>NC_089587.1:34568557-34877423 GCF_019320115.1 Miscanthus floridulus
GGTGAGCGCGAGTTCCTATTTTGCCGAGAGGTGAGCACTGATAGTTGCTGTCTTGGAGGTATCACCTGTGCCTAAGTTGATTTGCTTGACGTCGGCTTCTTTTGGTGGTGCGATGATGCTGGGCTTTTTAGCCGGTATTTCTAATTCTTCTTGGCTTGTTTCTGCAGCGATTGCGGCTATTTCTTTTCTTCCATTGTCGGCTTGCGCTTTAGCTGCAATTTGGATCGCCTGAACGTCATAGTCAAAAGCGCGCTTTAAATCGCTTTGAAGAGAAAGGATATCGTTGGGTCCTGGCATCTTAAGCAGTAAGTACGGATAATGTGGTATTGCCATGAATTTGGCCAGTGCTAGACGTCCGAGGATTGCATGATATGATGAATCGAAGTCGGCGACTTCAAATTTGATAAACTCTGTTCGGTAGTTTGAAGGAGTTCCAAAGGTAACAGGTAAAGTAATTTGTCCGAGTGGCATGGCTGCTTTGCCGGGTACTATTCCGTAAAAAGGTGTGCTTGTTGGCATAATCATCCCGGCGAGTTGTAGTCCCATTTTCCTTAGAGTTTCTGAAAAGATGATGTTAAGTCCAGCTCCTCCATCGATTAGTACTTTGGTGATGGTCATACCAGCAATAGTTGGATCTAGAACTAGTGGATAATGGCCTACGTTTCCCACGCTAGTCCATTGGTCTTCTCTGGTAAATTGGATAGGATACTGTGACCAATTGAGGTATCTTGGTGTAGCTGGTTCTGCTGTCATAATGGTCCGCAGTGCTAGTTTTTCTTGATGTTTGCTTCTGCAATCCGGAGCCCCTGAGAAAATTACTGCTACCGTTCCCCTGGGTTTTTGGAATCCTTTGTCCTCGTGGTTGTCTTCTTCTCTTTTCTGATTGTCCTCTTTAGTGTTTTCCTTACTATCTTTTCTTGTGTATCGATCATTGAAAGTGTAGCAATTTCCGATGGTGTGCCTCCCACTAGGGTGCAATGGGCAACGTATGTTTTCAATGTCATCATATCTTCTGGGTTTGGGAAACTTCTTTGATTTGTCGGCCATTGCCACAGTATTGTCTGGTCTACGTTTTCTTTCTTGATGTCTGCTATTTCGGTGATTTTGCTTGTCCGGGTTGTCTTGGTTGCTTCTGTCTGGGAACCTTTCTCGTGTTTTTTCTTCTACAGTAATCATCTTTTCTACTGTACGTCTGAATTCTTCATTGTTTCTCGGATTTTCTTTGCAGAAGTCTTGAAATTGCCATCTAGCCATGATTCCATGAGAGAAAGCTTCAATTACTTCTCGTTCGGTTATGTCATGCACTTGAGCTCGTAGTTCGCCGAATCGTCGATAGTAGTTTCTAAGACTTTCACCTCCCTTTTGCTTGAGTCCTTTTAGTTCTGCATGAGTGATTGGGTGTGTAATGATTCCTGCGAAATTCCCACAAAAAGCTCTTTGCAAATCCTCCCAATTTCTGATAGATCCTGGATTTAGTTTATCGAACCATTGGAGGGGCATGGCCTCCAGTGCCATGGGGAAGAAAAGGGTTTTGATATCGTCGTCTCCTCCGGCTAGTTCAATTGATTGTGAATATATTCTGAGCCATTGCTTTGGTTCAGTTTTGCCATCATACTTGGAGTGATTAGATAGTTTGAATTTGTGAGGTAATCGCACCAATGCGAGCCTGTTCGCGAAGCAGGGGAACCTGTCGTGTGCCTTGGTTTCTTTGAATTCAGATTCGGCGCCTTCCTCTGGCCAACTGTTGTTCTGATGGGAACAATCTTGCGAGGTTGTCTGGGTAGGTACCCTGCTCCTAGTCTTCCTTAGTTGTTCAAATCGGTGGCCTTGATTATGTTCCTTCCTACTTCCTCTGTCATGGCTTCCACCCGGCCCAAGTCTTTCGAAAGTGGATTTCCTTTGATTTTGATCTTTTTGCCGGTGGGTTGTTGATCTGGCGGGTAGTCTTGATCGAGCTTTCTCTTCATGCATTCTCGGGATTGTCGATCGGAGCAAGTCCTGGAGCTGTTCATACTTCTCACCAGGATGCGAAGTTGCTCTGAGTTCTTCTAATGCTTCTCGAATCTTATCGTAAGGCGTATTCGCCGTGCGTCTTCCTTCGACTTCTCGTTGCGATTTTCTTTTGTCGTACTTAGCCAATTCTGACTCGTATCTGATCCAAGCTTCCCTGCGTTGCCTAGCACGGTGTTGGCACCCTTGCTTCAACTTGTTTTTTCTTTCTCTAGCTTGTTTCTGACTATCTGTTTCTCCATCGTAGCCCTAGGCAAATGGTGATATGTTGGATTCTGATTCATCTGATGATCTGACATCGGGTGCTTCCGGGGGATTTAATGGTGACCGTGGTCGTCGAACCATGAGCACTTCTCATGCATGAGTCGTTCTGTTATTGGTGTTAGTTTTCATGCTGTCGGAGTCGCTGATAACTTTAGTGGATGCCTCGGTGTCGTAGATCGAGTCTCCTTCTTGGTAAGGTAAAATAGCTGTTGTTGTTGTGCCAACTAGTTGGGTTCCGCTACCCTCAGGAACGGAATCCGGCCAGTGGATGATACAGTCCTGCGATGTTATCGTTAGCACGAGACCCTCCTGAGCTCCTGTCAGTGGTATCCCGAATCTTGGATTGAAAAATCTTTCGACCTGTCCCTAATAGGATTTTGTCATGTTGTCGAGCCCAAATGGAAAAGAACTCGACTTCTTGAGAGAATTCTGGGGGTAATCCATGTTGTTTTGGGTTGTGCTCTGGAATCTTGCCAAAAAAGAACTCGGTTTCTTGAAAGCACTCGGATAAAACTTCGCCTTGGAGCTTGAATTCGAATCGGATACGAGTGGTCATGAAATCCGATTTGACTCGGATACTATGAGCTGCGCGAATCTTCTGGTGAGCTGATCCGTTGTAGTTGTTGAAATAGGAACTTCTTTTAGATGATCTGGATCTTCGAGGAGATGGCTTTGAAGCTTGCCGTTGTTGTCTGCCTCGTAGATCCATGAGCTGAAGATGAAAGTTGATCCCGTCGGGAAAATTATGTTGTCGAGGTCCATCGAGCTCTTAGAAGCAAAGTTGCCGAAAGCCCCTACCTGGCGCGCCAGCTGTCGATGTTTTACCACCGATAGCCTGCCACGGGGGTACCCAGGGCAGTATGTTCGGGCTTCGGCGTATGCCGAACTCGATGGTTTACGCAAGAGACAGCCGATTTATCTTGGTTCAGGTCCTCGATCATAGATCGAGTAATAACCTTACGTCCAGTTGGCCTTAGCCTTTGCGTTGGATTGATTATGATCTGCTCTGTTCTCTCCTTTTGATAGGAGCATTGCCCTCCTTTATATAGTCAGGAGGCCAGAGTCCTAGTCGGTTTACAATGAGATTTCCTAGTAGGATTACTTGATAGTTCTACTACTAAGATTTACATGGGAAGAATCCTAGTTGAACTAGATCTTCTCTCTCCCTTGCGGGGTATCCTGTGGGTCCCATATCGACACGGATGTAGAACCACTTCTTATACCATTCGTCTAGTGAGGTGTTCTAGGGGTAGTGTAAGTACTGGACCTTCATACCGTCATGAAGATTGAGGTATACGCCTCCGGCTATCTTTGAGCCACCGCTCCCTTTCTTCCACAGACAGAACAGATGGCGAAAGAGGTTGAAATGGGGCTGGAAGCCACCATAGGCTTCGCAAAGATGGATGAAGGTGGAGACAAGGAGAATCGAGTTGGGATGCAGATTGCAAATCCCAATCTCATAATACAAGCAGAGCCCCTGAAGGAAAGGGTGAACTAGAACCCCAAAACCCCGCTTGAAGAAATCCTCAAAAACCATAATCTCACCTGGTTGTGGATCGGGGAAGCTTTCTCCTTCTGGCACATGCCATCCCACGAGTGCCTTGTTGTGGAGCACTCCCATGGCGACGAGGTCTTCGATGGTCTGTTCATTGCTCCTTGACTTCCACCACTCCTTCACCATGACTCCGCTTTTCTTTTGGGCGTCTCTCTTTGCCATTAATCTGCCCTTGCTAAAGGGGTGGATGCGGTGGAGGGGGGATTGGTGATGATTTTTGGAGGAATAGGGTTCAGCAAGAGGAAGAAGAAGGTTACGGCGGCGAATGACAATGGGGATCGGTAAAAAGTAACTTACCAGTTCTATATTATAAATAACCAAGAGCTCTGTCATTTCGTCCGCCCGAGATTCTTGGGAGACGTGTGCATGCCCCATAGACGGTTGTTTTCACAACCTCGAGATCTATGCCAATAAACACGCCCCTTCGTTACCAGTGTACGCGCCTCTTCGTTGGTAATGTGAGAGGGCCCACACTGACGCACCTCCATACAGGTGCCAAGCGACTGTTTGCCAGAAAGAGCAAGAAAAAAGAGTGACGTGTTATATCCGTTTGCTTTTTTGACCAGACGTGTTAGATTAGACTTGACAGAGTAAGGAGATAAATAAATACACCAAATAATAATACAAGCGGTGTTCACTTTTTCGCTGCATGTCTTGTGCTCAATGATGGACCAGACCACTACCGTGATTGAGGACTACCCAGACCACTGCCATGCTCGGGGACTACCCAGACCACTATCATGCTTAGGGACTGCCCAGACCACTACCGTGCTCAGGGACTGCTCCGACCACTGCCGTGCTCGGGGACTGCTCCAGCTACTAATGTGCTCAGGGACTGTCCTGGCCACTGCTCGGAGATCGCTTTCCTCGGCTACATGTGATTTGTACTCACATATAGTTGAGAGACATTTATTTAGACCTTGCTACAAGGCTCATACTTCACCTTCCAGCAAGCTCGGGGACTACATCGGTATGATGCACCTGCCGGTGCATCTCGTATCGCCTGCACGACGATTGGATTCTTAGTTTTGATAGAAATTCTTTTAGACCCTGACACCATGTGCCTGCATCACCTACTACCAGGCTCGGGGACTAAGTGGGCACACTTCACCTTGCGGTGAACATGTTTATTTAATCGACCCTTATGCTTTGACTGATTGTAAGGATTACTATCGTGCTCGGGGATTGTCCCGACTACTGCTCGGAGACCGTTTTTCTCGGCTACATATGATTTGTACACACATACAGTTGAGAGACATCTATTTAGACCTTCCTACAAGGCTCATACTTCACCTTCCAGCAAGCCCGGGGACAACATCGATACGATGCACCTACCAGTGCATCTCGTATCGCCTGTACGACAATTGGGTCCTCAACTTAACTGGTAATTTGTTTTAGACCCTGGCACCACATGCCTACATCACCTACTGCTAGGCTCGGGGACTAAGTGGGCACACTTCACCTTGTGGTGAATGTGTTTGCTTTTTCGACCACTACATCTCTGATGATCAAGGATGCTATGCTTCAAGATTCACTTACATTTCTTTTAGAAATACAAGTGGGCACACTTCACAGGATGGAAATCTTTTTCTTTTTTCTTAGAAGCACCATACATTCTTTGGACAACCTACTTCTACGGCGACAATGGTGGTCAGAGATGTCAAGGACTCAAGCCTTACTTGTCGGAGAAGGTAAAAATGGCATGTCGCAGCATAATATATGGTGCTCGGGGACTAGCTGTGGGGGTATTAACCCCTATACCCTTACGGCTAGGCTTGGGCCGGCCCGGATCAATGGGTCCGGTCCACCAAAAGACGACGCGTGGCCCGGCCAACCTGATCGGAGTCCTGCGCAAGTAGTCAAGGCAGATTTGGCGATCAAGCAAGATCCTGGTCGGTTAGAATAGGAATCCTTATCCGGCCACATATGGTAGTTGTAACTGGCTAGGATTAGTTTTTAGATCTGTAACCCTGCCCCCTAGACTATATAAGGCAGGCAGGGGACCCCTCTAAAAAACATCTCTCATTGACATACAGCAATACAATCAGACGCAGGATGTAGGTATTACGCCTTCTTGGCGGCCGAACCTGGATTGCATCACCATCTTGTTTAAGGCTTACGCATCTGTCTGCCAACAATCTACTACCTTGGGCATACCCCTAGGTAGACTACCGACCATATTTCGTCGACACTAAGCGTGCGTCCTTATATTCAATTTTATTAGCATTCAGTATTAGTTCATTAACTAACCATTCTATGTAAGCACCTGTGCTACTTTCAAGCAGGTGGCAAGCAATCAGATTTCCTTTTACTATCTTTCATCTTCCAGTTCTTACTATGGTGCTAGATTGTAGACAAGTCATAATGACACGGCAGTGATCTACGAATCAATGAGCCCAGCTGGGTACCCCAAAACACATGCCCCACTTGTACCCTAGGCACAAGTAGGACCAATCCACTACCCTCCTATCATGGGGTCTAGGTCCCCGTCCAAACTTGGACTCCAAGCCCCCGCCCCTAAGTCTTGGACTCAGTGCGGTGCTAGGACCTCCACCTAAAAACCACCCTAAAAGTCGGTCTAGAAAGAGCTGGAACCCATGACAAGAGAATAACAAGCCTTCCCTGCGCCCATACACAAGTATGTGCTCGGGATAATAAGTTTGTGACTTGCCTAGAGTCAAATGCAATGGCCGGTCCTTAACCGACACAGACAGGAAAAAAAGTATAACCAAGCTATGCCCCGTTAGCCGCAGGACACAACCCATTACACCCACCATTACCCAAATCATATCCCTGCCCGGTCTCCATTTTTCATTCACATATATATTCCAAGTGATAATAATATAGTAACAACAATAATATATTTCCTATCTGTCGCGAGTGACAGGCAATCACTCGACTTCTATTGGAGTCCTGTAGCATAGCAATCTACACGATCCTGTCATTCTAGTAAGACTCATAGGATAAAGATACATTTATGCAAGTGGGTTTCATTCAACTCCTTAAAACTTAATGCACAAATATAATTTAAAGTGCAAAAAAGTATGGATTACGCATCGGGGCTTGCCTGGGTAAAATATAACAAAAAGTTAGCATTCCATCTTGGCGACACGATCTCCAAGAGTACCATTTCACCAGCAACTCCCGATGACTCCACAATCTATCGACGTTCCTATTATGGTATGCAATGCGATGCAGAGATTATGCAACAGTTAATTAACAAGGCAACAACAACTCTTAAAGCAGAGTACATACTACGAACTAACAAACTTGCTCTAATGACTAACGTTCTAATCTACGCATCAACATCATCAAGAAATGTGTCATTTCCCAATGAGCGTTTTAGTTATACAATTCTAAGGTGTTTCGTTATTCCATTCTATCGATTTAATCTTTATTTGAAATAGGACATCATTATCTATCTAGCAAACTAATTATTCTAGAGCTACAGAAATTACAGTGAGCAGATAATAATATTAATACTTTACTGTAAAATTTTTAGGGTCAACACTATCACCATTTCCCCACAAAAATTCCCACAAGTTCACATTTTAACAATATTAAACATTTTAAAATGATTAGAGCAACCTTAAAAATAGCACCAACTAGATGAACCAATATGCTAATAGATAGATCATGATTTTAGGAACTCAACAAAATTTGTTCCATAATTTTTGGACTCTTAAATAATTTTATCTTTAAATAACAAAATCAGCTCAGAATTTATTTTAGGAAATCTTCACTAATTCATTGGAAAAACAAAAAGAACACCGTGGCCCACTCAGTCCACGGCGGGCGCGGCCTCAGCGTGGCCCACAACCGGCGAGCGCGGCCCAGGAGCGTGCGGCACAAGGCGGGCAGACAGGCCATAGCCTAGGCAGGGGCAGGGCGCGTGCGTGGGCGCGAGGGGCCCAGGCGCAGCGGCGATAGGCCGACCTAGACAGGGCACGCGACCAGTGGCCCAGGCGGAACAGTCAGCGGCCCAGCGACCGAAAGCGGCCAGCCCACGCGTGGACGAGCCCAGCGCGATGGCAAACTTGCATGAGGCCCCCCGAGTTTTCCTCAAATCAACCCATAATACCAAAGCACTATTCATGTGAGTCACGTATTTTACACGTAGAACCCTATCTTAGTTTCTATTCACCTTTCTCACCTTTTCTCCCTCCCCAAAAGAATAGCACAAAACAGAGGAGCATCGGATGGCGGTCAATCCCGACCGGGGAAGGCACGACGATGGAGGGAAACCTGCTAATGAGGTGCACAGGAGCCCGTGAGACGTCAAGCTAGCCACGGTAAGACCTGAGCCGGCCCTCGACAGCTTGCCCGCATGAATCATGGTGGCGGGCACGCTAGCTACTATGGCACGGGCCAGGCAGGCGACGGCATGGGGCATCTAGGCGCGGGTGGCTGCTCAACAGCGGTGCGTGTACGCGGGGAGGAGTGCACGGGCAAGGCGGTGGTAGCCATGACCTGACGATGGGCAAGGCGGCCAGGCGGCGTGAGATGACGCAGCAATAGTGGCTGCGGCGCTATGGGGGCACAGCGGGGCCGGAAAAGGAGCACGGAAGGGCGGCACTGGCAGGGCGGCTACTCAGCACCATGCGGGCATGGCACGCTCGCGCATGCGGTGGTGGTGGTGGAAGCGGCCACGGTGGGGCACGATGGTGGTGCAGCCACGGCAGGTGCTGCGGGGCAGCGAAAGGAGCCACAGGGTGTGAGGAAGACTGAGGCGAGGCAGAGCCGTGCACGGGCTTCAGTGAGAGGGAGGAGAGCGGCGGCGTGGGGGTTGACGCAGCGCGGACACGAGGCAAGCGGCCATGATCATGAAGTCGCACTGGCACTCAGCCTCGTCGACCCATGTGAGGAGCCCATCCATGGACACGGTGGCCAGGGACACACGTACAGATGTAGCTCGGGCGCATCCTAGCGTGGCAGTGGCAGCAGTAGCTTGGCCTCAGCGTGGACAAGAAGGAGCACGGGGAGAGGGAACAGCGGGGCGTGGGCATGACAGAGCAATAGCACGGTAAGGATGGTGCTGCATGTGCTCCTCTAGAAACAACGTGCACTACTGATCAAGCGATGGGGAGGAACGAAGCAACGAGAACAGCGACAGCAGCTCGGTGAGTAGGTGGGATGAACGGTCGAAAGCGAGCAAGGAGGGAGAAAGCGGCTCAGAAATTTCCTTTAAGATGCTCCCGAGCAAGGACGCGAGGGAGCACACTGCAGCCGAACACATTGGCATCGCGTGGCTTTGCTGGTTGTGTGCCTACACGTGAGACGACGCGGCGCGGATGTGAACATTGATATGTTGTTGGCAACTCCAAAAGATCTAAACCCTATTGACTTCCACCAGTAACATTTCACACGATAACTCATACTCCATACCATGCCATGGAACAAAATATTAGGGTGTTATGTTATTATTTTGCGCAAAACAAATCACCATAAACAACGCTTTAAAATATAATTTCTGATTTTTACCATTGATGCGAGAAGCTAGTCTTTAAATTTTAAATATGATTTTTGAGCCGGCAAAAACCCTAGTTAACAATATTCATTCTCCAAAACCAAAGTTGCATTTTTCCTCTACACAACTTGTACTTCAATTTTTACTTAAGTACCAATTACAAGTCATACTATATTTTTGTTTATAAAAAATGTTTTTCGTGCCAAACGATTAAAACTACCCGTCTATTTCCTTGTCGGGATTTTTATTAACACCTATATACGAGTTTTAACTCTAACACCCGAGAAACCAGCCTTGATAATTTCTCTTAGGCCTTAATCTAGGTGCTAAGCAAGCTTGTAACACCAGAGGTGTTAAAGAGAGTGAGCTAGAGCTGGCCATAGGGCTTAAATAGAAGCCCACATGAAATAGAACCGTTGGGCTCCTCACTGCCTGCTTTCATGGGGCGACCGGACACGCATGTCCAACTAACCGGATGCACGGTCTCCAGCGTCCGATCGCTAGATGTTGTCCATGTGTCCCCCATGTTCAATGTCATCCGCATGATCTCCACGGTCAGATTCACCCACGCCAGCGCCCAAGTGATGACCGACGCACAACTGACAAGACCGGATGTGCCGGTGCCAGCCCTGCCCGTGCACACATGCCCATGCCACCAAGCACTGACCGGACACACTGGTCACTTCACCTGACACTGCGCCACCTCACATTAGATCACTTCTAGAGAGGGTCCAGAGCATCAAAAACATGACCGGATGTGTCCGCTGGACCCTGACCGGACGCAGGCCAGCGTCCGGTCCTCACACACCACGCGCACCACCTTACATCAGCGTACGTCAGCCTTCACCAATTATCCTTATTGGAAGTCTAAGATGAAAACATACATCAAGTCAAACAATAGAAAGGTGTGAAAGGTGGTAGAGACCAAGATTGAGATAGCTGATCCAGAGACTCCCACCGTCGTCGAAGAGGTGCTTCTCCAAAACAATGGCATTACTCTTAGTGCCATTCATGATGCATTAGAAGAGGGAACATTTGAGCAAATCAAGAACATTGAGATGGCTCATGAGGCATGGAAGAAGTTGGAGAAATCATTTGAGGGCACACAAGCGATGAAGGGTGCCAAGGCATATATCCTTAAGGAGAAGTTTGCTAGCTTTAAGATGAAGGAAGATGAGAGTGTGCCAGAGATGTTCCATAGGCGTTAAGTGCTTGTCAATGATCTCAAACACTTGAAGAAGAGGTGAAGGACAAGGACTTCTCCCACAAGTTCTTCAGATGCTTGCCATCAAGGTTTGGCACATTCGTCACTATTCTAGTGAGGAGTGGTTTGGACACCAGGACACCAAACCAAGTGTTGGGTGATGTGATGACCGATGACACATATAGAGATGATGATGAGAAGGAAGAGAAGAAGCAGAAGAAAGATGAGAAGAAGGATGAGAAGAAGAAGAGTGTGGCATTCAAGGCCACATCATCCAAGGGCAAGGGAAAGCAAGAATCATCAAGTGAAGATGAAGACTCAAGCTTTGATGAGTTTGATGATGAGAAGATGGCTCTCTTTGTGTAGAGATTTAGCAAATTTATGGTGAAGAAGGGCTATCATGCTAGAAGGAAGAAGTCATCATCCAAGAGCAAGGATGAAGCAAGAAGGCGCTTCAAGTGTAGTAGCAAAGATCATCTTGTTGCTTAATGCCCCTACAATAGTGAAAATAAAGATGATGATAAAGGTAAGAAGAAGGAGAAGAAGGAGAAGAAGGACAAGATGACCTTCAAGAAGAAGAAAGGTGGTTCATATGTGGTCACTTGGGATAGTGATGCTTTCTCAAGTGATGATGATGATATGATGATGACAAGACCACCAAGAAAAAGGCCCTTGCAAGCATTGCCATAAATGAGAAGCCTTATCTCTTTGACACTCCATCGACTTGCTTTACGAACAAGGCCACTAAGGTACAAACTTATAATGATAGATGTGATGAGGAACATGATAATGAAAGTGAAAGTGATGATGATGATGAACCCACTAAAGATGAACTAATTGATATGTTAGAAGATGCTAAAGAATATTTTGACATCAAGAGAAGGGAATGCAAAGGCTTGCGTAAGAAACTAAAAGCCCTTAAGCAAGCCTTTGATGAGCTCAATGCATCTCATGAGAGTCTAAAGGAAGAACATGAGGAGGCTCACAAAAAGCTTGAAAAAGCTCATTCCACTCTTGTTGACCAAAATGAGAGGGTAATTGTAACATGTGACATAGGCTTAACATGTGACATAATTGATGAATCATTCTATAAGCCTATTGTTGTTGTTCCCACTAACCCTTCTTGTAGCACATCCACTTCTACCTCATCTAGTAGTGATGGTTTCACTTATGATGCCTCACTAATGGTTGAGAATGAGACCCTCAAGAAGGAGGTAAATAAGCTCACTCGCGCCTTAGGCAATGCCTATGGTGGTGAGGCCGCTTGCTAAAGTGCTTTGGTAGCCAAAGGTTTTCTCTCAATAAATAGGTATTGGGCTATACCCCCAAAAAAGGCAAGGCGGCATTTGCTCCTCACAAGACTAGTTTTATGAAGAACAATGGTCGGTTTTTGCAATAGATGCAAGCAAGTTGGGCATGTAGAGCAATATTGTAAGAATAAGAACAAGCAACCAAATGTATCCTCAATTAAGTTTGATTCTTGTTACATGCTTATCAAGGGTGTAAATAGAGTGAAGGTTAAGTTTGTTGGTACACCAATTGTGGGCTCAAAGAAGAAAGTCATTTGAGTGCCAAAGAGCTTAGTAACTAACCTTCAAGGACCCAAGCAAGTTTGGGTACCTAAAAAGAATTGATTTTCTTTTGTAGGTCAATTATAAAGCCAAAGGAAGACATTGGGTTCTTGATAGTGGGTGCACTCAACACATGACCAGTGGTGCAAGAATGTTTAACTCAATCAACACCAATGATAGCAATGTGTATGATAGTATCATATTTGGTGACAATGGCAAATGCAAGGTAAAAGGGCTTGATAAGATTGCAGTATCCAATGACTTGAGCATATTTAATGTGTTGCTTGTAGAGAGCTTGAACTTCAATTTGCTATCCATGGCTCAATTGTGTGATCTTGGATTCAAATGCATATTTGGAGTAGATGATGTAGAGATCATAAGTGTAGATGGCTCTAATTTGATCTTTAAAGGTTTAGATATGAGAATCTATACTTGGTTGATTTCAATGCTAGTGAAGCTCAATTGTCAACATGCTTGTTCACTAAGTCTAGCATAGGTTGGTTATGGCATAGAAGGCTTGGTCATGTTGGAATGAAACAATTGAATAGATTGATTAAGCATGATCTAGTTAGAGGCTTGAAAGATGTGGTATTTGAGAAGGATAAACTTTGTAGCTCTTGTCAAGCCAACAAACAAGTTGAAAACACCCATCCTAAGAAGAGCATAATGAGCACTAGCAATTCTTTTTAGTAGACAAGAGTGATGTGTTTGCAACATTCAAATCATTTTTCAAGGGCATACACAATGAGTTTGAGACAACCATCAAGAGAGTTAAAAGTGACAATGATAGTGAGTTTAAGAACACTAGAATTGATGAGTTATGTGATGATTTTAGAATTAGACATCAATTCTCAACCAAATACACTCGACAATCAAATGGCCTTGTTGAGAGAAAGAATAGATCCTTGATTGACATGGCAAGATCAATGTTGAGTGAGTATAATGTGAGTCAATCCTTTTGGGCCGAAGCAATCAACATGGCTTGCTATTATAGCACCACCTCTATTGTCACCCCATGATGGAGAAGACACCATATGAGCTGTTGAATGGTAGAAAGGCCAACATTGTATATTTTTGGGTCTTTGGTTGTAAATGCTACATATTGAAGAAAGACACTAGATTGAGAAAGTTTGACTAGAAATGTAATGAAGGATTCTTGCGTGGTTATTTCACGACAAGCAAAGCATATAAAGTTTGAAATTTGGCTAGTGGTACTCTTGAGGAAGTTCATGATGTAGAATTTGATGAAACCAAGGGTTCCCAAGATGAGAATGAGAATCTTGATAATGTTAGAGGCATTCAACTTTCAAATGCCATAAAGAACATGGATATTGGTGAATTAAGGCCTAGACAAGTGATTGATGATGAAGATGATCAAGTGCAAGTGCTCTCTAACTTAAATGTGCAAAATGATACAAATCAAGCAAGTACAAGTGGCACTCATGATAATGTGCAAGATCAAGTGGCTACCTCATCATCTCAAGTGGATCAATCAACTAGCCAAGCAAGTGCAAGCAATCAAGTTCCAATACTCCAACCAACCAATATTGCAAGAGATCATCCATTGGACACTATAATTGGAGATATTTCTAGAGATGTACAAACAAGATTAAGATTCGCTTCATTTTGTAAGCACTTCTCATTTGTGTTATCCATTGAACCAAAGAAGATAGATGAAGCATTGTTGGATGTTGATTGGGTAAATGCCATACATGAAGAATTGAACAACTTCACTAGAAATCAAGTATGAGAATTAGTTGAGTGACCAAAGAACCACAATGTGATTGGAACCAAATGGATCTTTAGAAATGAGCAAGATCAAGATGGTATAGTAGTAAGGAACAAAGCAATATTAGTAGCACAAGGATACGCTCAAATTGAAGGTCTTGACTTTGGAGAAACATATGCCCCAGTTGCTAGATTGGAAGCAATTAGAATCTTGCTAGCCTATGCTTGTGCTCGCAACATCAAGCTCTATCAAATGGATGTCAAGAGTGCATTTCTCAATAGCTACATCAATGAAGAAGTGTATGTTGAGCAACCTTCCGGTTTTGAAGATGACAAGAAGCCCAACCATATGTACAAGTTGAAGAAGGCATTGTATGGATTGAAACAAGCACCTAGAGCATGGTATGAGAGGTTGAGGGACTTCCTACTCTATAAAGGGTTCATCACGGGAAAGGTTGATACCACTCTTTTCACCGAGAAGATTGGCAAGGACTTGTTTATGTTCTAAATCTATGTTGATGATATTATGTTTGGATCAACCAATCAAGACTTTTGTGAAGAGTTTGGGAAGATGATGGCTAATGAGTTTGAGATATCCATGATTGGAGAGTTGAGTTACTTCCTTGGTTTTCAAATCAAGCAATTGAAGAATGGTACATTCGTGAGTCAAGACAAGTATATCAAATACATGCTCAAGAAGTTTGGCATGAATGAAAGCAAAGCCATTAGTACACCAATGGGAACAAATAGAAATTTGGATAGTGATGCAAGTGGCAACATGGTGGATCAAAAGTTGTATCGCTCTATGATTGGAAGCCTACTCTATGTGACCGCATCAAGGCCGGATGCCATGTTTAGTTTGTGCATGTGTGCAAGATTCCAAGCCTCACCGATAGAAATTCATTTGAAGGCTACAAAGAGAATATTGAGGTACTTAAAGTATACATAAAATGTTGGTTTGTGGTATCCCAAAGGAACAAAGTTTGAGTTAGTTGGTTATTCTGACTCGGATTATGCGGGATGCAAGGTTGAAAGGAAGAGCACATCGAGCACTTGTCGATTGTTGGGAAGATCACTTGTTTCATAGTCATAAAAAAAGCAAAATAGTTGTGCATTATCAACCGCTGAAGCCAAATACATATCCGTCGGTAGTTGTTGTGCACAAATTCTTTGGATGAAGGCCACCTTGAATGACTTTGGAATCAAGTTCAAGAACGTGCCATTGCTATGTGACAATGGAAGTACAATCAAGCTAACCAACAATTTGGTTCAACATGCAAGAACAAAGCACATTGATGTCCGCCGTCATTTTATAAGAGATCATCAACAAAAATGGGACATTTCAATTGAGAGTGTGGGCACCGAAGATCAACTTGCCGACATATTTACCAAGCCACTTGATGAGAAAAGGTTTTGCAAGCTAAGGAATGAGTTGAACATATTGAATTTCTCAAATATGTGTTGATGCACCCTCACTTACATGACATGCCTCTCCTTTGAGCAATCCAAGATAAAAGTTGATTGGCATGCATACATCCTTTGCTAAGGACATGTTTAGTGCATCTAGTCATTCCTCATGTTTTAGAGGCTCATTCATGAAAATTAAATGAATTTGATGCTTGTATGGTACTACTATTGCTTCTATGCTTGACTTGATCTAGAGGTAGCATATGACATGTTTATGGGCTTTTGAACCTAGTGTTTGATCTAGAAAATGAGCTATAAGTGTTTAACTCAACATGGTCAAGATATCCCTTGAAATGAGGTGTGAAGAAGCTTGTCCTTGGATCAAACCGAGTTAAATATTTTTTACAAGTGTTCTAGATTGAACCAAATTTGGGAAAATAATCCTCACCCCATTGATTGACATTGATAATCTTAAACTATCTAAAATTGAACCTTTGTGGTCATTGATGATAAAGGGGGAGAAGTAACTCACAAAGATAGGGGGAGAGAAACAAAAATAAGTAAAAGTTGACAAAGGGGGAGAAATATGAAAATAAGGGGATCAATTAAAATTTAAGCACATAAGTAGGGGGAGCAAGCTTATAAACTTGAATGTTGCATTTGAATGTGCATTTCATATGTTTGTTTGCATGGCATAACTTTTAAATTAAATTTCCACGCTTGTGTGGTGTATGCTAGTTGTAGGTTTGATTGATAAAATGAAACACTAGCATGCATAGGATGATAGTTAGATATGCCTTGCTTTGTTTTCACAAGTGGTACTAGAGCCTTTCATATAATGTTAATCTCATGAGATATCTAGTGTTTGTTTTTGCAAGTGGTATCTAACTAACCATGGTGCTAAGGATGGTATATTGGCGCACTCCGATTGGTATCACGCTTCAAAGATCCATCTCTTATACCTTAGCATCATTTGGTTGACATTACTCTCCCACAACTCTAATTCATGCATATGTGCAAGCTTCAATTCAAACTCTTAGCACATATGTAGGGGGAGCAAATGCTACCAATTTGAATTCATGAAACTTGTACAAATCCTTTTACACATGATAAATATGCTTAGGCAAGCAACATGAATTCAATTGAATTTCAATTCATATCTTTGTGAAAGGATTGTCATCAATTATAAAAAAGGGGATATTGAAATCTCTAGTTTAGTTTTGGTGAATTGATGAAACTCTAAGTGCTAACCCTTTGCTCTAAGTGATCATGAGATAGGGTAACATATTCCAAGTGGTGGAGCAAATGATGATGATCATGAAGATAGTGATGGCCATGGTGATCAAGTGCTCGGACTTGAAAAAGAAGAAAGAGAAAAATAAAAAACTCAAGGCAAAGTTATAATTGATATGAGCTTTTATTGGTGATCGAGTCACTTAGCGAGTGTGATCACATTTCGGATAGATAGTCGTACTATTAAGAGGGGGTGAAACTCATTGTGAAATACGATTATCAAAGTGCCACTAGATGTTCTAACTCATTGCATATGCATTTAGATTCTAGTGAGTGCTAACACCCTTAAAAATGTTTATGAAAATATGCTAACACATGTGCACAAGGTGATACACTTGGTGGTTAGCACATTTGAGCAAGGGTGGAGAAGTTGAAGTTGAAAATGAGTTGATCGCGCTGGTCACAGGGTGACCAGACATGTGCGACTTTGGGACCGGACGCGTCTGATGTGTTACCTAGGCTCGGGCTTGTGTTGCAAACGTGACCGAACACGTCCGGAATTGGGACCAGACGTGTCCGGTATTTGGACCCAAGGTGAGCGTCTAAGGCAGAGGTGACTGAACTCTGGCGTGTGTCCATTCAATAGTGATCTGACATGTCCGGTCATGCTCTGGACCTCTCGGTGTATTTTTCGACATGACTGGATGCTCAGTACTTCGAGTGACCTAACGCAGAGCGTCGCCTCCGGTCAGAGAGGGCAGCATGCGCGAGGGTGTGTGACTTGACCCTGGCTGCATCCGGTTGGCAGTACTGGATGCGTCCTGTCGCTTTCGAGCAGCTCTGAGAGCTCTCTGGACTCGACCTGACACTGCCTCTCCTGCGTCCCATCACTTTCTAACGGTGCATCCGATCAGTAGTGTCAGAGTGTGACAGAGAGAGCCGTTGGGGCGCCAACGGCTAACTCATTTGAAGGGGACATGTGGCTCTCACGGAGCGACCAAACGCTATGACCGGACGTGTCCGGTCGCCACACCGGACGCGTCCGGTCAGTACCCAGACTGCTCAATAATTGAGCCAACGGCTCTATTGTTTGGGGTGTTGATAAATATCGTTTGACTGGCTTGGGCTAACTCTCTTGGCCATTTTTATTGACATAGCGACCTAGTGAGCTAAGCCAAAGCTTATGTCTTGTCTAGTGGTTAGTGAGGTTTTTTAGTTAGTCTTTGAGAGCTCACTAACTTAGTGGTAGTGACTTAGCCTCTTGTGTGATTTAGAGATCATAGATAACTAGAATTATAGATAGGAGGCTTACATTTTGAGTAGACTAGCGCAACACTCTCTTCGCTTCATAATTGTCTAACCACTTGTCTTAAGTGTTGTTGTAGAAATTTTTATAGGCTATTTACCCCCCTCTAGCCATTAGGACCTTACAACAATAGAAAGTTAGTAATGGCTTTAGGAACACCAATGACGAGGACTTCCTCCTCGTACTCCTTAGCCACCTCCGCGTATTCCGGGTTTGCTTCTGGCACGTCTCAATCATCGCTAAACCTATATGCATGCAACATATGCAAGGATGATTTAACGCACCTATAGAAAAAGCACAACCTAAGAAGATTCATAACATCTATGGATAGATCACATTTTTATGAAGCTAATAAAATTGGTTTGGTATTTTTTGATTTTTTTTATGATTTTTTGCGAATTTTATAAGATCTCTGTTTTTATAGATAAAGAGATAAACGAAAGAAATGGAAAAAAATAGGCTTGCATGGGTTTGGTCCAGCCCACAATGAAGCCGGCCTAACTTAAAGGATTAAGCCCAAGCCGAAAAAGAAGTCCACCATGAGAGACCCACTTAGTTTTAGGCATTTTGCATCAGGAACGCTGATATATTTTTAAAACTATTAATGTCCTTCCACTTTTTCTTTACATCTACAACCTCGTATTTCTTTTTATTCTCTACTCTACTTCTAATCTATGTTCGGTTAACGCAAATAGAAAAGAAATCGGCATACAGAGTACAGGACACGGGTGAGAGTGAGACCGAGCCGCATTTGGGCAGACCGGACGAAAAAAGTATGTCAGAAATTTTACTTGTTTAGTATTAGGTATAGAAACAATAAGTGACGCCCCCTAATCACTCTTTTTTCTGGTTTCATGATACTTATCCATTTGTCAAAACTCTTCGTCAGTTGCCTATTTAGGAAAACAAGAGGGTCATGCAAATGCAATTCCCTACAGCCGGCATCTCGACGGCAGAGTGAACACGCCACGGCGACGCCGCCGTAGGTCTCTCATCAGTTCTGCCGTGCGGTGGTGATTAAACAAACTCTTAAATAATATACTCTTATCCCATTGATTATTCATCATTCAGATAAAGCAACACATGTCTAACAAGACCATGATCGCTTGTCCACTGTTTGTTAATTAAATTTGTTCTTACAAAGTTGACCAAACTGCAGCATTATTGACTCTCTAAATCCTACTGACAAAGCCTCAAGGCGAAGACTATAAATTTCACGAAAATGTATATTCGTTCATGGTAACATTCCACACGAGGAATCAGCTTCGTACACTCTAGTAAACGTTCACGGCGATCACCATGTCCATGCTCAACATGTACCCGAGGCTCCAGCTCCAGGCGAGCTCCGTCGTCGACGACGCTGATGACAACGACGACGTCGACCGCCACGGCGCCTCCTTCGGCTATGGCATCGCCGTCGTCTGTGTGACCATCTTCGTGTTCTGCGTGCTCGTCTCGTCGTCCTTCAGCGTCTGGAAGGCGTGCGCCTCCGCCGCCCTGACCGCGCTGCTGCTCATCGTCGCCGGCTGCTTCGCGCCCAAGAGGTGGTTCCACCACCGGAGCCAGCGGCCGGGCGCGAGCACGGAGCTCGTTGTCACCGTCACAGCCGGCGGCGCCGCCCGCCCGGGCTTCCCGTGCCCTCAAGTGAATGTGCCGCCGGCGTTCGCGTTCGAGTGCCCGGCGCTCGAGGCGGGTGGCGGGGGTGAGCGTGAGCCGGCGCCGCCCGCCGCGAGCTGCGTGGTGTGTTCTGTGTGCCTCGAGGACGTGCGCGGCGGCGAGATGGTGCGGCGGCTGCCGTCCTGCATGCATATTTTCCACGTGGGGTGCATTGACATGTGGCTGCACTCGCACCGGACGTGCCCGATGTGCCGGTGCGTGATCTCGCCGGTGGCTGCAGTGACACCTAAAGCTTCAGCAGAAGAGGCACCGGAGTCTTCGGATGACGATCATGACTTGCCGCCTGTGTAACTAGTAGTGACTTGCAACTGCATGTACATAGTGGTAGTTGCTCTTGAAAACGGTAGGCCTGATAATTTTGTGTAAACAGGATCGTCAAGGATCACAAAGATAGCACACGCTATATTTGAATCTCTTCTGTTTCTTCTGTGTTTTTTCCATGATCCTTTTTTTCTAATTAAGTTTTAGACATGTCTGCAAAAATTTCTCCTAGGAAATTATGACCATTTCCTTTTCCTTGAAAGTTTTATTGCTTTTTCTTTGGGTAAAATGTTTTGCTACAGTATACATTTAAACTTTTCGAATTTTTTTCTGAATTATTTTTTATGAAATAATTTCTGAAACTTTTTTTGTTATTTTTTTGGTGCACGTATTTCATTAAGGGTATATAGAATGAAAACAAACATTACTAAGTTTAGAAAGCTCAGACTGACGAAGTTTAAACGAATCTGTTTCTAAAAGAATCCATAAAGAAACTCTCCTAACAAATGCTAGTTTATGAATATGACCTAAGGATAAGGGAAAATAGGGGGAGGGGGTGGAGAATCTGCCGCAATTCAAAAAGGAATGGGCTAAATTGTCTTTTGTCTAGAAAGGTTGCCCGGTTACAAAGGCCAGCAAGTGTGGATTAGCAGGCCTCGGGCCAGTCTCAGTAGGAGTATCATATGAATTTCATTTGCATTAAATAGGTTGCCACATAGGCATTTTGATGATATGACAGTGTATTTAAGAAGAAAGAGAAAACATGAGTTTTATCTCGATGAAATTGTCTTGGCACGATTACCAACTCTATATGAGTCATGAAATTAAATCCCTATAAAACTATAGAATAAAACTTTACATCAATAGAGGGTGTTTCATCCAAGTTTCATTTCATTTTATATATGACAACAGTTTTGAAAACAACGACATGAAACTATCCACCGAGACTGGCATTATGTCCTGCTGAAAATATATAGCTCAAGGTCATTGCAATTTTAACCTTGGTTTTTTGAGTTTGTGATTATCCTTAGTCTTTGAATTCGAAGCCACCATTCAGCCTTGTGTTTAGACTCTGTTAGTTTAATGCTTAATAAATAAATTAAATTAAATTAAAAATAAAAATAAAATAAATAAAAGATGGTAGTAACCCTAAATCTTATCCTAACCCTCTTGGCTTTTGCTGATGGTTGTTAAATTTTGCTTAAATTTGAAATATTTGCAAATTTTGTTATAAAAATATTTAGAATGTTGTCTAGATATCTAATGTCAAAATAGAGGTTAAAGTCATAGAGTACTCAAAACCTAGGGGCAAATTCATATGGGAAAACTAATCTTTTTTATCGAACTTACATTGTCAACTCTTCTAAACGGAATAGGGGTGAAATCTGTGTTTGTTTTAAAAAAAAGTAGAGGCAAAATCACAAAGTTAAATAAATGAGGACAAAAGGAGAATTAGACTTCAAAATGAGGATAAGAACACAAGAGCCACAAATATATATGCCTGCTAAAGCTCGAGCTGGTCAAGGATTACCCAGAAGTCAGCTTGTTCGACTTCTTTTTCAGCCGGAACAGTGTTTTTCTCTCACAACAATTCAGCCAGAACAGTGTTTTTCAGCCAGTTTCAGCCAAAATTCAGCAAGACGAAAACGGGGCCTAAATATGCATTAGTTCAAGAATTTTGAAAACTCATAAGTATGTGCTTCAAATAGGGTTTTCAAGATTTCACCGAACGAGGATTTTGCACCAAATGGGTAAGATAAAATCCTATTGAAAACACTATTGAAACACGTACTTATAAGTTTTCAATTTTTTTTGGAGTGATGCACATCCATAGTCCATCTAAAGATTTACATTGTATCAAAAGTTGAGATGCAAAATTATTTTCTAAAAGTTCATAGGAAATAACAAATTTTAGGTGCATATGTACTAGAATACAAAATCATAGGATTTCTGTCCTCTAGTGCACATGCACATGAATTTTGTTGCTTCACATGATTTTTTTCTAGACTGAATTTGTGTCTCACCTTTTATACGATGTACGTCTATAGATGCACTATTAGTATGCATTATTAAAAAATGAAAACTTATAAGTATGTTTGTTAATGGGGTACGGATGCACCGAACAAGGAGTTTACAACCAAATATTTACTGTCTAAATAATCGGTCCAAACTTCTCATTCGATCTATCGGGTTCATAAACTCGGGGTCCCTCGAGGACCGGCTTCCACGCCAGGGCTCGGCCCAGGAGGACGGCCTTCTTTTCTTCTGGACCGGCCCGAAAATCTAAATTCAACATACTGGAGCACTAGCTTCAGACCCTGGCCACCCTCGGCCCATCTTTCCGACCGGAGCACTAGCTCAGGCTCAGGCCCTAGCACTCGCTTGCATCAGGCCCCGACCACCTTGGCACAGCCTCCACCCGGATAGCCTGACCCAAGGACTGCCTCCGACTTCGACCCTGTGTCTCTGACCGGGGTTCATAGAAAAACCCTGCCCATTGCTATTCTCCAACTGGCACACCAGTACCGACTGGGGCCATCCAACCAGAGACGTCCGCTCGGAAAGAACCAGAAGGCGTACTGAGGAAGGCAAGACGAGGCTCGCAAGTCAAACCACGGCACCAGGGACCATACCCTGTGGAACAGTATTGTAGGCGCCAACATTTACCTCTACAGTATTGTAGGCACCGATCAAAACACCCGTACGGTAAGACCCCCCATGCCTCTGGGTATCAACAGTATTGTGGGCGCCAGAATTCGCCATACCAGGTGAACATGGCAAAGCCACGCCTCCAGTCGATGAGACAGCATTTTTGTAGGTACCGACGTCCTCCAATCCTGAAGAAAGCAACTCAACCTTCCACATGTACCTGACAATCTACAGTGACATCAACAGTATTGCGGGCGCCCACCATTATCCCATCCCTATCGGCGTGGGCAACAAGGCTTAGAAACGTCCGTACTCACTCTCCCTCTCACTTGTAAAGCCATCCCCTTCTTCTATAAAAGGGGAGGTGCTCCCTCCAAACAGAGAGGGTGAACCTAAGTCGACTTTTTCAAGTTCAAGCTTAGGGTTGGACACTTCATTCATAGCACAGCTCCTGTCGATCTTGGCCCTTCCGACCGGACCGACCGGACACCCCATCTCTCTCTCTCTCTCTCTCTCGTTTGTAACCCCACTACAGACTTCGAGCACCTAGGCTCGGGAATAAAGTCACCGACCGACCCACACTGACGTAGGGCATGTTGCCTGAACCAGTCTAAATCCCATGTCATTGAGTGCTAGGCCACCTCCGATCACAATGTACAGCAAAACTACAAATATTTACTAGTTGGTCACTTTCTATACCGACAGTTGGCGCCGTCCGTGGGGAAGACATTGTACGTTCAACACCTTTTGGTCATCGGATGGCCCATTTTTCCACCACTCCCACCGTGGCAGGCTCCGACGATATGATTCGTTTTGGCTCGCTGGAGTTCCCCGCAGTCTCACCCGCTGGGATGCGGGCTCCCCCAGTCTTTGAGCCATCCCAGGCCTTCTGCTTCGGAAGCTTGGACTTCATCGCCGACCGGCTCGGCGTACTACACCTCCGCGAGGAGGCTCGCGACCCGGAACCCATCAGAGGGATGCCCTCCATTGACTCCGGGACGCGCGACATCAACGGCGCAGCATCTGTGCTTCTATCCGAGCAAACTCTCTGCTCAAACCTCGCTGTAAGTAATACACGTACTGTTACTTACTATCCCCAATTGAGCACCCGGAGAGACAGTGTTGTCCACGCCACAAACACCGCACGATCGGTTCCCCTATGGCCTCGCGTCCTCTATGGGTACGTACGCCCAGGGACTCCAAAGGGTGCTGGCGCCTTTCGCCCTCACGTCCAAATTTGTGGGAATGGTAGGCCGTGCTCCTACCGCTTCCAACGAACCCTTGGATGGCGAGGGCGTGAGCGATGATTCCAGCATCGGCGACGTGGCACCACGCCACTGTCCGTCCTAGGAGTGCGCCATGGCGGATGCTCCGGGATAGCCGCCGGTCATTGTGGACTCCGCACAGACTCACGCCTCTCCAAACCCGCGTGTGGGGGCCCTCATGTCTGTGCAAGCACACGCCAAGGAATTACGACACCGACGGCAGAACCGGCCACCGCCCACGCCTGCGCCGTCGGTACAGCCCGTTGCGCCCCACGCGCATGGCCCGGCGGGCAGCGCCTGGGGTCATGCCCGTTAGGTCCAACATGACATCATGAATGAGGGGAAAGTTCTCCCTCAATTTGCCCGGGCTAGTCAGAACATCACCGCTACGGCAGTGCTTCTGCGCGGCGTTCCCGAGCCCACCAACCCCTAGGAGCGGGCAGTCTACCGGAACCTCTGGGTTCTAGTAGAAGCCGACGCCGTCCAACAGGCGAAAAGCTCCACGTCGCAACTCTGACCCGCGCCCTCTCACCCCACCGGGGGAACGAGGACACGCCAGACGGATCGCTCCATTCGCTTGCCGCCACAGCTGTCAGGCCTGGCTCGCGGTGCGGCAGTCGCACCACGGTCGGACCTGGCGCTTGCTTCACGCCAATCACCCATACACGAGCGGCCCGATCCGCACTAGGACACTCGCAGCATCATCGGCAACCGGCGTCGGGCCCGACACGATAACGATGTCCACCAAATGGCAGCAGGCGACACGCACCCCAGCCAAACCATCGAGGGAAGCGGTGAAACACGCCCTAGGCGCGGTCACCGGCCGGACGACCGGAGCCCCAACCCTGAGGGCCCAAGGCCACGGGCCTTCAGCCGGCGCATCCGAAGAGCACCGTTCCCACAGCGGTTTCGGCCGCCCACCAACATCACCAAATACACCAGGGAGACCAACCCAGGCATTTGGCTCAAAGATTTCTGGCTCGCCTGTCGGGCCGAAGGAGTAGATGATGACTATTTCATCATCCAATACCTTCCTATTTGTGTGGGAGAGCATGTTCGGACATGGCTCGAATTCCTTCTGTATGACAGCATCCGCGACTGGATGGACCTCAAGAGGGTCTTCGTCAGGAATGTGCTAGGGACCTACGTCCGCCTAGGAAACTCCTAGGACCTCAAGAGTTGTCAGCAGGAGCCCAATGAGTCCCTGCGGGATTACATCCGAAGGTTCTCCCAATGATGCAACTCCCTCCCCGATGTCGTCGATGCAGACGTCATCAGCATGTTCCTCTCCGAGACGAACTGTGAGTCCCTGATCCACAAGCTTGGCTGCTTGAAACCCCATACCATCCACGACCTGCTCGATGTCACCACCAACCATGCCTCTGGCGAGGAGGCAGTTGGAGTGGTCTTTAGCGGAGGTTGGGACAAGCTCAAAGCCAAGCGCACGGACCGGGATGAAGGCCCCTCCACACAGAAGGGCGAGAAAAACAAAAAAGATCGATGCCGATCGAATAGCTCTGCGCTGGTCACCACGGCCAATCGCACGGCCAAGCAGCCCCAACAGGGACTGCCTGACCATTTCAACAAACTCATGGATGGTCCATGTACCAACCACGCCTACCCCGTCAAGCACCTCTACAAGGAATGCGAGCTCCACAAATGCTTCCTTCGATAGGCCAGCGGGCCAAAGGAGGGAGATGACAAGGAGGCGGTAGCCAAGAAAGGGGGTGCGGCGGGCAAGGACGGAGATGGCTTCCCTGAGCCCAAAGAGTGCATCATGATCTTCGATGGATCCGACGCAGTCTGGTCCAAGCGCCAGCACAAGGTCCGCTATAGAGAAGCATGCACCGCCGAGACGGCCGTTCCCTCCTTCCTCAGCTGGTCGGAATCCCCGATCACCTTTGATCAGAGGGACCATCCCTCCCACGTCGTGAGACTAGGACACTACCCGCTCGTTGTCGACCCTGACGTCCACAAGAAGCGCCTCACCAAGGTGCTGATGGACGGAGGCAGCGGCCTCAACATCCTATACATCGACACCCTTGATGCCATGCGCATCCCCGGGTCGGAGCTCCGCCTGGTGGGCTCCCCTTCCATGGGGTAATCCTGGGAGCGTAGGCATACCCATTCAGACAGATTGATCTACCCGTCACGTTCGGCAGCCGAGCCAACTTTCGCTCGGAGGTCCTCACCTTTGAAGTGGTAGACTTTCCAAGGTCCTACCATGCCATCTTGGGGCGACCATGCTACGCAAGATTCATGGCCATCCCCAACTACACCTACCTCAAGCTGAAGATGCCAGGACCAAACGGTGTCATCACCGTGAGTAGCGCTTTCTCGCATGCCTTCGCATGCGACCGCGAGAACTACAAGCTCGCAACCGCGGTCGTCAACTCGTCCGAGCTCCTGCGGCTCAGGGAGTCGTCAACCCTAGCAGTCCCGAACTGCAACAAACCAACAAACCCTCCGCAGGTACCACGAAAGGAAGATAAGGGGAAGGGCCCTATACGGTGATCAAAATAATCTGACCGAGCACCTACCGACTGAAGGACAACAACGACAACGCTCTCTCCGAGCACCTTGCAACAGCTATGTCGCTTTTTCTTTCCCTAAGTTCAATCTTACCATTATTTACTTAACGAACGCTCCTGTAATATCACCCTGACTCGAACACTTTTTTGGCTCGGGGCGCTCGGGGGCTCCACTAGGGGGCACTATTACCTCTCTATTTTGTTTACTATTGTATGGAGAGATTCCTTCCTACCCTAACGAAAGGGTAGTTTGTTCCTTTGTTTTACCTTATGTAACTTTGCTTTAGAACATTTCAACTGATCGCACCCCACCTTTTCCTATGGTAACAACCGGCTGAGCCTCGCGGGCCATGCCCTGGGCTCGCAAGGTTACGACCTACGAAACAAATGGGCAGGTACGAGATAGAAAGAAATTTAAAACAAAATTATGCTAAGAGAAAACTAAGGAACGAAAGGGAACAAGCTTCCCCGAACGGAGTGACTCCATCACAGAAAACAAAATACCACTGCAGTCATTAAAACACACATGAACATTTACACGGGGCCCCCACAAACTTAAACTTTTTACATTCACTAAATGGCTTATATCTTACGAGCTACGAAACCGACCCAGCGGCGTCTGCTATCGGTGTGACTGATGAGAGCATAGGCTGCTCACCCCCCGACGGCACGATGTTCGGCTCAAACATGAAATCTCCACCAAGAGACCAACCAGCCTCCTGAGTCGATCGATTCACTCAGGATAAGCACCTGAGATATAGGTAGGAAGCGAAGGGGCACCCCATGCGGGCCATGCTGACTCCGTCTCAAATGATGAGCATGGGTCCCGGTCGGACATTTCCGACTAAAGCTCTCCAAACCCCGTCTCTTAGGTCATCAAGGTAAGCATGTGTTCATTAAATACAAATCTATTTACATGAGAGCTAACCCACGATTGACAAGCGTAGGTCCCGGACGGACGTTTCCGACTGGAGCCCGACGAACCCCGTCGCTCCAGTCTTCAAGGTAAAACACCATCAAAGCCCCTCTATTTTCATTACAAATCATTCATACATCCATGCGCGCATTCATCTCATATGCCTAAACCCCCGGACGGTTAGGGCATGAACCGCCCGGGGGCTCAGGAACTAAGCATCGCACGTGCAGCAAAATGCACCAAAATGCTCCGTGTTGTGCCATGAAGCGGTGGCTTGCCTCATTTGACATGAGCAACCAAACAGAGCTAGGGGAGAAAACCGTAGATGAGCACCATGCGGCCTTCGCCCGGTCTAGCATACCGGGTCATCTCAACCTTCTCGTTTGATCCTGAACCTCTCGCCAAGCCCATAGAATCTCCATCGAAGGGGAGGCCGTCAGGCCACCCGGGTCGGTCTATAGAACGACCTAGGCATCTGTCGGGCTATAGGTAAAGGAGTAGTGGAATATCACAAGAGGGCTATGCCGACCCCGTCACGAACGACGGACCCGGATTCCACTCGATCACACCCGTTAGCGAGCTCACCGAGCTAGTCGTTCGAGCCCGAGCGATCGGGATAGGCGACGAAACTCAGCCCCTCCGGTTGTGAGAAACCAGATGGGGTAGCGCAAAAATGACTCATAGCCCCCACGAAGGCCCGACAGGGCTCGGGGGTTTAAACGCCATGGGACCGCGACTCCGAATTCGCGTCGACGGGATAGGCGACATCTGGCTACGGCTTGGGACCGTGACTCCTTAACTCGCATCGACGGGATAGGCGACATCCAGCTCGGCTTGGGACCGCGACTCCTTAACTCGCGTCGACAGGATAGGCGACATCCGGCTACGGCTTGGGACCGCGACTCCTTAACTCACGTCGACAGGATCGGCGACATCCGGCTATGGCTCCTGGGACCGCAACTCCTAAACTCGCGTAACGGCTTCAAATGGCTTCACTAACTAAAACTAACTCTCTCGATCCACGGCGAGCACCGACACCAGGGTCCGTTCATGACTCCGACTCACCCGATCCCACGGCGCGCAACGACGCCGCGGTTTAAAAAAATTCCATCTCAAACTAAAAAACATGCATACACGCCCGCTGAGACAACACCCCCAGCCGGTTCGGCCCAAACCGACTGGGGCTCGGGGGCTACACCCGCGGGTGCGCTCGCGCGCACCCGCCGACAAAACAGAAAAACACCCCCCTTTGACAAACTTGGAAACACCCCCCAGTCGGTTCGGCACGAACCACCCGGGGGCTCGGGGGCTACACCTATGGGTGCGCTCGCGCGCACCCGTCAGCAAGACAAAAATCCCCCGGACGATTCTGCCCGAATCGCCCGGGGGCTTGGGGGCTCCTATCGGGTTCATAAACCCAGGGCCCCTCGAGGACCGGCATCCACGCCAGGGCTCGGCCTAGGAGGACGACCTTCTTTTCTTCTGGACCGGCCCGAAAATCTATATTCAACAGACTGGAGCACTCGCTTTAGGCCCTGGCCGCCCTCGGCCCATCTTTTCGACCGGAGCACTAGCTCAGGCTCAGGCCAACTCCGAATGGCCTCTCCGATCGGAGCGCTTGCATCAGGCCCCGACTTTGGCACGGCCTCCACCCGGAAAGCCTGACCCGAGGACCGCCTCTGACTCCGACCCCGTGTCTCCGACCGGGTTCATAGAAAAACCCTGCCCATTGCTATTCTCCGACTGGCGCGCTAGTACCGACTGGGGCCATCCGACCAGAGACGCCCACTCGGAAAGAACCAGAAGGCGTACTGAGGAAGGCAAGATGGGGCTCGCAAGTCAAACCACGGCACCAGGGACCATACCCTGCGAAACAGTATTGTAGGCGCTGATATTTACCTCTACAGTATTGTAGGCACCGGTCAAAACACCCGTACGGTAAGACCCCCTATGCCTCTGGGTATCAACAGTATTGTGGGCGCCAGAATTCGCCATACCAGGTGAACATGGTAAAGCCACGCCTCCAGTCGGCGAGACAACATTTTTGTAGGTACCGACGTCCTCCAATCCTGAAGAAAGCAGCTCAACCTCCCACATGTACCTGATATTCTGCAGTGACATCAACAGTATTGCGGGCGCCCACCATTATCCCATCCCCATCGGCGTGGGCAACAAGGCTTAGAAACGTCCGTACTCACTCTTCCTCTCACTTGTAAAGCCATCCCCTTCTTCTATAAAAGGGGAGGTGCTCCCTCCAAACAGAGAGGGTGAACCCAAGTCGACTTTTTCAAGTTCAAGCTTAGGGTTGGACACTTCGTTCATCCTGTCGATCTCGGCTCTTCCGACCGGACCGATCGGACACCCCATCTCTCTCTCTCTCTCTCGTTTGTAACCCCACTACAGACTTCGAGCACCTGGGCTCGAGAATAAAGTCACCGACCGACCCACACTGGACGTAGGGCACGTTGCCTGAACCAGTCTAAATCCTGTGTCATTGAGTGCTAGGCCACCTAAGATCACAACGTACAGCAAAACTACAAATATTTACTAGTTGGTCACTTTCTGTACCGACACGATCCCTATTGAAATACATACTTACAAGCTTTCAAATTTTTTTTTGAAATGATGCACATCCATAGCGCTTCTATAGATGTATATTGTATGAAAATTGAGATGCAAAGTCATTTTCCAAAAATTCATATGAAAATAATCTAGGTGCATATGTACCTGGATATTTACCTCCGTTTAGTTTAGTTAAAGAAAAACATTGCATTTCGTCGTATCCTTAGATTTTTCTTTTTTTTGAAAGAAACGAGAGTTGCCGATTATATTAAAAATGAGAAACCCAGACTAGACAATACAACAAAGTAACAACAGTACCCAACGACAAGCTAAAGGCAAGACAACGAAGACAACCACTACAACAACAAAAAAAGCAAGCATCCCAAAACAACCACCAAGGTTAACAACCACAACAACGACAAAAACTAACAGCAATAGGAGAAAGGCTCAACAAAACAACATAGTCTACCACATGGCAAGCGCGGAGAGCACCGCTCAAAAAAAAACAACGCAGTCTAGCGAAAAGGCAAGGAGATCCCCGCTACAACAACCTCCCAGAAAGCACAACCTTCTGTATGCATGAGCGACTCACGGTGACAACAATTTTTTTGTGCATTCTGCATATTCTTGATTGCATTCTCATTGAGCTTTCCATCGTTCCTAATAATCCCCATGTTTTTTAGAACTTTGTTCTTGGCAAGACGGGTGCTTCGCCGAACCAATGATTTGTCATAAGATTTGCGTCGGAGTCTCATCGCTGGTGTCATTTTTTAGGAAACCATCGCTGGTGTCATTGGTGGTGGTGCATGTACAGGAGGGCCTATACAATCTTCGATCTCCAAGTCGATGGTGTCCATGTCCTCCTTTGTGGATCATCTGGTGCATTTGGCTCTTCTGCCTTCATCTCATCAATAGACTGAGTGGGTCCATCTGCCGCGGTGATAGCAACAATAGGTGTCCTCAACTGTCCTTTCTGTGTCTATCTCAACTTCGTCTTCGTCGGATGTATCCTTAGATTGTTCTCGAGCTCCTGGCTTTCTAGGTAGCATACTGCAGCTGCACAGGATACTACTGCTACTCTGCTGTCATTATGTGAAGATATATTAGGCTATCCGCATTCGTCCACCTCTATTTTCATTTTAAAAAAGAATATTTTATTTTAGTCATCGAGATTCTCTACTCTATACGTACACATATTATCTCTATCCCATACTCTATACCAACTGCTCCATATTTTATTCTCCTCCCTCCCCTTTCTCTCTCCCTAACTCTCTCTCAGCGTGCTCCGCTGGAAATAGCGGCGGCCTGTGCAGCCGGTACGCTACCGGCTGCTTTGCAGACGCGCGCGTGCAGGTCCGTTTACATGCTGTGGTGCGGATAGCCTTATTCCAAATCCATGGAAAGGGTGCTGCAAACAGTAGTGTTATTTTTGTTTTGTTAATTCCTAACAAAATCTGGGGTCCTTCTCGGTTGCATCTTTTTTTACAAGAAGAGGCAGGCCTGTTGCCTTCAGTTTCCACCACACGGCAAGTCGGCATTGCGTGTATTCATCGGCGAACATTCCCCGTCGCTGTTAACAATCATTTACCATCCCAGTCTGATCTTCCACGACAAAAAAACAGCAGGCGGCGGGCGCCTGAAACCGTACCAGAATTGACGCCTCAATCCTCCGTCCCCCGTCAAACAACCACCGTATTTCTCTGCCGCGCAGCCGGGCGCTCTCCACAGTAGAATGAATGCCACGCCGCGCGCTACTAATCCACGACCTCCAGCCCCCAGCGACCCGATACCTATAAATTTCTTCCCTCCGCGAGCTACACGGCACGGCAAACGACTTGTGCAGCAGCGCGCGCAGTCGGCACTCGGCAACCTGCGGCAACAAGCGACAAACCCATACAGAGTGAGGACAGAGGAGTGCGCATAGCTAGGACACGCGTGTGTGTGCCTACCTCAACAAGCCGAGTTTGCTGAGCATGCCGACCCTGCTCTCCGCGAGGTCCCGCGGCACCAACCGCGGCGGAGAGGCGGCCGACGCCGACGGTGGGGCTGGTGGAAACCGCGCGTGCTATGGCATCGCGGCGTGCTCGGTGGCGCTGCTCCTGTTCTGCGCCCTGGCCGTCTCCGTCAGCCTCTGGATGGCGTTCACGTTCGGTGGACTCGCCCTGGTCGCCTTCGGCGCCGCCGGCTGCCTCGCACGGGGGCCCAACCGCAGCAGCGACGGCGTGAGCGCCCAGAGAGAGGCAGCAGGAGCCGCACCGAGGACGCAACGCAGGTTCGGGCTGCCCAAGGCCGCGATCAATGCGCTGCCGACGTTCGCCTACGAGCTTAGCCTTATTAGAGGCGCCGACGGCGCCGAGGGCGAGGGCGGCGACCTCGAGTCCGGGACGGAAGCGGCAGGCGGCGAGCCGTGCTCGGTGTGCCTCGAGGACGTCCAGGCCGGCGAGATGGTGCGGCAGCTGCCGGCGTGCAAGCACCTGTTCCACGTCGGGTGCATCGACATGTGGCTGCACTCGCACCGGACGTGCCCAGTGTGCCGGTGCAACCTCTTGACACCGCCGAGGAAAGTCGCTGCCAAAGCGGCGCCCGCGCCCGCGCCCACAGCTGAGGCTGCGGAACCGCCGGCTGACGAAGCCCTGCCACCAGTGTAGGTGTCTGTGTTTTGTCATACTACCATTCTAGAGATGACAAAAGAATCTCTGCACATAGCACACGTAAGCACCTTGCACGTCATAAACTAGTTGAAATGTAACTCTCGCAAAAAAAAAAAGGTAGAAATAAGTAGCTATTTTTTATTCGTTTCCCCGATAATAACTGTAGATGATCCTGTCTATACAACTATGTTCCATAATATATGTAGAACAGAGACTGAAAGAAGTATATGTATAAAGTTTGACAGATGACATTTCAGCTATGTATAAAGTTTGACAGCTGACATTTCAACTATGTTCCATAATTTGCACCTCTTTCATTTGGAGTGCTACAAATCATCCTCAAAGGGAAAAAAAATCTATGATACTACCTCCGTTTTCTTTTATACAGGGTAATAAATGGCGGGCGGTAGTGGCCGCAATTGCGGACGCAATAGCGGTCTACGAGGTAGCGCTCTTAACTTTGTGATCGCAATTCTAAATAGCGGGCGATATTGCGGGCCGCAATTGCACGTAGCAGGCCGCAATTGCATGGAAACAAATAACCCTAACCAGCCCAGCCCTACGACTCACCCCCCCCCCCCCCCCCCCCCAACTCACACACTCGCGCATCAGATGTAAAAAAACATCAATTTTTCATCTTACTTTCTTATTGAATACTGACCTTTGCAAGATTTTGTGATTATATTGATACAGAACTTGCAATTTTCAACCATGAGGCCGATGATGTTGTTGCTTCTGACAATGACAATGAGTGATAGCCTTGTGAACTATGGCTGATAAGTCATAATATGTTTGTTTGCAAACTCTTAATGTGATGATTTAATGCATGGAACACAATGTTTGTTTTCTTAATTTAAGTATGTGAGTCATGAGTCCTTTGAGTGCAACTAAGTGTCTATTTATACTCATTATTCATGATATATGTACTTAAAATCATATGAGATATCAGGTGTCGCTATTGGAACTTATCGTCCGCAATATCGCCTGCTATCCATAATCCGCTACCTCGACGTCAATCCGCTATCAACCCACTATACGCTATTTATTACATTGCTTTTATAATATGCAGTTTGACATGATACGGTCTCTTCAATTACACTTTAACTATTTTTTGTTTTATATTATATTATTTATGCTTATAAATCTATGGTAATTGGATAGTACATTTGATTACAAATCTAACTATATCAAATTTGTATTATGACAGTTAAAAATTGTTAGCTAATTAAACTACTTGTTAACAATTTTAAAGTTAAATCTCAATATGCATGTGCACTTTATAAAAGAATATGGAGGGAGTATCAATCAAATAAAGATTAAGGGTGTGTTTGTGGGTGAGTGGAAACTATGGTGGGTTGGAGGTGTGGGACCGAGGGGGTGGGGATACCATTGTAGATTTGAAGACGAGCCAGCGGTATGGGAAGACTAAAGCCCCCTTTGGCACGGCTCATCCAAAACGGCTTCACCGCTGAAGCCAAAGCCGGTGAAACCAGAAAAACTGGCTTTTCCCGGCTTCTAGTTTATTTTAACCCCGGCTTACAAAACGGCTTCACGCTACAGTGCCTCAATTTGCGTAAAATAGATGAAGCCGAAGCCGGCATAAGCCGTGTCAAAGAAGCCGGCATAAGCCGAAGCCGGCAGTCAGTATTTGGCGTGAGAAGATCTGCTTGATTATGCTGACAGGTTATCAGAAAGCAAAAGGACCAAATCAAGCTAGCTCTGTTGACTTTATTTGCACGACAACATATCCACTTCACATGATCAACACACAGTACTTCTCAAAGCAAGCAGATCGAAACATACAACAATAGGTTGAACATCCATGGCTAGAGCCTAGAGACACACCTACAACCGTACAACGATCTACAACAGTAGGCTAGAGAGACAGACACATACAACGACTGTAAGCTGAAGGGAGAAGAAGCATGATACTGACATAAAGCAAACCGAGGGCAGCACCACCTGACCACCAGAGCTAGCTAGCTGGCCGAGTACGTACGTGGCTCAGTGGCTGACACAGAACTAGTTGTTCATCACCTTCTCCTTCTCGGCCTCCTCGCGTTGGGAGCGGTGGCCATGGCCAAACCTTTTCTTGATGGCCTTCCTCCACCGCTTCGCCATGTTTCCCTCCTCCTCGTCATCATCGTCCTTGTTGTTGTTCTTGATCTGATGCGACAGCTTGTTCTTCTTCTTCTTCACCGATTCGTCCTCGACGTGGTGGTGACGACCGTGGATGCGCTTCTTCGTGTTCTCCTCCTCCTTGTCCTCGTCATCGCTTTGCCGGAGGTGCTTCTTTGCCTGCTTCTCCTTCTTCCCCTTGTTGTCGCCGTCGTGGTGCTTCTTTGTTTTCTTCTTCCCCTCTTTCTTCTTGTTTGCCTTCTCCTTTTCCTCCTCATCCTCGTCCTTGTCTTCGTCACTGTCCGGGTGCGACCGATCCGGGTCTGGCTCCGCAACGGGCTCCACCGGCGATCGATCTGGGTCTGGCTCCGCGACGGACTCCACCGGCGACCGATCTGGATCTGGCTCCGCAACGGGCTCCACTGGCGACCGATCCGGGTCTGGCTCCGCAACGCTGGATGGCAGGCGGAGGAGTCCCTCCGCATCCTCCTGAACTGCGTGCACCTTGGCGGGGACGACGGCGCTGTACGAGGACGAGGCGTTCGTGGCGGAGTCGGCTTGGAGGGCGTCACAGTGAGAGACGACGATGAGGTAGGAGAGGAGGAGGAGGAGGAAGGCCATGGTGGCCGACACGCCCAGGGCCATGGTAGGCGTGCTTGCGGCAGTTCCTTCCAGCCACGGGGAATGGAAATATGGAATGCGATGGTGGACTGGATAAGGATGCAGAGAAGAAGAGGACCGAGCTGAGGCCTGGAGGGAGCAGGGAGGCAGTGTGGGTCCCACATACATACGTGGGCCTAGTTTCGCGACTCGGTTGCAGGATGGGTCAAAGTCAAACGGCTTGCTTACTGGCTGCAACAGTTCCACTTAAAAAAAAAACTGGTTGCAACAATTGCCGATTCCTTTTCGATCTCCACCCCAATCCTTTTTTTTTAAAAAAAACACACGCCAACTACTAGGCACTGACTGTACTACAGAATAGAAGTACATACCGCTAGAGCATGCCCTCATCACCACATACGGCCTTCACCTGTGGAAAACTGGAACCCGGCAGGCTGCAGCTAGTGCACTGTCTGTGTGCTCGTCACTTCGTCACCGTATCCATTGATGACTAATATAGTACGTATATAATAACGTGATTAACGACTAAGCAGGTGCCGACGACAGCGACCGGCCGGCCGGCCTAATCATCGGTTTCTTTATACAAGTATCTACCGCTACACCTTCGTTCATTCATCGGACCAACGAAAATTAGACGAAGAAACAAGTTTATTGGCCAAGGTGCGTGGTAGTACGCGAGTGGCTACGTTCTTGTTAATTTATTAGTTGTTCCTTCGAAGCCAAGTTATCAATGCCAATGTCATGCTTGCTTGCATGGCTAATTAATGGTGCTTGTCCAAATATTCTGTTCCACAAATGATTTCTATAGGGGATGAGAAAACATCATTTCTGATGTTGAGAGATGGGTGTTACATCACATTGAAAAAAAAATACATACCCTTTTACCTTCCTTCACACGTGGGACCCACATGTAAGTGACTCATTTTTCCTTTGTTGGTCCTGGATGCCTCTTTCTCCCTTCCCTCTTTTCTCAATTATTAAGAGGAGAGCTCTAATCACTACGCCACATTCGCACAGTAGGAACGAGGCCTTTTTTACTGTAGGGGCGACTGGGGTTGGGGGCACCCCTAAAGTGGGCGTCCTCGGGCCCCAGCAGCCCAGCCGCCCCTACATATGGCACTGTAGGGGCGGCTGGTAACCTAAGCCACCCCTACAGTTGGGGCTGATCTATTGGGGCGGCTCAATCACCAGCCGCCCCTACAGTGCCCATTTGTAGGGGCGGCTGCCACCAGCCGCCCCTGCTGTTTAACTGTAGGGACGGCTGAATCACCAGCCGCCCCTACTGATGGCGCACGAATAAATAGCAGTCACCCCTTCTTTCACCTCGGGACACTCTTCTAAAAAAAGTTGGGAGGCCTTAGGCTCCTCCTAAAAATTGCTCTACTAAGAGGGGAGGTTTTGATCTCAAATCCTTTGGTGGAGATGCTCTAAAAGGTAAGAAAATGCTTCTCCAACTCTTTATTTTAAGTTTAATTCGTTGGTTAGTGAGTAATTTGATTTTTGGTTTTCTCTCTCTTCCATGGAGCTTGAGCTAGTTATGAGTGAAATTGGATCCTAATTTTCACTATATTAGGGTAAATTAGGTAGGGAAGTAAGATTGCACCCTTTGTTACTACATCTTTGTTGATTTTAGTGTAGTATTAGTGAAGTTTGATGCATGTGTCATGAAACCCTATATCTAGATCTAGATCTAGGATTTTGTTTTTTTTTCTTTTTCAATTTTTTTTATGTGACTAGGGTTTGCATGTAGGTGAATGTGTAAGATTTTAATTATTGCTAATGTGTAAAATATCATCTACCATGGCTACTAATTATCATTTAATATTTATTTTGATTCCTTTCTATAATGTGTGTTTTTAATTAGTTATGGATAAATAGGCCATTAATTAATTATCCTCTACCATGAAATTGAAATGGAGTTTGTATGAAAGGTAGTGGATGAAATATTAAATGTTGCTAATTGTTTTCTTTGAAATTATTTATTTGAACCAATTAATTTATATTTTAAAATATTTATGCATTAATAGTCAATTGATTAACTATCCTCTACTACCATGGTGCGTGTCTCAGGTATATACAATTATTCTCGAGTAATATTCTTTCTTTGGTTGTTTTGTTTCTATAAGATGGACTACAGGAACTCTTGGATGTATGGTTCATTAAGACACGACGCTCTTTTCCATGATGAGATGGACAAATTCATCAAAGCCACAGAGAAGCATGCAGCGACGTTGCAACTTTATAATGGACCAAATTATGTACCATAAAGGCACTTACCATCATCTTCTTTCCAACTTAGGTAGTAATCCTTTATACCAACACCTTTGGGAGACTGATAGGCTAGCCCTAGGTTGTTGATGACAATGTGGACTTGTGGTATGGTTTGGATCAGACTTTGGAACGGTTTGAACTTTGTTTTGCATGATGGACTTGTGAATTATGACTTGTGATGATGTTCTAAATAATGGTCTTATGTTTGTGGATGTATATATGTATATTTGTGGCAGTCAGATTCGAATTTGAATTATATATATATATATATGGTTAGATTTGAATTTGAATTTTTTTTTGCTGGAAAATCCACTGTAGGGGCGGTTCTTGATTGAACCGCCCTTACAAATACACATAGTAGGGGCGGCTGGTGATACAGCCATCCTTACAGAAGTCCACTATAGGGGCGGCTGATATTACCAGCCGCCCTTACAGAGGGCACTGTAGGGGCGGCTAAAAACACCAACCGCTCCTACAGAGGGCACTACAGGGGCGGTCAGGAAACCGCCCCTACAGAGGCACCCTTTGTAGGAACACCCTGGGAAGGGCGGCTAGCGCAGCCACCCCTACAAAGGCTTTAGAGCTGCCCCTACAGTTAACTTCTGTAGTAGTGAATGCGAATATGGTTATCTAGTGCCACTATGTGTTGATTTACATGCATATACATTAGACCTAGTGATGTGGTGAGTAGCAAGCGAAAATGCAATATGAAAAATACTAACTCAGTCCTTAGATGTTGGGCAAAACAATTGAGAGTGGACATGCTTGCTAAGAGGGGAACAAAAAGCACTCGGTGGTGCTACATTGCACTCACCAGAGTGCTCTAGTGCTACACCAGTGGTGCCACCGGAGTGCTAGACCTGTGCGTTGACTTGAGTCATTTTCAGGCGCCAACACCTTGCATTTTGGTGCCCCACTGGAGTGCTTCACATTGCTATTTGGTGTGAACTTAACTGAGTGTGGGGTTGCTCAAAAATCCTCACCAGAGACGTCTGGTGGCCTCACCGGAGGTTCCACCGAATTGTTCTACAAGAGAGGGTGTAAAATGGGACTTTGAGCACTAATGTTCACCAGAGTCATCCCGTGCATCACCGGAGGTGGCAATGGACCTTTAGTTCAAAGAGCCTGCTTTCAAGGTTTGGCAGCCAGAGTTCACTAGAGCTATCCAGTGCTTCATTGGACTCATCATCGGAGTACCCGTACAAGGCAATGACTAGTTTTTGAGCCATTGAAAACTAGTCATTGGAGCCCTCTGGTGTGAACTTCGGTGCACCACTGAATGTCTCCGATGAGCCCACAACGGCTGTTTGAAGAGGGTAATGGTTGGCTCTTGGTGTGGGGCTATAAATAGGACTTGTGGTCGGGCTTGGCCATGCTCTTGCAACCCCAAGCTGATGCCCACATCCTTGAGAGCTTGAGTTGCATTGAATCACATTGGGGTGAGATTGGAGAGGCTCTAGTGCATTTGCATCATCGATTTGCTTCTCATGGCACTAGTTGAGCGTGGCGGCATTGATTGTTCTTGTTACTCTTGGTGATTGCCTCACCTAGCTGGCTTGGAGCTTGAAGGATCGTTGAGGGGCTTGTGGTGATTGTTGCCGCCTCGGATCAAGCAATTGTAAGGGGCTCTTGTGCTCATCCCTAGAGGAGATTGTGAAGAGCAACTCTAGTGGAATGCTCGTGGCTAGTTGGAGTGCTTCTTGTGTTTGATTCTTGTGTTTGATTCTTGCAGAACCCATGCTGTGGATCTTGCTTGAGTCACTAGTTAGCGCATGAATTACCACATTAAGACTCGCCACAACGAGAATGTAGGTTACCGGCAAGCAACTGGACCTCTAGGATAAATTGATTGTCCCCCTCTTGCCTGGTTCGGTATAAAGCTTCATACTTGTTCATTGCATTCATAACTTGCTTAAGTGAAATAGAGCTACTGCAAGTAGTGGCTTTTAGGGCTTGCTATTTTACTAACCACGTTGCTCTAGTGTTTTTGTATTTGTAGAGAAATTGTTATAGGCTATTCACCCCCTTAAGCCATTTGGATCCTTTTAGTGCAGACATTGGAGGCTATGCATAACGGCTACGCGACTTTGAGGCTTTGGCTGTTTGGGACTCAAAACCATAGGCACAATTGTTTTGCAGTTTCTGCCTCAAAACCTAGAAGAGGCTTAGGGCAACATGTGGCATCATAGGAGAGCTTGCATTGAGGCAAAGTAACTTCATGAAGGGCACATGGTTGTCTAATGCATGGAACTCAAATAGGACCATTTCACCCTCGGTGGCTAGGTGGTTCAATTCTAAACCTATAGACACTCTTGGAATTGTGTAATAGCCCCATAAATAAGAGATGTGGCTGCCCAAGACAGACATCCTTTTGCCCTTTAGGCTACAGAGCTTCATGGTTTTAGAGAGATTAGGCTATAGAAGAGTGATTGCCTCTTAGGTTAGTTTCTCAACTGAAGTGGGAGGATGTTTGGGAAGAGGCTAGTCTTATGTATAGATGAATTCATGGTTAATTGATTAAAAGTTTGATGAAATTTTGAATTCATCTATTCTCTCCTCCATTTTCTCCTTTTTAGTGATTTTAGTGGTCATTTTTTGGAAGTTGTTCTTGCTGCTGCTTAGTCTGATCTTTTGGCACATTTTTGGATGTCTTTGGGACCCTTGGAACTTAACCAAATCATGTCCTGGAGCCAACTTCTATCTCTTTGGTTCCAAGCCCCAAAACCCCTCTTCTCAACCTTCTTTTGGTGAATTTTTTGAGAATCTTTAGAGCTGAGTTTTCATGGTCATCTTCCTCGCTACCTAGGTGCTATGAGGTTTTGGAAACATATTTAGGCTTTGCCTCCATCTAAATTCTTATGATGAGCACCCTTGAAACCTCCTTCTCAAGAAAAATGTGAAAATCTCAATTTGAGAGCATAAATACAAATCTGATGACCAAGTTTGGGCAAGATCTACCTTCACTATGTTCTAGGGGAAAAGTGTACAAAATTTTGTGTCATTTGGAGTTCATTTCCTTAGGTTTTGACCTTCTTCAAACATTCTTGGGCTGAAATATGCAAAAACATGCTTAGCTAGGTTTCAAAACTGGCCTATGCAGGTTTGAAAACAGGATTAGCTGGGTTCATATAGGCTAAGCTGGGTTCCAATCTAGGCCTAGCTAGGTTTCTCAGAGAAATTGTCTTTTGCATTGTTTCTTGTTTGTGTTGCTTCCACGATGTTTTTGAGCCATCTCTGATCAACTCTAAGGTTATCTTGTCACTTGTTGGCATGTGTGACCTAGATTTGTAGAAGCAAAGTGTTTTGGATTTGTTTTAGGATATAGGCCAATTCTTGAAAAGAATTTTGATTGGATCCCATTCATCCCTCTTTGTCGTCGTCTCAGTCCTTCAGCTAGGTCAATTGTTGTAATTTTTTTTGGTTTTCCATTTGTAAAAACTCTTTTGATTTTAATAATAAATTCCTGGTAGGGGCCTGACTCCTCCTATTCCCCTCAAAAAAATATATTTTGTCCTTAACATAGTTCCAAAGTTCTTGAATTTATGATGTGATTTAAATGTTAAGAGCTCTCTAAAATTCTATAGGAGGATAAACTCTTTTTTCAAGAAAAAGAACCTGTATTAACTGCACTGGGAAGAACACAAGCCGACCATAGGAGATATTATAGGACACATTTGATTTTTGGCATTTTGCTCCTATACTCCTAGTTTGCTACTTTTCCCCCAACAAATTAAACTTGATGGTTTCTGGTGGTGTTGATGCGGGACGAGAGAGAAGTATGCAGTATGCTGCTAGGATGGGCTGAAAAGGCTAGGATTATATTCTAGGAAAGGAAGTGGGGTGGTGAGATGACATTCAAACAGACCTTTCTATAAATCTAAATAGTTAATTAGATTATTGCATTTATTTATTGGTCTTTTTTGCGATGAACCTTTATATTACTCAGAAAAGTTATTACATTTCTAAGCAAGTATATGTTGCACACACGCACACAGGCGTTCCAAACCTTAAACAACTCTCTTCATGTGGAAGTTCATGGGCACTACCATGCATATATATGTTCTCTCTTCATGTGAATCACTCTTCACTCTAGTAATTTCAGCCTCCACCGCTTCATCGATAATGAAGCATATCTCAGTCTGGTGGCAATTTTTATCTTGTATGTAGTATAGGCTCAATGCTCATCGTGATTGGTTAGTTTTTTTTTGGATAAAGAAAATATAAGAAAGTATCAACTGCTTCAATGTTTAATTAATCGCAAATAACAGTGGTACAAGCTTCAGTATTCTTTTGCGTGACCTAAGCATGTTGCATCTTTCAAATACTCAACGACAAAGTTTTCTCGTCGCACTACTACAGAAGTTAACTGTAGGGGTGGCTCTAGAGCCTCTGCAGGGGCGGCTGCGCCAGCCGCCCTTCTCAGGGTGTTCCTATAGAGGGTGCCTCTGTAGGGGCGGCTTCCTGACCGCCCCTGCAGTGTCCTCTATAGGGGCGGCTGGTGTTTTCAGCCGCTCCTGCAGTGACCTCTGTAGGGATGGCTGATAATATCAGTCGCCCCTGTAGTGGACTTTTGTAAGGGCGACTGTATCACCAGCCGCCCCTGCTGTGTGTATTTATAAGGGCTGTTCAATCAAGAATCGCCCCTACAGTGGATTTTTAGTAAAAAATAATTTAAATTCAAATCTGACCACATATATATAATTCAAATTCGAATATGACCGCCACAAATATACATATATACATCCACAAACACAAGACCATTATTTAGAACATCATCACAAGTCATAATTCACAAAGAGCATAAGATATTCAGATATCACTTTAAACTGGTTGTCCATCAACATGGCAATTGTATGTGCTAACCTTATATCTTTCCAACTGCGCAACTGTATGTGCTAACCTTATATCTTTCCATACTGTACAGCGTGAAGTATAAGTGTGCAAAATGAAAGAACATGGCTGGGCAGTTTTTTTTTTCTGGCGTGACGAAGCTGCTGCATCATCCTAATGTATACCCGATGATCTAATCACGGCCAGGCACTAGCTGATTGCAAAGGCCGCACCACGACACGAAGAACTCAACCAGCATGGCAGCACCACATCGTTGGAGTCTGGCACTTGCATGAACTTTAAAATATGGCACACCACTCAGAGAAAACCCAAAATGGAGGTGCTGATGTGACAGTTGAGGGGGACTAATCTGGTGGCTGAAGGGTAGAAGTCAGAAGAGACATTAGGGTTATGCTGGAGGATGAGGGAGGCCATGAAGCATAGCCAAATGGCCATGGAGGCGACCACGGCAAGAATCTGGACACATTAAGCAATACTCAGACCCTATCATAGAAATGGACATATAAAAACACCCCACAATCATATTGTATCTCCTACCACTTACCAAGCTCGTAGATGTGTAGAGATAGGTTCTACATCCGAGCGCCCTGTACTTGTAACCCAAAGGAACCAAGCCAACCATAGGAACAGGCCTGCAAATGAATGGAAACATGAGTTCTATGGTACATCATAGCACAGTTATGACTGCATACTCTCAAATGGTATAGCTGAGAAGAAGATATTTGGTGTCAAGCAACACCGGCAGCGACATGTGCAGGAAAAATCTGCAAAATAGCAACGGCACGTAAATATTTCTAGGTTTGACCTATATGAATACCTCACTCGCAATGACAAAGCAAAAAATCATAAAAGAGTGATAATCATGACCGCTTCTTGTAGGCCTTACATGTTAGAAAAAATCACATCGTATATTTCAGCTAAAGGCATTTGTTTGCAGCATCATCAGCATCGACATATGTTCAACCAACCAAAATGCAAAATAGCAAAGGCACAATAATATGTTCAGGTATACTAAAAGCACCTCACAGTCATCATCACATCATCAGCAATGGCATATGCTCAGACTTAAATAAATAAAACAACAGCATAGTCACACACTTATAATCCAGAAGAGGCACATAGAGGAGACCGCAATGGGATCAATACAGAGTAGAGGGATGGTCTTGCTTCACCTAGGAGACGGCAAGAAACGAATGCAACAGAGGGGGCACCACGGTCACAACCGTCGGAGGCACCCTAAGAGGCGTCGCAGCACACAGATATTGCAGCTCACCAAATAATAAACTACGTTCCTAGTAAGGCCAACTGCTAATACATCATCGGCAATGGGTTGTGTGCTCAGTAATAGAACAACCGATAAATCGTATGAAGCAAAGACATCATTGATAATGGCTGTATACTGACTAACAAATGGAAAAAATGTGCAAGTAATATAACGACATAGTCACGACGAAGGCACCAAAAATAGCAAGATCCATGGAAGAATGAAATAATTATAAAATCATCACTGCACAATTCCATTGTCTTAGTCTTTAAAGAATCATCATAGCACATTCCCCAAGCCTCAGTAGATGACATGAATGAAACAAATAGTCATCAATGTACAGGTAAGGATATCAGTTCTGCATAGGAGAACAACAGGACACGATGGACACCGGGCAACCTCGCTCGCTGCAGCCAGGGGGCACGGGTACGATCCCCGTAGTGAGGAAGGGGAGGGAGAAGGGGAGAGAGCGCACGGTGTAGCTTAGGGTTTGGGCCGTACCTAGGGTTTCGCCGACCAAAGGAGCGCACGCTCCCTGACTGGAGGAGGCATTGAGGAGGCCATGCGGAGGATGGGGGAGAGGAAGGAGGCCACCGGGCCCCACCCACGGCGGCACGCCGCCTAGGGGCGTGCCACCACCGCGGATCGCTCGCAGTAGGCATGCAGAGCTGGCTATAGCGTCACAATAGAGCAGAGAGAAGCAGAGCACCGGGACAAGACGCGCAGGAGCCAGCGGGCAGCGCTGTCATTGGGGCATGGTCCTCCACCATGGCAGCAATGGCCATGGTGTCCAGAAGGTTCCTGCCTACACAGATCAGACGGGAGGACAGATGGATCCGACCATGGAGGCACCGGATCCGGCAGATCTGCCGGTTTGGGCCTCCGTCGGCAAGGAAGATCGAGCCGAGAAGGCTACATCGACATTCGTCCCCGGCGCTCGACGAGGGAAGGGGAGGGGGGGAAGGGAGAGATCGAACCTTAACCTGCGTAGCGATCGGGCAGTAGAGGCCAGTGGCCAGGGCTTCCACGGAAGTGCCGGCGACAGTGGCCCGCGTCGGGCCAGCTGCACGCACTGGCTGTCGTCACCCTGATCACACCGGGAGAGAGAGGAGAGGGGGGAGGGCATGCCGTGGGGTGGGTCGGGTGGGGGGAGGGGGAGGAGGAGGGTGGCCGCAGCTGCGCCAGCCTGGGCGTGCGCTCCGTGCACTGTGGCCATGGTGGTATGGACCGAGAGAGCGAGAGAGAGAGAGAGCGGAGAGGACGAGGCCGTTGGGGTTGGGGAGAGACGGGGAGGATTTCGTTGCGGGGGCGGTGAACTGTAGCGGGGGGCGGAGCCAACACGGATGGTCGATGGCTGAATCGGACGGCCAGGGAAAATCGGGGCGATGTGGCCACCCTGAGCGGCGCCCAAAGCTTCCTGCTTTGATAATAAGAGATTTGAACAGCCATCAAAATAATTGATAAATTATTACTGGAAGACCTCTAGAAAATACATGACGTAATGCCCTACCAATTATAAGGATCAACAATGAACTTGGTTCAGAAGCAGACACATTAAAGTTCTTGTTCAAGGAAAAGAAGTGGATGACTCTTCAACAAAGTACATGTAAATTTTACCTGTAAGTACTCATTAACTGCCTGAATTCCTCCTCAATCTTTAGCTTAGACTTGGTTAAGAGGTTGTTAACTTGATTCAGTACTCCTTCACAGCTCTTAAAGTTCTTGTTTGAGGAAAAGAAGTGGATGACAACTTTCAGCAGATCCAACAGCACCTTTCAGAAGTGGATGACAAAAATTTATAATTATTTTTTATAGATATATTTACATATACAATAACTAAAACAACTACAACAGTTTAAAATTACAAAATTGAACCTTTAAAAATGGGGAAAAATTTTAAATTTTAAAAAATTAAAATCAAAACTACTAAAATAATTTTGAGACACCAAATGATCTCAAATGAAAATTTGATAAACATCAAAGTTGTAGAGGTCATGAAGATCTACAACTTTTATTTTGGTCATCTTGTCATTTGACAAAATTTGAACCTTTCAAATTTGAAATTTTAAAAAATGACAAGTTCGAACCAAAATTTGAGACCCAAAATGATTTCAACATAAAAAGTGATGAATACCAAAGTTGTTGAACTCATTAATATCTACAACTTTTATTTTAGTCATCTTATCATTTGACAAAATTTGAACCTTTTAAATTTGAAATTTTGAAAAACGACAAGTTCGAACCAAAATTTGAGACCCAAATTGATTTCAACATAAAAAGTGATGAATACCAAAGTTGTTCAACTCATGAATATCTACAACTTTTATTTTGGTCATTTCTTCATTTGATAAATTCTTAGTATATATTGTTCACTAATCTTACACATGTCTCATATAGTTTTTAAAACCTTATAAGAGATGTGTCACATTTGTGAACAATGTCATTGCCACTTTGTCATATGAAGAAATGACCAATACAAAAGTTGTAGCTCTTGATGAGTTATTCAACTCTGGTATTTATCACTTTTTCAGCTGAAATCATTTGGGGTACCAAAATCTTGTCTGAAGTTGTATTTTTTTGAAATTCAAATTTTAAATTGCTCAAACTTTTCATATGTATATATTGACAAAACCAACAAAATAAATTGATATAGAATGATTTTAGAAAATTTTAGGAAAAATCATTAGATTTGGAGTTAGTATGAGAAAGAAAAACTAGTTACAAAGTTGACTCATAGATTAAAAAAAGAAATCATACTGTTCATTATGATCATGTAAGGATCATCTAGAACAGTGTGATTTCTCTTTTTAATCTGTAGGTAAACTTTGTAACTAGATGTTCTCCCTCGTACTAACTCCAAATGTGATGGTTTTTTTTCCTAAAAATTTCTAAAATCATGCTTCAGCATTTAAGTTTGATCAAACTTGGATGTGACAATGTTTTACATATTTTAAAATTTGAAATTTAAAATTTGACAAGTTCAAACCAAAATTTAAAACCCTAAATGATTTCAGATGTAAAAGTGATGAATACAAAAGTTGTTCAACTCATCAAGATCTACAACTTTTATTTTGGTCATCTTGTTATTGGACAAAATTTGAATCTTTCAAATTTGAAATTTTAAAAAATGACAAGTTCGAACCAAAATTTGAGACCCAAAATGATTTCAACGTAAAAAGTGATGAATACCAAAGTTGTTCAACTCATTAATATCTACAACTTTTATTTTAGTCATCTTGTCATTTGACAAAATTTGAACATTTCAAATTTGAAATTTTGAAAAACGACAAGTTCGAACCAAAATTTGAGACCCAAATTGATTTCAACATAAAAAGTGATGAATACCAAAGTTGTTCAACTCATGAATATCTACAACTTTTATTTTGGTCATTTTCTTCATTTGACAAATTCTTAGCACACATTGTTCACTAATCTTACACATGTCTCATATAGTTTATAAAACCTTATGGGAGATGTGTCACATTTGTGAACAATGTCATTACCACTTTGTCATTGAAGAAATAACCAATACAAAAGTTATAAATCTTGATGAGTTATTCAACTTTGGTATTTATCACTTTTTCAGCTGAAATCATTTGGGGTACCAAAATCTTGTCTGAAGTTGTATTTTTTTGAAATTCAAATTTTAAATTGCTTAAACTTTTCATATGTATATATTGACAAAACCAACACAATAAATTGATAGAGAATGATTTAAAAAAATTTTAGGGAAAAAATCATCAGATTTGGAGTTAGTATGAGGAAGAAAAACTAGTTACAAAGTTGACCCACAGATTAAAAAAAGAAATCACACTGTTCACTATGATCATGTAAGGATCATCTAGAACAGTGTGATTTCTCTTTTTAATCTGTGGGTAAACTTTGTAACTAGTTATTCTCCCTCGTACTAACTCCAAATGTGATGTTTTTTTTCTAAAAATTTCTAAAATCACGCTTCAGCATTTAAGTTTGATCAAACTTGGATGTGACAATGTTTTACATATTTTAAAATTTGAAATTTGACAAGTTCAAACCAAAATTTAAAACCCTAAATGATTTCAGATGTAAAAGTGATGAATACAAAAGTTGTTCAACTCATCAATATCTACAACTTTTATTTTGGTTATCTTGTCATTTGACTAAATTTGAACCTTTCAAATTTTGAAATTTGAAAAAAAACAAATGGGCACAGCAAGAGCGGCTGGTGATTGAGCCGCCCCTACAGATCAACTCCAACTGTAGGGGCGGCTCAGGTTACCAGCCGCCCCTACAGTGCTATCTGTAGGGGCGACTGGGCTGCTAGGGCCCGAGGACGCCCACTGTAGGGACGCCCCCAACTCCAGCCGCCTCTATAGTAAAAATGCCCCCTCCTGGTGTAAGAATCTAGCGTAGTGTCGTACATACGGTCACAGATCAGAATCAAATTGATTAGTTGTTTTGTCGAGCTCAAATTGCGCATGCAGTGACGTACGGCACTAGAACAGGGATATGCACTGATGATCGATGAAGCATGGGGCGTCAAACCACCACGCATGTGAAGATTGAGTGCATGATGATACGTTCCATATATACTGATGTAATAAATAGATATAATAAACGGAGAAGTCCTCCATCAGCGGCACATGTCGTGATCGTTGGGGACTTGGAGCACTGCTGTACGGCACCGACTTGGTGGCCTGGCCATCGATGACAAGCGATCCCGAATCACGAGCACGATGTTATTGTACTCCACTTCGGAAACACTCCTCTTTGAAATTAAAACCCCTCCAAGCATGCTTGCTCCCAATTGAAAGGCAAAAGAGTCTGAGGAAGGCGCCCATCTCACTTGTGCGGACACTATCAAATCTGAAGGCAAGTGTCGTAGGCATATGAACTAGTATCCGTCTCAAAATCAGTGTCGTTTTCATTTTTTTCATATCAAACTTTTTAAAATTTAACTAGATTTATAAAAAATATTAGCAACATTTGTATATTTAATAAATTTATTATAAAGTATATTCAATAATTAATCTAATAATATTTATTTTGCATAAAAATAATAATAATAATTTCTTATTTATATATTTGATTAAAATTAAAAGTGTTTGACTTATCGAGAAATGAAAAAGCCCAAATAAAAGAGAGTTTGTTTAGTAACATGTAATTTAGCCATTGTTTAATTATAGAAAAACATATATGAATTATCCTTTTAATTATTTGTCAAATATTGTTGCCTGAAAATGAAGAGGCACCTGAAATATAACAACTCTCTTAGTTCATTGGCCAGTGGTATGCTAAAGCGGTAATTAGGCATGTCGAAGCGCTGGTACGTAGCAGCAAACATCAAGAAGCATCAGAGAGTTGACAGGAGATGGGGTTTCAAAATTCAAAACTCGCAGCAATAAACAACTAAAACCACTGCGTATTATTGAATATATCACGATCTCTGGAAAAACAAAATGCATATGCGTGCATAGAATCACATGAAACAACACCATGTCAAGCACACAAGCAGGTACTACGTACTGTCATACAAGTGCGTAATAATTAAGACGACACACCGTGGATAGAAGAAACACACTAGTAGTATAACACAGCAGGATGCCGGATGGTAATCAGAAGCAAAGCAGCCATGACCGTGAGTGGACGGATCGCTCGAACGAGACAGCTCTAGAACGGGTTCATGAGGCCCTTGATCCAAGCCAACACACCGCTCTGCTCATCTCCACCCGCCTGCTTCTCGGCCTCCTCGGCATGGCGGTGCCTGTGGTCGTGGTGGAAGAAGCGGCGGCCGTGGCCGTGGCCGAACCTCCTCTTCATGATCGCCTTCCTGAACCGCCGGACCATCTCTTCCACCTGTTCATCCTCCTCGTCGCTGTCCTCGCCGTGCTCAGCGTCACGGAGCCGCTTCCTCATCATATTCTTCTCCTCATCCTCTTCGTCGTGATGCTGATGGTGGACGAAGTGGAACCGCTTCCTGTTCATGCCCTCTGGGGCAGCCTCCTCCTCCTCCTCCTCCAGTTCCTGGCCCTCCTCGTCGTGGTGGACGTGGTGGAGACGGTGGCGGCGCATGCCGTGGTGGAAGTGGAACCACCTCCGCAGCATCTCCTTCTTCCACGCCCTGACCGATGTCGCGCGCTCGTCGTCGTGCCCGTCGGCGTCGGCGAACGACGACGGCTCCCTGCCCACCAGCTCCCCCTCTCCGTCACTGTCCGGGAGAGAACGATCCGGGTCCGGCTCGGCCACGGGCTTCACCTCCTCCGCCTCCCTGGCCTCCTCTGCGGCTGCGGGCAAGATGGCAAGGTGGCTCACCGCCTCGCGCTTCTCGCCGTGGCCAGAATAATGGTCATGGAACCTGCGCGGCGCGTCACGGTCGACGCCGTGGTGACGCTTCCACCAGAGGTGGTGGTGGAGGCTGCAAGGGCGGTGGCGGTGGAGCCGGTGGGACGGCAGGAGGAGGAATTCAAAATCATGCCGCTGCTCCGCCGGGACCGGGAGGGCCTCCTCGTCAGTGGCGCTGGCGCCCGCCTCGGCGGGGAGCGTGGGGTTGGACGACAGCCCATTCTCGTCGCTGACGGCGACGGCGGCGGTTGATTCGGGCTCGGCGGCGTGGTCTGCTGCGATTGCGACGGTGCGGCAGTGCGCGACGGCGAGGAGGGAGAGGACGAGGAGGAGGAGGAGCGTGGCGGTGGACGACGGGCGGGCCATGGTTGCGTGCTCGGGAGGGGAACGCGGTGAGCCGGTGACTGCGACGCGATGCCGGGCGGGGCTCAGCTTCTGCCTTTGTAGGCAAATTGCGGGACCCACAGTGCATGAGGTGGTGATGAGGTGACCGGGGAGCTGAAAGTCAAACGGGCTATTGGAGGAAACACAAATTTCCCAAATAGTGTACACAGGGAAGGCAAACAGTTCGGATGGCAATCAAGGACCCATATATTTTCTAGCGGTTTCCTCATGTTATAGTTGTGTTGAAAATTATTTGTAATCTCATAAAGTTAAATTTTTTTAAGAATATATTTCAGAAAAAAAAAACTAATGGTCAATGATATGCATTAAAAACTGTGCAAAGTCAAATATGAGCAGTATTTTTTGTTAATCCAAAGTGCTTTGAGATTTTTGAAAATATGTTATTATTATATTAAGGTTCTATTTGGGTGGAGTTTTTTAGGAGCTTCCGCTCTAACTCTAAATAAATTCATAATAAATGCTAATGCAAGAAATGATTTCACAATAGCTGTCTCCAAGAAAGGAGTCCCCAGTGACCGAGAGAACCAGTTATACCCACCGACCACCGTTGAAAATAAACTGCCCTCCCTACGTCCGGTAGTTCAATTTGCGTATGCAGTGACGTCATCATGGATTGATCTTTGTACCCGAGCATTGATGAACGGTAGCCGAACATTATTCAAATGCGAAGATCGAGATTCGTAATTCGTGTGAATTGGCGACAGATTTGGATAGGCTGATTAGAGCAAAGCTAATAGTGCAGGTTTAATTTACATTTACAGCCTATCTATCAGCCTACCATATGTCTCACTCAAAAAATATTAGTTGTACATTCTGTTTATATACATACTTACAGGCCTCGTTCACTTCACTGAAAAAATAAACCGAAATACTATTCCGACTGATTTGTTTTGAGAGAAAAACACTGTTTCAGCTGGAAAAAAAAACAAGCTGAAAAAGACGGATTATAAGAGAAGCGAACAGGACCACAGCATCTTTATCCGCTCCTCTTGAGCCTATGGCCCACTATTTCTCTCACAAAGTTTCTTATTCTTTTGCATCAGCTGAATATAAACTTACAGTTCACCCTTCTTCTCCTCCTCTCTCTCCAACTTAGCCTTCGGCCTACTAACAATCTTTTATTATACTTGCTTTAAGCTGTCTTTAAACAGCTTCTCTTCTCTTTTCTCCCCCACTCCACATCTACATAAAAGGCCACCTACATCCATTTCCCATACTTGTTTTTATATATGTTGGGATACGAGAAAAACTGCTAGTTATCCAAATTTTACTCCCTAATACCTAGATTAAAATTTAGTACAACTCTAACTAGTTGTTAATTTACTAGTTACCAAAGATGCTAAATTAGCATAAAGCTGACCCAGAACAACAAAAGACGTAATACACTCCCACCTATCACTTTCTATCTTCTCTCTTCCATGTGCAAAGAGTAGTGTAGTATATCTGAGTATGGCTTACCTAAAATTTAGTTGGTATGTAAGGGTTCGTTCGGATTGACTAGAGCTAGTTGCTAACTATGACTAAAAATTAGTCCAACTAAAAATTAGTTGGTGTTGTTTGGATCCATAGCTAAATGTGCCATTTCTTTTTATCTCTTATAATCTCTCACTCACACCTCTCTGTCTCTCTCCCTAAATCTAACCACTTGGCTTCTCCTAGATCTCTCTCCCTCTTGGCCGGCCTACATGCCCCAGCAACAGATGACAGCGCAGCACCAATCCCTCGTCAATCGGCGGTTCTCTTCCTAGCTGGAGCGAGGCAGCTCCTTCTATCCTCTCGGACATCTCGTTCGCCGCTCGTAACTCCGCCTCGCACTCGCAGATGCAAACAGAGGCCGACCATGGCGCGAAGCCTGAGCCAGCAGATGTCACGAGCGACGCAAAGCCTAGGGTAGAGGATCTGGTGAGGGAAGTTGTGGCTTGGGAGGACCTCACGACGATGAGGAGGGCAGTGGAATTCGGCAATGAGGAGGGCGAGGATCCGACAGTGGGCTCCTCTCTCAAACACGGTAAAGAAGCCATCGTTCAGCGCTTCAGTAAGAAGAGGGGCACAATCACTATTTTTATGACTAATAATATTAGTTTTAATCTTACTATTGATGTATCTATTTAAACTACTTAAAATTCATCTCTATAGCAATGATCCATGAGTAATTATATTTTATTCAAAATTCATATATAATATAAAATTTAATTTTACTGTTGTTTCAATTTAGTTTGAGCGTTATTTATTTGTTTTTATAAATTATATAAAAATACTCTATTTTATTTGTGTGTTGTTGTACATTTTGTTATATATACTTTAATCTATTTATTTATTTGCAAACATTTTTATATATTATTGAAACAATTATTTAGTCATAGATTTTAAATTTCATATATTTAATAATTAAAATATTTTTTTGATAAATGAGTTATTTTGAATGAGCTATCTTTGTCAAAGTGTGTTATATACTCATATAATCCCTACTTGTATAACCATATCGTTCTTCCATAACTTTCGATGAAAAATAAAGATGTCTGATATCAATTAAATCAAGTATGGAGTCGGAGCTATCATATTCGTAGATTGTATATTCAAATTCTGCAAATTAACAGTTCTTCGAATACTATCCGTCGATCCATTTCCAACTCTACCTGTGCCCTTTAAAAAAAAAACTACCGTGCTGTGGCCTGCTTGTCCTGGCCAAATTCCTGAACACGGTAGTTTTCCTGGGCTGCTAGAGTGCTACTGCCTGCCTCTAGTGCTTCACACATCAACCCAGCACAACGGCTCGTTCACCCGCCCTGGTTGGCAGCCCACGTGTTCACTGTCTGCTTGGTCGGAACCCATCTGACCTCCGACCAACCTCGCGGGCTCGAGTTTTGTGGTTGTTGGGCTGAACTGCCTCTGAGTGCTTGGTCCATATTTGGGCTTAATTGGACTGTTATCTGCGTGCTCTCATACTGGGCTTAATTGAAGCTTTGCTCTCTTTTTTTTGTCCCAACCGACTAACCGTGTCTTCCTCTAAAAAAGCCAACTGTTTCTCTTTGGCTGAAAAGCTTTGCGTGTCCTTGATGAGTTTACCCAATTACCCTTGTAATTAATGACCAAGCAAGTATAAATACAAGGCACAACTGAAGAGGAGCAATTTGCGAGAGAAAGAAGGATCACAGCGCGCGTGTCCCAATGCGAGAGTGGGAGGGAGGGAGCACAGTGCGCATGCACATGTGTTTGAGCCAGCTGCATGCTCCAGCATGGAGGACCATGGCTGGTGGTGCAAGGGCCCCTAGTGCAGCGCATGCTTGCCCGCGAGTTAGGGCGCGTGGGGAGCAGCACCTGTTGCAACATACTAAAACAAGGTGAAACAATTAAGACATACGTTTACAACATATGTATATAACCACTGCAATATATACAACATTCAGTTAAAACACTTGTAACATACGTCTGAAACAGGCGAAACATACACTTGCAACATTATATGAAAACATATGCAACATCTAGATAGAACACTTGCAACATGAAAACACTTGCTGCAAGAGAAGACTAAAACGGATGAAATATTTTGGAACATACTGTTGCAACATATGTGTGAAAGCATATGCAACATCCAGATCAAACCGCTTGCAACATACGTCTAGAAACAGATGAAACAGTTTGAATAAACGCTTGCAACATGCTTCTGAAAACACTTGCAATATGTGCAGTATCCCTCGATCTACTTTTGCAACATCCATATGAAACGATTGCAACATGCCTCTGAAATGTCTGAAACAATTGAAACGTACATTTGCAACATAGGGGCAGATAGGCCTGGGCCGGTCTATTCCGGACGACGGGGGTGGGAGCCGGCAGCAAGCGGCTGCGCGCGAGCACCACGCAGCACCAACACCAGCGGCGCGTGAGCACCCCCACCACCAGCGCTAACGGCACCGGGCTTGGCTCGGCGGCGATGGTGGGGGATGGGGGCGGGGAGCGCCATGTCCGCCGGGATGGGGGAGAGCCGCGCGTCGGGGTTGGGCATGGCGCAAGCGCGAAAGGGATAAGGATGGAGAGGAGGAAGCGAGGGATAATATTTTTTTAACAAATATGCGGGCATGGGTAAAAAGGCGATTGTGCGATCCGTCGGACATCTGAAACATAGCATTTCCATCTCTAGATGCATAGCTAAGTTGTGTATATTGAAAACCTATATATTAGAATGAAGAGAGTAGTTAATACTTAAATACAAAGAATCACCGGGGACTCCGGGAGTAACAATGTTTTTTTTAGGTAAAACAGTAGCCACATGGTGGGTCTGGCATGTGGAAAAACAAATACACAAGTTCTAGCAGAAATATTAGTCTGGCATGGGTACATGTGCGGAAAAACAATGGGCTGCATCTACATGGCAAAACGAATGTGCATGTAATGACAAAAAAAGAAAACGAATGCAGATGTAATGTCAAAAAAAATTGAATGTACATGTGGTGGTGAGAGGGAAGAAACAAACTTGTCCACTAATAATAAACACATGAAGCCCCAAATTTTGAATGTTAGCAGATATCACGTACTCGGTACTCCCTCCAAAAGTGTCGTTTTTTACTTTACTCAAAAAAATTATATAAATATTATTTATTTTGTTATGACTTATTTTATCATTGGAGATACTTTAATAATAATTTATTTATTTTATTATTTGTATAAAAAATTAAATAAGACGAACGATCAAATAAAAAGTCTAGAAATAAAAAACGACATTTTCAGTGGGACTTGGCTGCGTTCGGCTGACCCTAAATCTGACTTAATCTGTTTTTTTTTTTTTGCCAGAACAGTGTTTTCAGCCTAGGTTCTTAGGGTGCAGGCGTGCGGTGATTGGATGGCTGCACAAGCATGGGAACCTGGCCGGCGACATGCAAACAATCCCGCCGAGACTGGTCCCAGGAAACGAGTCTCATTTTCGTTTCATGGGAGCCAGGCTCCAGCGAGCGCGAGAGCGCGCGCCTCGTGACTCGGCTAAGACATAGCAAGCGCAACTATGAGTCAACTAAGGGCTCGTTCGTTTCCCCCCGAATCACTGTCAGGAATAGTTCCCGGCCGGAATCGTTAGTTTATTTGTATAAGATTTCATCGGCCGGAATAAATTCTGGTGTCAAACTACCCTAAACGAACGAGGCCTAACTGGCAACCAAACAATATCTCTTTGCATCCTAGTTTTGTAGATCAAAGCAACCAAATGACAATGGTCTGCATAGCCACAACCTGTCCAAAGATAGCTAGGATGTATAGATGCGATGCAAGCTACCTGAGAAGGAAACCAAACAGGCCCATAGTGAACGGACTACATAGCACCTCCTCCCCTCCACCTCCTTTCCTTCTTGGTTCAAAGCTGTATATTTTACAACACTTTCTTTGGGAGATTACAACAGATGCGTATGCATGTCTTATTAAAAAGCACATAAAAAAATCAATGGATAAAACGGCTCTTGGGAGAAAAAGTACGTTGCATTCACAGGTTGAACTACACATATTGCCTCATTAAAGACGTCTAAAAAAACCTTAATGTAAAAATTCACATAGGAGAAAAGAGTAAAACACTTAACCTTCTTAATCTTATATTTTCAGGAGTTATCTCGATCTTCATGGTCTATGTAAAAACTTAAATGTTTTAGCAAATACGATTTTCTTGACCTTTGTAATATTAGTGATTCAACTTAAAGATAGATTCAAAAAATAATCCCCCTCATAAAGCCATGCTTTGAATTTATTGTTCAAAACATTGAAATCACACTTTTTATATATTTGTGCATAATTAATGGTATACAATATCATAATACTATGTATGCCAATGACTTTGCTCAGAATTCTTTTGAGAACTATAAAAATGAGAAAATATGAGCATTATACTTGACGCATCAATTGCAACATCTTAGTTGTGCAATACAAACAAAATTTATCCTTTTATGGTACTAAATCTTTTCAAAGCCTTCAATATTCATTGAGGAATGTTGTCAAAAATATATTCATTTAGGAATATATTCACCTTAGACTTCTTAATACTTTATATGTGTTTTAATTTCCATATGTTGCGATTTTTATTCTTCAAGAACTATCGCCATGTTCGTTTGGCTTATAAGCCGTACTTTTTCAGTCAACGAACAGTATTTTTCTCTCACAACAGATCAGCCAACAGTACTTTCAGCGATAGCTTATCAGCCAAACGAACATGGCCTATATGGATTTCAGAATCCACTTATTAAATGTATATTCACATTAATGTCATTTATTCTATTTGTCTGAGATATAGCAAAGCATTTGATTATTTTTATTGGGAGATTCAACCTCAATTGCTTTCAGCAATAGACCAAGCTATTTTTTGTCCAAAAGAAATCGTTTTGTGTGTTTTCAGCAATAGGTCGAGCTAGTAATAGGGAAAGAATTAGATAATCTTACTGCATGACAGCCACGATGATGAGCTTTTGTTGGTTTTCACCCTTTCTGGTCCTCTGTACACTTTTCTTTACAAAAGAAGAATTCAAAAGGAATTTGCACACGCAGCTAGAGAACTAAAGAGTGACGTTAAATTATAACTGTACATGAATGGATTTGAGGTTCCTCACAAAACAATCACCCGATCCCATCCTTAAAAAAAAATTTGTAAGCCTCAATTCAATTTTTAATGCCGGCCGCCCCCTCCGTCGTTGATGGTTTAGCCAAAACCCATCACCTTGGGCGCGAATCTCAAGAACCTGGTGAGCGAGTTGGGCAGGAACTTCCTGGCGAAAAGGAAGCAGACGGTGGTGGTCCTGCCGTTGTACGTGCACGTGCTGCCGCCCCTGAGCCACTGGAGGAAGTCGACGGTGACCTCCATCCTCGTGAACCGCGCCGGGTGCGAGCCGCCGTGGGACCAGTCGACCCACGTAAGGCTGCGGTTGGCCCCCGCCGACGACGGCCGCCGGATGTTGAGGAACGTGGGCAGGTAGTGCTCGTCGGCGTAGCAGTTGCGGCGGCAGAAGCGCCGGAAGAGCGGGAAGTAGACGCGGTCGGCGACGACGTCGGCGGCGAGGGCCCGGTCCAGGTCGAACCACTGGGAGCCCTTGCGCCACTGCCAGGGGGCCACGACGGGGCTCATGCGGCGGTGGTAGCGGCCGCGGCCCGTGGCGCCCGGCTGGTCGTAGGACTCGAGGTACACCTTGGTGGAGTTGACGAGGTAGGAGTGCACCGTGGGGAAATCGAACAGCGGGACGTGCGACTCCGACAGCAGCACGAAGCGGGCGTTGGAGTGGTCGTCTAGGAGGGCGTGCGCCAGAAGACGACGCTCCGCCTCCACCATGCTGATCTCGCCCCATTTCACCTCCTGCATTATTATACAGACTCTATTATACAAAGCATAATGAACGTGCTAATTAGGACAATTAATTTTCCCTCCATGTGTTCATGCGATGTGCATTTTGTTTCGTAGTACTAACTAGGACAAGTCTTGTGACAAAAAAGATATATTGTTGTCTATAATGGCATTTTAATAATGGAGAGTAGTGCCACCTCCAAACTCAACATGTGTGGTTTAGAAATCGACGTGGTATCCGAAGCACAATTTTCACAAGTATTTTTTTTATAAACTACTCCCTCGGTCCTAAAATAAATGCAGTTCTCATTTCTCGAGCAGTCAAATTACTGAGGTTCAGTCAAAAAACTCGTGACCCCGATGCAAGTGCAACGCACAGGATATATGTAATAATTCTAAAGTCATGGCAAAAATATAATATTTCAAAACTAACTAAAATCATGGCAAAAGTATAATATTTCAAAACTAAATTTCCAAACAAACCTACACCTATCATTTTCCAATAGCCAGCTTAACATAACATAAATTTAATTATAAATAAACGTTGAGATGGTCATTAACTTATGAAAGACAAAAATGTGACTAGACAGGGTACGTAATTATTGGCCAAATATACTTCTCTAACTTAGTGATGGGACCCTTATTTCAATCAATTGTGGAAAAGAATACGCAAACAAAAAAATATTGGCAATTCGGAGAAGCAAGCTAAGCAAATGCATAATTTCCTATTATCAAGACGGTTTGTTGTATATTAATTATAGGCTCCATCGTCATCAATCATGCATGCAGGAGTACTTTTCAACCAACGTGGCATGTAATGTTGACATGGATGGTTCAACCAACGTGGCATGTAATCGTCATCAATCATGCATGCAATATATAGCCCTTTACAGCGCAGGAGCACGGAAGATTTTTATATTTCAATCATAGATTTTTATATTTTCACAGTTTTGTTTTCATTTACCACCCAGCTGAGACTCATCACAATACGAGCCGACACCGACAACAATAGCCCTTTCCTGCTTTCCAGATATCAGTATTATGTTATAGAAAAAACGCACATGGCACATCCTCCTCGATCATCCATGCCACTATCACTATATGCCAGCCATAATAAATCAAATCATCCATGGAAGTACGTATTAGGAGGAAAGTTAGGTCCATGCACCGAAAAGGTGATCTAAAGTCACAGAGGGTCTCCACCGGCATGGTATCAGGGTTTTCAATTTCGGTATTGCAAAAATTTCGGCCACCACCGAAACTACCGAATTTCACGAAATTCGGCCGAAATTTCGGCGAAATTTTTTTAGAGACTAGCACATGAAGTATGCTTTTTCTAAAAAAACATTTAAATCTAAACAAATATTAGTATGATTTATGACTACACATCTATTGAATACAGAAATATGCAATATAAACAATAAAAAATTGAGTCTAAAGTTATATAACACATGTATTAGTGTATTACAAAATTTCGGATTTTTCTTTCGGCCACCACCGAAATTACCGAATTTCGCGAAATTTCGCCGAAATTTTGAACCCTGCATGGGATATCCATATCTGCTCGTCTTACGCACCGACATGCATGCCAAATGCTCATTTGGCGGCAGGGCTTTATGGGGTTTCGGGCTTTCGGCTCCCTGATACACCCAAGGTCCATGCATCTTGAAGGAGTGGAGTCGGGATCACATTAGCTAAGGGCGTTTCCACCAAATCTCTTATCATTTCTCTCATACGTACAACCAGCTGTGAGAAATCTTTCAAATGCAACTATTGCATACAAGCAAGGGACCATGGCTTCCTCAGGTTGCCAAAAAGATCTTCTTAATTTCTACCCGGACAAGTGGGACCCATTATCATGTAATCTTCTTCCCCCACCATTGGCACGGCCTTTCGTCTTCACACACGGTGCCTCTCCATCTCTCCTCTCTCATATGCACACGGGCCGTCGGCAGGTGGCGGACAACATGCGTAGGGCTGAGCAAAAACCTCGTCGAGGTGGCTTGATGGCTTGAGGTGGCTCGATGGCTTGTTTAGAAATTGCTCTAACTGAACTCATTTTTCTTTCAAAATAAATGAGTTGATTTTGAGTGACTTTCGACTTCGACTCGGCTCGTTAGGCTCGGCTTGAAGTTGAGTCTCAAAAATTTAAGGAAGCATGGTAAATAAGATTATGTCAATTTCAAAGAAAGCTAAAAAAATATGGTTGGCTCATTATCCACTCCTAAACACACGACCCTCCTCTCCTCTCTTCGCACACAAGAGCGGAGGCAGGTTGTGTAGCGTGGCAAAGTGTCAAGTGGCCCGGTGAGCAGACGATGGTCGGCACGGCCCGTGGCAACTGGACGCCACATCTGTTGTGGCAGTAGTTGAAGTGGGACCTGGCAGATAGGAGACCTCTCTATCTCTCATGTCTTTAGGGGAGAGTAGATAGAATTTGAGATATCTCTAAAAAATATAGGAAAATGAGATCATATAGGAGATATATATATATATATATATATATATATATATATATATATATATATATATATATATATATATATATATATATATTCCATCTCCTATTCAAGGGATATGAAAGAGTATAGGAGATCCGGTGAAGATGTTTTAAGATACAATTATTTATTGGTTAGATATAGAGCTAGCTATAATATCCCTAGTATTTAATATGGGTATAATAAGAAATAAGCACCTCTATTAACCTCTCCTTGATATTTATAGGAGTAAAATCATGCCTAGAACGTAAGGCTTTTAAAGACGGTTCGAGGACTGCCTTGCAAAATTTTTAGTACGAATTTTTAAGTAGTAGAGATGATAATTTGTTTATGTTTAGATCCATTAACTGTTAATAGTTTATAGCTAATATTAGCTAGCTAATTATTAGTTGTTTTGTCTAACTAGTAAGATACACCTCCCTCCCTTCCAAATTATAAAATGTTTTGGCTTTCTATATACGTAGCTTGCTATTTACTTAGATATACACGATGTCTAGATACAATAAAAACAATAATTTAGAATAGTCAAAAAGTTTTTTTTAAAGTCTAAAATATCTTATAATTTGAAACGAAGAAAGTAGTTGTTAGTTGGCGTCCAACTAACAATTAGCTAAACTATTTTTTTTGCGTATAAATTAGCTAAACTATTAGTTGGATCTTTTTGGATCAAATAAGCTAATTATTAGTTGGACACTTATTAACTGTTATATGAGAACGCATTTGTACGCTAGCTATTTTTCTGTTACCATTATTCCGATGCCACACTAGGTGGTATATATCACCGTGACCATGGTTGGCAAATGCACCTCCGAAGCAGCTGCAGTGGTTTCAAGTGCATGCACAATTAAGGCACACAGCCGCGTCACAAGCAAAGGGGATTCTAGTAGGGAAGCTTCGACTTTTGTTTGCTTCAGAGTTGAGACACAGTCGAGGACCAATAGGCAATGGTACAAGAAAAGAAAATTCTGCCATCTCGAGTTCTGGACGATGAAAACAACGGCATCGGTCTCGATCTAGGCTTCGAACCCATCGCCGGCCCCCTGTGGAATCCGTGCTTTGCACATGTGGAAACAAAAATTCCTCCTCGTCGATCGCGCGAGGAGCTATAGAGCCACTTGACAATTGGCAGGAGGAGACTCTATGGCCTATGCGGGCGCTATGCCTTTGCCGTCATGGCATCATCGCCGTTATGCATGTGTCGATTTCTAAATCATGGCGTACACCTAATCCAGTTAGGATGCTACTTTCCGTATGGATCTGGATTCCGGATTGCTCCGTCTAGAGTATTAATTATTGTATTAACAATTAAAATGTGGGTCTAGTCTCTAGTGAGCTGAATTCCATCGCTTTAAGCTAGCATTCATTCATCATTTGGAAATGCAAATAGATCATTAAACCATACTATATAGTACGCGTAATGTGCAAGACGGATGAATGCGATCCATGAGACGATCAGATGGTAATTCAAAATTAAGAATTCATCTATATGCTAGTACCAAAAAAGTTCGAGACAAGGAAATTTCTGCGAATTAAACATGGGAGCAGTGAATGAATTCTATACTGAATTGGAGTAGGCAGCAGTAGTAGTATAGAAGGAATGCAGCGCACGGACCTTGCTGGGGATTCTCCGGCGGTAGAAGGCGGAGGTCTCCGGCGGCTCGGAACCGTCGAACGCCGGGTCGGAGTGCACGTAGACGTTGTAGAGGCCGCGGTGCCCGTCAAAGAATTTCTCCCACAGCGGCGCCATGGGCAGGTCCCAGCGTGTGAGGAACAGGAACGCCACCCTGGGGACCGTCCCGGCCGGCACCTCCCTCGGCGCCGCCGCCGCCCTGGCCATCAGCTCCTCCTCCTCGTCGTCGTCACCGATGATGATGCTGCTACCATTGCCACCGGAGGCAGTCGTAGTAACCCGAGGCGCTGCCGGTCCCGGCTTGTCGCCGCCAATACCAGGCGGTGGCGGCGGGGTAGCAGCAGCGCTAGTAGTAATGCCCGCCGCCGGAGGAGCCGGCGGTGGTGGCATGCCCGTGCCAGTGGCCGCGGCCGGCATCCGAGCGCGGCGGATCGCTGGCGGCACCGCGCCTTCTTGTTTGGGGTGCCAACGCGCTGGCGGCACTGCGCCTTGTTTGGGCTGCGAACGTGCTGCTGGCGGCGGGGTGCGATCCTGGACGGCGTTCCTGGTGGCGGACGGCGGTAAGAAGAGGCCGAGCGCTCCTCCTCCTCCCCGGAGCGCGGCGGACGACGACGCGTAGGAGGAGGTCATGAGGGACGCGGTGGCGACGACGCCGAGCGTGAAGCCGAGCGCGGCGCAGAGCAGGAGCTTGGTCCTGACGGGCCAGAGCGGCGGGGCGGCCGCCGCCGCCATGGGCAACACATGCTGCTGCTTAAGGTTCTTGGCCGTAGTCATGGCAACTAGCAGTACTCCGCGTCAGAGCGCGTCGCTAGTTTCGCGGCGGTTGCTGTGCTGGGAGACGAAGAAAGGAGGGCATTGAATTTCAAAGGCGAGACTGCGAGAGACGAGAAGGGCAACCGGTGAGCAGGGGGCTGCCGGTGAGGGTGCCAACTGGGGTTCGGCGACCACGGGATGGGGTATCGATGGCGATGCGGTGCGCAGCACACGTGACCCAGTAGTACACGCGCACGTAACGTAATACTACCACCCCCGTCAAATACGTACTAGAGTAATCATTTTTTAGAGTATTTGTAATAGTAATAACAATAATGAAATGATGGGGAATATCATGAGGAGCAGCAACAGCAGGCAGAGGCGGGTAGGTGGAGGCAGGGCACCTCGTCTGAAAGAAGCTTCCAATGTTTCAAAAAAAAAAAAAAAAAGCTTCCGAGGCAGGTGTGGTGTGGGTTCCGCGATGACTTGGTCGCAGGCCACGGCATTCCGTTTGTTTGGATTCATCGCTCCTCCCCGTCAATCGTCGTTCGGTGGTCGCGGTCTCCCGAAGCCCGAAGCCGGCTTTGCATGCCATGGCAGTTGTCAGGACGTCCACTTTTTTCTGGTCGCGCTGCCATGCCGGTGGCTGCTGGTCAAAACATCCCTCCTATTGCATTGCATTGAACACCAGGCTCTCCTGTATGGCTGTGTGATTCCAAAGCTTTGCCTTTGCGCTAATCCAAGTATCTTGCGCGCAGCTTTGCTTTGCTTTCCCCGTGCGGGCAAAAGCGAGGGAGGATACAGACGCGCCGGGCAAGTAATATTCCACGACTACGGTGCACGAAAAGGCCCTGCTTCGCCTCGCCTTCCGTTTGCAGCAAACAACCTTTGTTATCGAGGCAAAAGACAGACACAGTCGCATGCCAGTTCCAGCTGTTGATGATTCCAGCCTAGAGTAGCCGTTTGGGGAAGGTTGTTAAGCTTTCGGCCATCTGTTTGGATCCATTGGCTATTAATAGCTAGTTACCTGATAGACCGCAACTAACATTAGCTGCTATTAGCTAGTTTTTTCAACTAATAAAATAGTTGTTAGTTTGGTATTCAGCTAACAATTAGCTAAACTATTAGGTACACTTTTTTTAGATTTAAGGAGCTAATTATTAGCAGCTAACTATTATCACTTTGGATCACCTTATTCTTCGATCCGTGTCCTAAAGAAACACCGTACTAGTCGTTAGCTTTTGACAAATGGCAAATGCATGCTATACTTTGGGGTTCCTTTGTAGTCTGTTTACGAGACTGGCCTCATCCACTCACCTTTCCGTCGGGTGTCCTGCAATTCCATATCAATACTGAGGACAACATGTTTAAAATTAGGTACCTTAAACATAGCCGCCTAAAAAATAGCTACGAGCGCTTTGTGATCCCCATCTTAGCTTAGCCCGTGTTTGGATCCCATGGTCCAAGATTGCTAAAATGAATTAAAACTTTAATCCTCAACTTTAGTCAACTAAACTTTAGATTAGATAATAAAAAAGACCCTTAATAGGTACATTAAACGATTTGTCGAGAGGAGTTACGGTGAGTTTGTTGGGGGAGGAGGGCTGTTGGGTCTATCTGGTCGTCCAACGCTGCTAGCTAGAGCGTTGCCAAGTGACAGCATATGAGGCCATATACTGCACGGTGCAACTGGAGCGACCACACAGGGCCTCGGGCCTCAGAATTAGTAATTAAGCAAGCCTAAGCTCAATTACTTCTAAGCACTAGCTGGTTATCTTACCATAGTTTACAGCCTAGTGCATGCCCCTCCTCCCAAATCGTAGGTTAAGCTCCATCACTTTTGATAGGTGGACGAATTTTGGACAACACAAAAAATTTTATATGTAATTCAAAATGCATCTAGGTGCGTGCACGTGTCTCGTGTTTTAGGGGCTTTTTTGGTGTCAAACTGTCAATTCACTTGGGTTAATTTCTCCTTTGCTCTCTCTCTCTCTCTCTCTCTCTCTCTCTCTCTCTCTCTCTCTCTCTCTCTTGTGGGAGTAAGATGAGACACAAGCGGAGTCGAAGGATGCCACGTTGAGGGAGATGGTGCATAGATGGCGAGGTGGAATGTACGACATATGTAGTTAAAGTTTCTTTTTTTTATCCGTTGACTTCACCCAGGTAAGTGTGGGCTTGCTGCGTGCTTGGGAAATTAATCGGCCAGCTAAGACGGCAATTGCGGCTGCCTGTTCATCAGTTCATCTACCAGCATGACTGTCTTTGGTGGACGACATCACACTCGTGAGCTGGGTCCGGTCCAAATTGACCCAACACAAGCCCAGCGAATTCCAGCCCACAGGAGTGTTCTGCTCTCGCTGGCCGCTGGCCTGGTGGCAAGGCTCTGGTACTCTGGTTGCTGGACCTGGACTGGATTGCCACCTTCTTTTGACTTCTGATGAGATGCTACTCTTTTGCCACCTTCTTTTGACTTCTTTTGGCAAGGCTCTGGAAACAATGCTGAACCTACCGTATGTTGGCCTGTTTGGTGGCTTGGTGCAGACCTATAGCAAATCGAATCGACTGGCGAGTAGCCATCGATTAGTTTCAATTAGTCCCCGATTAATCGTCCAATTTGATTACTCGGCGGCCAGCAAATCGACTCGACTTTTCCGACTTTAAACATTCTTTATTTAAATAAACTAGAAGAGGTTTTCGGCGCTCACTCCTCCTGATTAAACTATAGATTCTTTCTCAAAACTACGAGGTTCAAACAGTCGAAATATCCCAATATTATTGCAGAGATAGCAATTATTCGCTTATTACCGACATGTCAGCACACCTGCAGTAGTAAAGCTTATTCAACCAAACCCAGGCGTGAACGTGCGTGATTGATGATCAAAAACAGAGTACAGTTCCACGTGAAATCCTGAGCATCTACAAGGCCATCAACCATCATCGGTGTTCCTAGCTGGCGCTGCTGACGAGCGCGTCCTTGTAAGACCCGGGAGGCGGACGCGGTGGCGGTGGCATCGCCCCTGCCGCAGGGCCCCTCCGGCCGCCGCCGTGGCCGTGCTCCAGGATGAGGGGCACCTTGCCCTCCCTCTGCAGGGCCAGCCGCTCCTGCGCGCCGCCGCGCAGCTTCTCCAGGCCCCGCCCGCCCATCTGCTGCGTCTTGAATACCTTGAGCAGGTTAAGCACGCCGCCGGCGAGGAAGAGGAGGCTCCCGAACAGGCAGAACCACGCCCAGCTCCTCCCCTGCACTCATCAGCATCATCAGTGACGACGACCCATATAAATACGTCAGCTGGCTCTACTGTCATTTGCTACTACTAAATTACCAAAATTGACAGTTCAATTATTCCTGAATTACCAGTAGCACGAAGGCGGAGTGGCGGCTGCGGGGGTCGTGCCGGTTGACGATGCCAGCGATGAGGAAGAGGGTGCTCCCCAGCAGCAGTGGGATCTGCACGCTCTTCTGCAGGAGCTGGACGTGCCCGCTGGCACGCTCATAGACCTGGCAGATGTTGTGCACGGACCCCAGGCACCACAGCGCCGGCCCGGCTATGAGCAGGTTCAGACTGTGCCGGTACCCTCTCTCCATCTGTACCATGAAATCAAATACCAGCTGAGTGAACTGAAACTACTTGTGATCAAACCTAACCCTGACCATCGTGTTTCTCAGACAGATCAGAACTGAAGCTTACGATCGGACTTATATGGTGCACGGTACATTCATCAATAATTGAAAATGCATCTCTTAAGCCTCTTTGGAACATGAGAATATTACATGAATTTTATTAACAAGAACAAGAGTGTTAGGTTCAGAGATGCTCTGTTCCATGCATGCCACTGCATCTAGTGGGTTCAAAAAGTGAATAAACAGAACTCCCATTTCATCCATATATGGTTCAAATTTCAAAATAAGCAACCATACAATCATGTTCACGAAATCTGAATCGATTTGTACAGACTGCGCTTAACACTTCGGAGTCCCGATTCAGAGAAGAAGAGGCTGACCTGAATCTCAAAGAAGATGACAGCGACGAGCATGAGCACGGTGCCGACGATCTGCACGGCGGGGACGGCGAGCTCGACGAGCGCCAGCTGCGCGTCGAGCCCGGCCACCATCCCGGGGCGGTAATCGACGCCGGCGACGTGCGCCAGGAGGTCGTGCGCGTTGACGGCCAGCACGCCGGCGAGCCCGGTCGCGGTCACCACGAGCCCCGGCCTGCTGGACCACCCGCCCCACGGCGGGAGCTGCGCCAGGAATCCGACAACCAGGAGGACCACCGCGAAGATGTACACCCCGGCGTTGATGTACTCCCACCGGTTGCGCAACGCCGTGCCGGACCCCGCGCCGGCGCCGAGGCTGTATGCGTGGCACTCGCGCGCCGTCGCCAGCTTCACCATGGCTGTGCAGCCCCTGACCAGCCTCACTGAAATGGAGTGCAGGTGAGATGGTGGTATTGGTAGCTAGGCGGAGTCTCGGGGACGGACGGCGAGGATAGAAGAAAGGAGAACGAAGGCAGCCTGGTGGTCTGGTCACCATCCTAGCTACAAGTAGTTTGGTAAGCGCGCGCGCTGGCTCGAGGTGGCGGCCATGGCGGATACGTGGCAGCATGCATGCAGCGCCAGGTGAAGAGACACGAATGACTTTTTGATTCGTCATGCTCGTGTTGCTGTCTTGCTGAGTAGAATATGGGAATTCTTCTATGGTCTTCGAGAAAGGTGAACAGCAGGATGACACGACGAGCGTCCGTGAGGCCACCTCCCCTTGGCCGATGGGCGCTGGCTGCTGCTGCTTTTCATTGCCCAACTGGGCAACTTTAATTGTGCAACTTCTAAATACAAGTTTTGAATTTAGTTTTGAACTTCACCACGAAAGGAATCCTCATGAAAAGAATGAGTCTCGTTTCCAGTTTCTAGAGAAGTTAAATAATTTTGAATTTAATATGAATAGTTCTATAATACTAAAAAATCACGTATAATTTCTATGTCTATTAATTTATATACAAAATGACCTTTTTTCAAGTTATGTATTTTCTCTCCATCATCTGCCTATCATATTTCTTTATATTTTCACTCTCGTGTAAACATAATTTGTTATCTAAAAAACTATTTTGTTCTCCCTTTTTTTTTAATTGCCACGCTACAACATCTTTCTTTTAGTTGGCACCGTAATAAATGACTATAGAAACTTAGTTTTTTTTAGTCGGGAGTGCCCTAATATATATAAAAAAAATATTATCTATATACTCTTATAAAGCTAAACTTCACTGGATGTTTTATGTCTTAATGCAAGGTGTTTACATCATTCCTGACTGAATGTCCCATTAAGAGCAACTCCCCCACACGGTTCTGCCCGAACCACCCGTCGACTAAACAGAAAACTTCCCCTGATGACACAGAACATCCCCCAGACAGTTCTGCCCGAACCACTCGGGGGCTACATCCGCAGGTGCGCTCGCGCGCACCTATCGACAAAACAAAAATCCTCCGGACAATTCTACCCGAATCGCCCGGGGGCTCGGGGCTCTTATCGGGTTCATAAACCCGGGGTCCCTCGGGAACCGGCTTCTGCGCCAAGGCTCGGCCCAAAGAGTCTAAAAAACAGGGCAAAGGGGTGGTCCAGCAACCGACCGGAAGGTCAGGCCCAAGAAGAGCAACGTCCGCTCGTCGGCTACTTCAGCCCACCTATCCGACCGGAGCGCTCGATTCGGGCTCTAGCCGTCTCCGAAGGCCTGCCCCGAGCCCTTCTTTCGACTCCGACCCCGCGTCCCTCCGACCAGGGCTCGTAGGAACCTTGCTCACCGCTCTTCTCCGACCGACGCACTCAGAGCCGACTAGAGCCATCCGACCGGGGACGCCCCGTTCGATAGGAACCAGAAGACGTGCGGAGAAAGGCAAGGCAAGGCTCACAAGTCAAAACCACTGTACCAGGGACCATACCCTGCACGGAATAGTACTCTGCAGCCACCCTGACATAAACAGTATTGTAGGCGTCGACATCTCCCTCTACAGTACTGTAGGGGCCGCTAAAACTTCCATACGGTAAGACCCCCCGCGTGTCTCTGGACATCGATAGCTGTATGGGCACCAGGATTTACCGTACCGGGTGAACATAGCGAGACTCCTCACATGCCTCTAGGCATCAAACAATATTTGCAGGTACCGACGTCCACCGTTCCTGAAAAAGGCAGCACGACCTCCCGTATGCATCTGACATTCTACAGCGACATCAACAGTATTGTAGGCGCCCACCATTATCTGGTACCCGCCGGTGTGGGCAACAAGGCTCGGTAAGCGTGGACAGCAAGACTCGGTAGCATACGCACCCTTTCCCTCTCACTTGTAAAGCCGTTCCCTTCATCTATAAAAGGGGGTGCGCTTCCTCCAACAGGGAAGAGACCGATTCCAGTAGGCCAGAGTTACTTAGATCGGTAGCTCACAACCACAGAACCACCAGGTTCGGACCTCAAGCACCCGCTTGAACACTTAGCTCATAGCGAAGTTCCTGTCACTCTCGGCCCTTTTGGTCGGAGCCGACCGGACCTCTTATACACCCCATCTCTCTCCCTCTCGTTTGTAACCCCACTGCAGACTTCGAGCACCTGGGCTCGGGAATAAAGTCACCGACCGACCCCGACTGGACGTAGGGCACGTTGCCCGAACCAGTATAAATCCTGTGTCATTGAGTGCTAGGCCACCTCCGATCGCAACGTACAGCAAAACTACAAATAATCACTAGTTGGTCACTTTCTGCACTGACACTAACGTCACACACTTTCGATTTCCCACTATACTGGATCAGAATCCGGTAGTGCACGCCAGTTTTGAGGCGAAAATGATCGCTAGATTTGGGATAGTGGTTCCTATTTTGAGAAATACCATCAAGATACAGATGCAAAAATAAATCAAAATGATAGATGTATAAAGGATACGGTGATATGTATATGTTCATACAAGATTTAAGATTGAAGAAGCTTTTGTGCAAGGAGAAAAAGAGGACAAAAATCAACATTCACTCGACCTGGAATGGTTGCAGATGTAGATTAAAGTATAACGAGTCCAGTTATATGCTGATATTATCTTCTTATTGTTTCGCTGTAAAGAAAATATTTTTTGAATCTGTAGTTTTGCATGATGAGCACAGATCATTGCATCATTTATCCATTTATATTTTTCGTTGATTTTTTCATACACATTCTTGTTGTTGAAATGGGAGTACGAGCATGCGATGGCTTGGCAGCACAGGATACACTCTCTCGATCAAATTAGCATATGGTACAGAGGCAGTTCCTTCAAACGACAAGCTTAGGACCCGTTTGGAGGAGCTCCGGGGGCTCCGGCTTTGATACTGTTTATGCACTGTAGCACAGAGCCGGCGGAGCTTGAAAGCGTGACTTTGCCGGCTCCTTCTCTTTTTAGCTTCTTTTCCGTTTATTTTGCGTCTCGATTTTCGAAACGGCTCCTGCTACAGTGTCGCTACAGTCGGGTGAGGAGCCGGGAGCAGTGCCAAACGCGTCCATGTTGAAAGTTTTACTACTTTTCTGAAGTCTGAACTAGTCTGTGGTTCGTGTAGAGTACCAAAAGCCCATGGGCCATGGCCACGGCACAACGGCGAGCAGCCGAGCAGGACACGCCACGGTACTCGGCGTCTCAGCCAGTCAGCCTCGTAATGATTGTGACTAATAAAAAAGCCTTCCTTTATTATCAAAGAAACACACTAGCATCGCTGTTTTTTCCATAAAAAAAAAAGCGCCGGATGAGAGCTCCATCTCAGCCACGAGAAATTTCCAGCCTCTCGCGCCCACGGCCACCGTCTCTGATCTCTTTATCCACGTGGCGCCCTCCCACTGGGCAGCTCACCACCACGGTACCACCTGTCCACCTCCTCATCCGGTCATCCCCCATCGGCCCCTCCCCTGTGCCACTGCCCACTGCCTCGTCGCCCCGTAAACCCCGCCGCTCGCCGGAGGCCGCCGCCGCCACCGTTATGCCATGGCCGTCATCCTCTCCTCTGCGGCGCCAACGACACTGACTCCTCCCGCGCGCCCCAGGAGGCAGCCGAGGACGAGCGGCCTCCGCGGGGGCCTCGCGGCGCGCCTCTCCGGCGCGCTCGGCCTCGCGCACGCGGGCGCCGGCGCCGGCGCCGCACTCGCCGCGCCGCTCTCCTACGAGGAGGCGCTGCGCCTCTCGTCCGACTCCGGCAGTGACGGGGCCGGGTTCGCGCTCCCGGACCTCGACCTCAACCTCAACCTCGACGGGCTCGTCGCCTTCGTCAACGAGAACCCTCTCGTCGTCGCGGCAGGCGTCGCGGCCGTCGCGCTGCCGCTGCTCCTCGCGCAGATTCTCGGCGGCGGCGGCGGCTCCAAGCCGTACGCCGTCGTGTCCGCCAGGGCGGCCTACCAGCGGCTGCTCGAGGAGCCCGACGCGCAGCTCGTCGACATAAGGCCGCTCAAGGACGCACGGGAGGCCGGCACGCCTGATCTCAAGGAGGCCAAGAAGAAGGCGGCTGCCGTGCCGTACAACGGGGAGGACAAGAACGGATTCTTGAAGAAGCTGACACTGAGGTTCAAGGACCCGGAGAACACCACGCTGGTCATCCTTGATAAGTGAGAACCTCAGATCCTGGTTAATAACTGCTATGTGCTTCTAATTGTTCCCCGGTTGGATTTATTAACTCCTTATCACAATTTAAGGAACCAATTTTGCTGCATTTCATTCAAAACAGCATACCAAGGAATAGCTATGGTGTTAGATCCTCAGCATGGTCACTTCTGATTAGTCTATGGTAATGAGTCCATATCGATTTTAAAGAACCAATTCTGCAGAGTAGGTATATGCACTCTTGGCGTGTCAAAATTTCAAAAGTTAAATTAACTTGAAATTTAGTCTGTTTTCACTTCTTTTTGGGGATCAAAGATTGTCGTCTCAAATCCTCCTAATTATGAAAATTTTGACTGTCACGGAATCAGCGGATAGTTGATTTTTCTTAACCATTATAAAATTATTTTGCTGATAGAGCAATGCAAAAGAAAGTTATTAGTGAAAACCAGAAATGATGCTTCAAATCTGGAAAGCTGAACAGTTCTCATGTACAGAGTACTTCGCAAATGTAGTAAGTATTCTAGATGATGACTTGAACAAACTGATTTGTTGGATTGGGATTATAGCAAGTAAATAGTTACTGCAGTTGTATATCACTTAAAGAGTGGACATGTGAATTACATGGAGAGTTAATAATTAGATACCTGTCCTTGAAAAGACCAGCAAGGTGTTATATTCAGAATTAGTGATACCTCTGTCTCAAGAAGAAGACTGAGCTTGTATTTTCGTATTAAATTGTGAGTACTTGTTGGTTCGTCATTCTACCATCACTAGTATAGTGTCACAATATTTTTCTTAACATTTATATGAATATTGTGGAAGTCAGATTTGATGGGAACTCCGGACTAGTTGCTGAGCTTGTCACAGCCAATGGTTACAAAGCTGCTTTTGCAGTGAAGGATGGTGCAGAAGGAAGCCGAGGATGGAAGGTATTTGATGCTTTAGGTGGCTTGTGTTTGCTGCCGTATAACATCTTTATCCACTCAACAAAGTTTCACCATTTGCTAGTGTCCCACTGCAGAGCAGTAACCTTCCCTGGAAGGCTCCTGCAAAAGGATTCAGTTTTGACTTGGGCGAGCTATTTGGGGTAAGTTATCATCTTGACCTTTTTTCGTTACTCTGTTTGAAATTATATTGTAAAAATTATAAGGTTTCAATGCATTGATTTTGGAAACTTTTATTTCTGTGACTGTTGAATGCTGAATCTACTAAGTAACTTACAGGATGGTTCAGATGGTTTGCCTGTGACAATTGGTCTCGCTGCAGCTACTGGTCTGGGAGTACTTGCCTACACAGAGGTAACTCTTGGTGTGTTTCTTTTCTTCAGGTGTTGCTTTGTTTCCATACACATCATGTGTGATCTATCCTGCAGATTGAGACTTTGCTACAGTTTTTGGGGTCAGCTGCTGTTGTTCAGCTAGTGGTAACCAAGCTCTTGTATGCCGAGGTGCATATTTATTTCCTCTCTTCTCTTGTTCAGCTTACTTCCCCAGCCAGACTTCAGTGGACCTGTTCTTAAAGCAAAGTCAGGGGATGTCCTTCCTCCCTGATTGAGGTCTGAATAGAAGATTATTTTCAATCATGAAACCTTACATCTATTTATTATGCTCACAGGATCGACAGAAGACACTTAAACAGATCGATGAGTTCTTTAACAAGAAGGTTGCTCCAAAGGAGCTTGTTGACGAAATAAAGGTAGCTAGCCATCATCTTGAGCAGTTATTGTTAAATATTGAAATGTTATATTGTTCACATAGATCCATGTTCACTTCTCCAAGAGTGTATGGCTATGCATAAATGAGTTATCTGAAGATTGCTAGTACCATTGAAAATGGAATCTGCAGAGTACAAACCATTTTTTGTGGATTATGTACTCTTATGGTCGAATGACTTGATATTAATTAGAATTTGAAGTGCCTATCTGAGCTGGAGACCTTGGTTGCCTGTTGATAGATTTGAAATGCATGGCCACTGGGTTACACTGAACACTTGTGGCTGCATATCTAGTTTTATCCAGCACCGCTATAGTCCCTTTCTCAGATAGGAATTTTTATTGATGATTTGCAATAATTTTGTTTAATGTTGCGTTTAGACCCATGACATTTGTTTTATTATTAAAAATCTATTATCTCACCGCTTTGGTTGAAGAGAAAATCCATGTTTTTCCTGAAGTACAAGAAAATAATGATCACTTAAATTTGTCAATAACTTTGGAGTTTTCTTACAAACAAAGTAAAACCTATTCAATGGTTCCTTCTTTATTTCGAGCTATGTGATATTTTGTAATATATTGTTTGGCCAAATGTGATGTATTACTATTGGTGCTGAGCAATATGTATATGGTGTAACTAAAATGGTCTTTATATGGCATTGAACATTTTCCCATATAATAATTTGTAATCTTTCCATGAATTGTTTTCCTATATGTAGTATTAATAATTGGCAGTGCTCCTAGACACTGCACATACATTTCCTGTGAAATTACTAAAATATTGCCAGGAAACTCCATTGGCAATGGAACTGTTACTTGTGAAATTCAGTTAGAATTATTGTTTTTGAAGTGCCTTCCTTCTGGAGTTGAGCCAGCCAACATTGTTTTCCATAGAACACTTGGCTGAAACTTGGCTGAAAAACACTGTTCTAGCTGAATTGTTGTGAGAGAAAAACACTGTTGGCTGGTTTGGTGAACAGTGAAATGAGAGGGGGATCAGCTGGCTGGCTGGTTCAGACCAGACCAGCGAACATACTAAAAATGGTTTTTGAATATGTCATGCCAAATATTTATGGTTTACAAAATTCCTTTGTTCCATCTATAGGAAATTGGGCAGGCTCTACTACCTTTACCTGGTGATGCTAAAAGCCAACCAGCAACAGCTACTCCAGTTGCTGCCACACCAACAGAAGCTGCTCCTGCTGCTGCCACACCAACACCTCTTTCACCTTATACAAATGTCAGTGTAAACCTGATACTTTATAGCCATTGCACAAGTGAGCCTGAATGCCCATGCCATGCTCATTACTCTGCAATTGGAATTCCATGCAGTACCCAGATCTCAAACCGCCGTCACCCCCTGGCAGCACCGTGACTGAAGGCCCAGCAGCGGTCAATTCTGCACCTGTAGCAGACGCTAGCACGGAATCATCTCCTCCTCCTCCTACCCCCAGACCTCAGTCACCTTACCCTAATGTGAGTGTAAACTGAAACTTCTTAGCCATCTGTGTAAAAACACCATTTGCATTAAGCTATGCCCATCATTCTTCGATCTGTGTGCAGTATCCAGATTTCAAGCCACCGTCCTCGCCTTCGCCGTCACCACCTTAATTAGGCAAGAGTAAAAGAAACCGGGTCTAGAGGATATTAAAGAAGTTGAGTTGTTCATATGGAGCCGGCATCTCACCAAAGGTGTATGTTGTACCATGAGCCTGACAGTGTGTCTATTAGTCACTGTGGCAAGTTTTCTGCAGCAGTAAATGTATATGATGTAATTTCCAGTGATAATCAGTGTGCTCTGATTTTCTTTATGTTGTCTTATTTTTTATACATGTAAATGTCGAATTACTAGTCGTGAGAAATGAGAGTTCGAGCCTATAGAGCTTGATATGTTTGACCAAAGTAAATGTGTTTTCAAAAAACAGGAAAGTCAAGTGCTTACTTGTTATATCTTCTATAAAAAGCTCTGTGGGGATGGTTTTCTGTAAGGATCTTCTATGCAATAGTTTAGTACGCATTGACTGTGCAATATTGTAATGCGAGCGATCCGATGGCTAGAAATACAGTCTCTCTGTTCTTCGTTCTCTGTGTGCTGCGGCGGCCGGTGGCGTTGAGGACGAGGGTGGCGGCAGCGGTTGGGGCTGGGGCACGCGATCCCTCCTCACCGGTCCCCGGCGAACGGCGGCACCGCGTAGATCCAGCAAAGGTAGTGGAGGAGGCGAGATCCGGGTCGGACCCCTCCTCCCCGACCCCTCTTCCAACGTCGTCATGCGCATCGAGCTCCGCAGTGGCGCCATCGGGTGCGGGGAGGCGTCTGTGCTGCCCTCAGCCGAGGACCAGCCCGCAGCGCTCGACGCCGCGGGACGGGCGTGCGCCGCGCTCGCCGACGCCACCGCGGCGCCTCTCGGCGTGCTGCTCTAGGATGTTGCCAGTGTACTCCCAGGACACGCCTTCGCCTCGGCGAGGAATCCGCAGCTTCTCGTCCTGACTCACCAAGTAAAATTTGCCTTCCGTTGCGCGGTGGATTGACAAGTGTTTGATCATTGATACGTAGGGAACATAGGAACGTGATTCGAGTTAAGAAGTCTAGGTTGTTTGCAAATCTGAATTTGTCGAACGTGCTGTACCCGATATTGATGGTTCAGTTAATTCCCTCCATTTGGTTATTTCGTTGGTTTTGTTTTGTTACTTTCAAGTAGCACTATTTTCTCTTTTCTCTCGTAGGTTTATCAATGATAAAGAAAGTGTGATTGAGAGGTTTCTTGGCATTGATTATGTTTCTGATACCACATCAACTTCACTAAAAAAAGCATTGGATACTATGCTTAGAAGATATGGTCTATCTATTTCCAAGATTAGAGGGCAAGGATATGATGGAGCTTTAAATATGAGAGGACAATTTCATGGGTTACAAAGACTGGTATTAAACGAAAACCCATATGCCTTTTACATCCACTGTTTTGCTCATCAATTGCAGCTTGTGGTAGTTTCTGTAGCCAAGTGTTGTGGCTCAACTTTTGATTTCTTCAATTATGTCACTTCAATCGTCAATGTTGTTAGTGCTTCTTGTAAGAGGAAAGATCAACTCCTTCAAAGTCACCATGATAAGCTTGTTGAGCAGTTAGATAGTGGTACTATTTTTTCTGGGAGAGGGAAAACCCAAGAAATTAGTCTTGCTAGGCCTGGTGATACACGGTGGGATACACATCATAAAACATTGGCACGTCTTATGATCATGTGGTCCTCTGTACTGGAGGTGTTGGAGAATATTAGTGAAGATGGAACTGATGGGGAAAAGAAAACTACAGCCTCTGGATTGATTCAAAGAATGGAGTCATTTGAATTTGTGTTCATATTACATCTTATGATCAGAGTATTGGGGATGACTCAAGACCTATCACAATGTTTACAAAAAAATCAAAACATTGTTCGTGCAATAGGATTAATTGGCTCTGTGATGAGAAATATGAATGAAATGAGGAAAAATGGTTGGGAAGCTCTTTTTGAAGAGGTAAAGGACTCCTCAACAACATAGAAATTCCTAATATGGAAGATATGATATCAGTTAGAGGTCGTTCGAGATATCGTGGTGCTAAATTAGTGAGTTACTACCATCATTTTCATCATGGAATTTTCAATGTTGTGATTGATCAAGTTTATTGTGAGTTAAACAATCGATTTCCAGAAAGATCAACTCAACTCTTGAGATGTGTTGCTTGTCTTGATCCGAGGGATTCTTTTGCCAACTTTGAGGTACAGAAGTTAGTTGAGCTTGCTAAGATTTATAAAGATGACTTCTGTGATTATGACTGCATAAAGCTTGCGGGTGACCTCCGTATATTCATTGATGAAGTCAGAAATGATGATAATTTTGACAATTGTACTGATCTTGGTAACCTTGCTGAGAAGATGGTTCAGACTGAAAGAGATACAACTTTTCCTTTGGTGTATCGTCTCATTGAACTTGCATTGATTTTGCCGGTGGCAACAGCAACAGTTGAAAGAGCCTTCTCTGCTATGAATATTATCAAGACCGAGCGAAGAAATAAAATGAATGATGATTGGCTGAATAGTAGCATGATTTGCTTTATTGAGCGGGATTTGTTTGCATCGATTGAAGATGAAAAAATTCTAAAGCGCTTTCAAGGCTTAAGAAACCGTAAGATGAATTTGCCAAACGAGGGCTCAAGGTGCGTGTTGTTTACTTGTATTAATCTATTTCAATACATAATGTTATCTTGTTTTATAAATGGCTGAGATGTTGAATTTTTTTATGTAGAATTGAGGATGTCGGTGCAAGTGGAAGTGGTGTTAATTCATGAAGACATGTATGGTTCTTTTTTTTTTGTCATGGAAGACTCGTAATTTGGTACTTTTCTACCTTCAATGTTCTACGTATTGTTTGAGTCTATTGGTTGAACACTTGGGTGGGGTAAAATTTTAAGTCTTATATTAGTTAGCCCGGGGCGGAGCCCGTTTCTGGATCCGCCACTGTTCAGTTTAATCTCTAGAAATGGATGTATATGGCTTTCGGGCGCTGAACTACTGAAGTGATTTTGGATGCAAATGAGGGATACACAACACAGCAAATCAAGCAATTGAAGTTCTTGATAGACTAAATGGTGCTTACTCCTGCATACTGTAAATTGCTAGAGTTCTCATTTTAAAGTTGTTTCAATATGTTGAACCTGTTAGCTATTTGTCATCTGAACTGTACGACCTTCTTCCATGGCTTGAACTAAGTTAACATGTTTCTATTCTTTCATTGGTTTCAGAAACGGGAGTGACCCCTGTGCTCTTTGAGCAACCAGTTCACAGAAACCGTATTGGGACGATCTCCAAGATGTTAACTCTGTGGCCATGGAGAAATACAAAGTCGCTGTTGCTGCTGATGAAAGCTGTTGGAGTTTACTTGATGCTCAGAAAATAATAAATGGGAATCTTGCCCATGTTATTAACATCAAGCTCGCAAAGTTGGGGGTTCTTGGGGCCCTTGAAATAATTGATGCTGCAAAAAAGCCAATGTTGGTGCCTGTTTAGTTCCCAAAGTTTTGCAAATTTTTTCAAGATTTCCCGTCACATCGAATCTTTGGACGCATGCATGAAGCATTAAATATAAATAAAAAATAAAACTAATTACACAGTTTAGACGAAATTCACAAGACGAATCTTTTAAGCCTAATTAGACTATGATTGGACACTAATTGCCAAACAACAACGAAAGTGCTATAGTACCATTTCCTAAAAAATTTCGCCAACTAAACAAGGCATTGCTCTCTAACATATATGAAGAAGGTAGAGTTACTATAAGATTTTGACGAGAGCTAAGCAATATTGGTGTCGGTGTTTGATGATCGGCAACTCGTCACGGGGTTACCCGCGACAATGGTTGGTGGGCTTCGGCATATGCAGAACTCGACGGTGAACGCATAGACAACAATTCATACTGGTTCAGTTCGTCAGAATAGCATCCTACGGCCAGTCTAGGATGAATAGTATATTGCACCCTGCGCTTGGAGTTTAGACCGTTGGGTTTGTTCCTCTACCGATCTAGGGAGCCCTATCCTCCTTTATATAGTCTAGGGGCAGGATTTCTAGTCGGTTACAATATAAGTGTCCTAGTAGGATTATAGGGTAGTAATATAACTAGGATTACATGTGGGGGATTTCTAGTCGGACTAGATCATCTCTCTTCCTTGCGGGGTACCCGGGGAGACTATGTCCCACAGGCCCCCGAGCTCTGTATGGTTGATCTTTGGAAGCCTTCTTGTTCCTCTAGGTCTTGCCGAGTAGAAACAAGCTTTGTCCGAGTGCTTTCTAAGAGAAACCATGTAGTGCATCTTGAAATCTTCAAATGGTGTGCACTTTTCGCAAAAGTGCACTCACTGAGTGTAGCCCCTGAGCCTCTTGCTGTTTGGAACAAAGAGTTGGAGAGTCTTGTCTGCAATTCCTTTTCGAAGAAATTTGGCTGTATCCTCTGAGGATATATATCCTGCAGCCCCCGAGCCTACAATCCGTCATTTGGTAGTCGATTATAGGATCTTGTAAACGTCCTCAAGGGTGCAACCGAGTAACCTCCTAGGACAATGGTCAGTGACTGCTTGTCGCCGAGTAGCTGAAGGCTTGTGAATTTGATCTTCCATTCTTGAATTCGAGCACATGAGCGTAGTCAGAGTGAAGCCGAGTAGGCCGTGATAATGTCCGAGCCCCCGGGCTTAGTGCCACCATGTTCGCTTCGCTGAAAAGTACTATTCACTAATTTGTTGTGAGAGAAAAACACTGTATCATGGCTGATAAGTTCAAGCGAACAGGGCTAAGTCGTGGAGGTGAACAAGCCTGTGAAGTAATAGCCGAGTAAAGCAGCACGAAGAGCGTGCCTCACCCAACGAAGTAGTGGTCTGAGTAAGGCAGCCCGCGGAGGCGTGTACCTCACCCAGCAGCATGGTCCAGATCTGGTCCCCTACAAGATAAAAATACAAAATTTTGTAGTTATTGATATTTAGGATATCAAGTTGGGAGCAAGTCCCATGCATGTAAAATAATAGGTCGGGAGTGGATCCCAGTAGTTGATCCCATATGTGTAAGCACTTGTATCTCTAGCGTATGGTCGTGAGGTTCATGACCGTGACCGTATAAGCCGTGCGAGTAAATGCGCCATAAATATGAGTTCGTACTACTCAAGTAATTTCACAACCGTTAAGAGGAGACTAGAGCAGTCGGCGCTGCACGAAAAAAGAGAATACGCTTGGAGTGCATGTTGTCCTGACTACTAGCATGGAGTTGCGTGGGTAGTCGAGAATGCAATTATGGCATAGCCACGGAAGCACATGTATAATATCCAGAGATATGATTAAAGAATATTTAGAAAAATATTAAAATTTGACTTACTTGATTGATGACCGAGTAGAAAGCACGATCCTGATGTTTCGGGCACCAGCTTAGTCGTCAAGTCTGAGTAGTCCAACATCTTAGCCGAGTAGTTAGTCACCGCGATGGAGCAGTTGGTTGTTGTGGCCAAGTAGTCAGAACTTATCGTCGGAGCTGAGTATAGATGTCCATGCAGCTTGAGGCCTGGCAACCCGGCACAAAGCCCGCAAATTTGGCCCGGCCCAAGCACGGCCCAGCCCGGTAGAGCAAGTCATGCCTGGGCCGATACTCAAGCCCGCGGGCTGGCACGACATGACCCAATTTTAAGGGGCTGGGCCGACAGCGGCCCGAGCGGTGAAGCGGTCCAGCGCCGACGCGCAGTGGACATCGGCGAAGGCGCGAAGCGGCCAAGCCCACCCACACGTCCGTCACCCCCCGCGTGGCACGTATAAAGCGACGGCCGCGGGCGTCCCTCATCAACCCTAACCCTAAATCATTTCCTCCCTCTCGGCTCCCCCACCGCCTCGTTGCTCTTGTGCTCGCGCCTCATGGTCTTGCCTCTCGCGGTCTCGCCTAGCTCTCCCTCCTCAACCCTAACCCTAAATCATTTCCTCCCGAATGGCTGGCTCCCCCACCGACCACCGCCTCGCCGCTCTTGTCTCTCGCGGTCTCTCCTAGCCCTTGCCTCGACCGCTCAATGGTCGACACCTCGCTGTCTCGTCTATAGTCTGCTGGAGTTTGACCTCGCTGACTCTGACTCCGCCTGTCGCTGGCGACCTCCCCTGATCCCCCCTCTACCTCTCCCTTCTCCATCTCCCTATCTCCCCTCTATATCTCGGGGATTATGTGAGTTCATTGTCCCTGTCTGTCCCTCCTCCGCCGCTCGCCATCCTTTCTAACTGGTGTGTCATCTTCTCTGGGTGGCCGTCGTCTTCTCCCACACTGAGCTCTGGTTGCGCAGGTAAAACCCTAACCCTAACCATCCTCTTCTATCTTCTTCCATTGATCTATTCTGATGTGATCTTTTCATCCTCTCTATCTCTTTGCACAGGTCGGTAGCTGATGCGTCGTCCTCTAGCTGTGGCATAGAGTGACCAAGGCGGCCTCGCGCACCGTTGAGGAACGGTGCTGGAGAGCCGTCCGCCATGGTGGATGCTGATGACGATATCGTCTGGCCGTTCACCGGCAATGACGACTTGATCGCGGTAGGCCTAGCCCCTGAGGACGACGACGACACCAGAGAGGACGCTGCTGCGTTGTTCGGTATCGATGTCAGTAGCGGCTCTGCTGCTCCGACTCTGATCAATCTGCACGGCGAAGGTGGTGAAGGGGCGACGACGACTGGGAACCCGCTAGGCTCCAACTCCAACAGGTCTGCTCCATCTGTTGCTGGTAACTCTAATATTGGTAAGCGTAAATCACCTGTATGGGCTGATTTTGTTGAGATATATGAGACTGTTTATGGTAGGAAGATTTGCACTAAAGCTACATGTAAAATGTGTAAGCAAACCTTGTCTGCTAGATTTAATGCCGGCACCGGCACTGGCGTAGCCTAACACACCATGAGCAGATGCTAGAAATATAATTTGAACGTTGAACATATCTAACAGTGACATATAAATAGGAAAGGCACGGATTATAGTGAAGTAGTGCTGAAAATCCAGCATCTTTTTGTGAACCTAGTTAAGCAAAAAAAAGCATCTTTGTTAAATTGCCATTGGAAAATAGAAATTAGGGAGCACATATTAAAGCAAAAGTAAGCAAAGGTAGATAATATAGGACAATCACAATGTATCAATCAACCAAGGCTGCAAGTCATTACATCAGGGATGCACATTGTGACTAACCTTGGTAAGACTCTGCTTCTTGGTTGTAGGAGGTTAGTTGCTCACTTAGTGAAATCTGGCCACAAGTGCAATCCTCCTATCTCTGAATCAACATTGAAAAAGAAATAAAGAAAATAGGAGGCAAATAATCAATGATGAAAGGTAGGGGATGAGGAAATATTGTTTGTTTTAGTCTTCCCTAAACTCAGTGATGAGTAGTTCTATGGTTGCTGCAATGTAGCCAAAGTCCATATTAACAATAAAAGTGAAGATTAACAAACAATAGAATAATATATTTAATAATAGATAGAGGATATTTTAGAATGTAGCTACCAATATAAATAAAGAGAGCACACTATATGAGCAGGTAGATAAATTAAGAAGGCATAGGGCACAACACATGATTACATAGTGCCTCTGACATAATTAGTTTATGTCTCCTCTGTTAAATACTTTGGACCATCTAGGTGTAGATCAGAGGGTGATATCTTTACCAATTGAATCAAATAGGCCTAGAGCTTGCTTCCGAGGAAGAGAGAGAGAGAGAGAGAGAGAGAGAGAGAGAGAGAGAGAGAGAGAGAGAGAGAGAGAGAGAGAGAGAGAGAGAGAGATGTAGGAGCATCTGACCGTCGAAGGGGTTGGAGGAGCTCCCTACCATCGCTGGTTCATTGGTGAAGCTCTGTGCACGGGCAGCAACGGTTGGTGTAGCGGTGGAGACCGGCGGTGGTGGCAAAGGTAGTGGCGCTTCCTGCCGCTGGCAGTGTCTCCCTCATGATCGGACTAGGGTTAGACGGTGGGGTTGTGGCGGCGGCAGTGAACCTCGTATCAAGAGCCGTTTGCCCCACCTTCTCTTTATAGGCACTGTGCGACAGGGGCCCACTAGCCACTAGATGGCTGGACGTCCCCGATCAGGATGCGGTCAAGGGGTCCGTCTCGACCGTTGGGTTAAGACGAATGAGATCAATTCTAACATTCTCCCCCTTGATCTCAACTCATACTTTAACTTTAAACTTTTACTTTAATCCCTTTCACTTTTATTTGTTCCATCACAGATTAGTGCATAGAGCATGCTTCATCGTCACGGTCAATCGCCGATAGACTAAACAACTACAATACACATCTATGTTCTGAAACATATTCTTTAACTTTTGGGCCCATTATTGTCCGGAAATCATAGGCTATACCATAAACTCATGTCAACTGTGTGTTCTCTAAACACACTAGGTGGTAAGCCTTTTGTACGCGGATCCACAAGTACTTGCTTGCTACTTTAATACTTTTAGTATGATTTCGGACTTTCTCCTTCACAACGTATAACTTTAACGTCAATGTGTTTGGCACCACACTTGACCCGTTGTTATAGGAGCGAACTACTTAAATGGTTATTGTTGTTGTATACCATTATCAATTCTAGGTGTAAGTTCTTTTAACCATTTCACATATCCTTAAGCCTCATAACAAGCTATACTGTGGGTATGCATCTTTGATGACACCACAACTGTTTCTTTAGAGCTTTTCCACAATAAAACTCCAACTGCGAGTGTTAGCTACTATGTGGGTTTCACTAAACATCTCGCCAAAATTTAACATTTGTACCCACAACTATTTGAGAGTACTTATTCTTTCTTACTCACCATGAGGCCTATAAATCTTTGCATAATTGCAAAACATTCTCAACTCGATTCCAGTGATCTATATCTGGACTAGACTTCTGCCAAACATCCTGGATACATGAACTATGTCAGGGTAAGTTCTTACTTATATGCACTCATTAAGCTGCCAACAGCTGAAGCATATAGGACGTCCTTTCGATCTCACATTGGTTCTTGGAACACTGAAAGTTCTCAAAACTATTACCCTTGACTATAGGAACAGACGTAGGTTTATTCACATATATACTTTATTTCTTTAGAATCTTCTCTAAGTATACACTTGAGATAGTTCTAATACCCCTTTTCCTTTTGTCTCGGTAAGTTCCAATTTCTGGAACGAATGACGCTTTACCAAGATCATTCTCATTGAAACTTGAGGACAAGAACTGCTTCTTCTCCAACAGTAGATTAACACCACTACTAGCGAGTAAGGTACTATCCACGTGCAAGATTAGGGAAATTGATTTCCTATGTTTAAACTTTGCATAAATACAATTATCCTGTACATTCTTCTTTAAACCCAAACTTTCTTATTGTACTGTCAAAATTCAAGTACCAATGTCTTGAAGCTTGCTTTAATCCATAAATGGATTTCTTCAGGCAATATCCCTTACATTCTTTTTCTTCCATGACAAAACCTTTTAAGTTATGCAATGTAAACTTTTCCATACAAATCCCCGTTGAGGAATGTGTCTTTACATCTTTCTGATGTAACTGTAAATCGTAGTGTGCCATTAATGCCATTATGATTCTTAAAGAATCGTTGCATTCTCATTATAATATATTCCTTCTCTTTGTGTAAATCATTTCGCCACAAGTGGCGCTTTATAGCTTTCCATATTCCCTTTGGAGTCATATTTGTCTTGCAGACCCATTACAGCCTACTGTTTTGGCTCCATTGGGAATTTCTTCTAAGTCCCAAACATCGTTGGTATTTATCGATTTCATTTCATCTTCCTTTGCTTCTTGCCATTTAGACGAGTGAACGCCTCTCATGGCTTTTTCAAATGAGGTGGAATTACCCTCTATTTGAATTTCTTTCTTAACATTGACTCCTTAGTCACCAGAAATATCTGATTTTCTTATTCTTTGAGATCTTTTGAGGCCTCGTGGCACTTCTTTCATATGGGGCTATTGTTACTCTTCATTGCCAAAAGGAAATTGTTCTATAGCCTCCTGTATCACAAGATCCTTATTTACTTATTCATCTTCTTTAAGAGCTAACATCGGGTGTTGTATATGTCATACAACATCAACATGTATTAAGCAATTTGTTGCTCTAAAACAGTGTAGTGGATATGTAATCCCACTTCTATTCAAGCCTTAGGTATCTACATACCATGCTCCCCCAGATTACTCCATCTTCTGTAAAGATGGTGTATCTTCAAATTTCTTATTTTGGGTTTAATCTGCTAAAAAACTCATATGGCGCGTTTAGCACCACCTTGATAACTCTGAACTCGTCCAGTATGAATACTGGCCGACTATGCTATCTTCCTATCGGAACTGTAAAAGGTCCAGGAATTTAGCTATTTCTTTACTTTAGGGGTATCGTTATTATCACCGGATTACTCCCTCAACGACCACATTCATCTTTTATAGATCACTTTTACCTTCAATGCATAGTATGCATTGCATTATCTGAAGTATGGGGAAGTATCTTTCTTAATTGTCTTTCTTAATTAATCTTATATTTCTCCTCCTCGAAATGTGGTATGAACTTTTCTACCACAATTTCAAAACATTATGAACTCTTGTGAATGAGGAAACTTTGATTACTTACTTCATCCACATGATTACATCATGCAAACAAAATTCGTATGGGAGTACATTTTCCTCATTTCACTTCAAAACTCAACATAGTCTATTATTTTCAATACTTCTGCAAGTCATGCTTGCATATCATTCTTATCTTTTGGTTCACATGCAACTTTCTTTTGTTCTTAAACTCATTGAGTACTTAATGATCATGACACAATCAGAGTGTACGGTCAATACTAGGATAGCATAAGAGCTATCCTAAACTTCTCTCCATGTGCGGGATACACTTAGAGCACATGAGTCATCACATCCTTCTCCCGCCATGCGGGATAAGTACTATACCAAAACTCTCCCGCCATGCAGGATTGGTTAACAAAAGTACTATGCCAACTTTACCCCGCCATACGGGTATTTTCTCAATCTTTTTCTGCCATGCGGGTACTATCACAAACTTTTTCCGCCATGCGAGATAATTCCCTTGAACAGACATAATTGCTAGGATTGGCTCGTGTTGAATCATCAAATTCAGAAATAAATCCGAATATTCTTTTAACACACATGTTTAATCCAATATTGGTCAAATTAAACATGCATGTTACTTATTACATTTCTTAAACAAACTCCTATTGCTCTATCTTCTTTTCTTGGATCAATATTCTAGAATTCTTTTCTTTTGAAGCCAGTCTTTAAAGAGAACACAGTCCCTTAAGCAATGGCATTCTTTCATACATAACTTCCCCTTAGGCATTTCATCATCTGAGTCACAAGTACCTAGCTCATTTCTCTTACTGCCTTCAAGAATGAAAGCATGGAAGTCTTTTGTCTAAAAAAATATTCAACAATAATGCTCATTAAACTTTGAAATCTTTATGTTCTATTCTATATCACCGTTGGGCAGAAATAGAATAAAACATTATTCTTATATATTAATTCCATACCACCATTGGGCAGAAATGGAATTAATGTATAGAACCTCAATAATCTTGAAAACATAGAACTGCTCCTCAGAATTAAATTCTCCCGTTGATTCGAATTTAATTAGAAGACAATCAACTTCATTGCAGCGGAAACATGAAAATACATTTCTCTAGTTTAAGAGCATTCCTTGATCTTTATCTTTTCTTTGAAAAATTGGTCACTTTGATGCAAAATTCATCAGAGATTTAAACTTTAAACATAGAACTCAAAGAATTATAATATTGTTATCATCAACGTTGGTCAGAAAATAACAATACCATAATTTAACTTTAACTATTAACCAACTATTTCTCCAATTAAAATTTTCCCGTTGGTTCCAATTTTAACTAGAGGATTAACTTTTCATCATTTACTGAATAACTACAACTGCTCTTCCAATTAAATTCTCCCATTGGTTCAAATTTAATGAGAAGATAATAAACTTTAACTTCGCAGCGGAAAAAAGAACTCATTTTCTTGAATTTTATCCACAGGGAAAAAATAAATACTTTTTCTATTTTCTTTTGAGACAAATTCCATTTTTTTAATAATCTGTAAAAAAAGAAAAGGAAATTGCAGGCTCATTCTGCCTCTCTGGGCCAAAAAACCGACAAAAGCTGGCTCGGCCCAACTCAACTCGGAGCCTAGCCTGCCACTCCCGCGCGCGCGCTGCCGCCTAGGCCGCAACGTGGGCCTGGGCCGGCAAAGCACCGTGGCCGCGCACCCCGCCTGGGCCGCGATGTAGCCCGCACAATCCCCGCCGATCCGACGGCTAAGCGGCCATTCCGGCCGATCAAAACGCCCCGGCCACGACGGCCGAAACCATAGCTCCCACTTCCCTTCTCCCTTCTGCTCTCTCAGCTGCGCGAGCCTGACGAAGAGCAGGCGACGACGAGAGCGAGCAGGGCCTCGGTGCCGTCGTCGGCCCCCTCACCGGCGTGCATACTCCCCAGCAGGTGAGCGCGCTGCCGTCGAGCGGCCTGGCCGCGACGCCCCTTTGGCCTGAGTCCGACGAGAGGCTTCTCCCGGCGCTCGGCCTTCTTCTCCCCGCACATCGGTGAGGCAGCAGTGCTGCGCAACAGCGAGGTAAGCCCACTAACTCTTCCTCCTCCCCTTTTCCCTTTCTATTTCTTCAGATCTTGTTTGCTCTTCTCGATTTTGACCGATTGGGATGAGGATCGAGTTAGGGTTGGGGTTTCGGGTTAGGGATTCACCCTGTTCTTCTTCTTCCCTGAGTCTGTAGCGGGTCAGGGTTCAGATCTTGTCGTTTTCTTGAATCTGAGCCCTCTATTTCCATCTTCACCCAGTTAGGGTTAGGGTTAGTGAAAACCCTAGTCTGTATGCTTAGATCCGAAAGGATCTAATCCGTTCTTTTGCTTCTCTTCCCGCACGTCAGCAAACCGGCGATGGGTGCTCCATCCCACGTGAGGCGGTAGTGACGGCGGTGGGGAAACCTTCCCCGGACCGTCCAATTTCTTTAGGGTTAGGGTTCTTTTGGAGGGTAATCCAAATCGAATTCGAATCCCCTTCTTTCTTTTTCTTTCTATCACCCGATTAGGGTTTAGGGTTCGATGAACCCTCTGTATTTCTTTTCTTTCAATCCGAACCGGATCTAACTCATCTCCTTCTACACTGCTACCCCTGACACAATCCACACACTAGATCGGTGGCTCTGATACCAATGTTAAATACTTTGGACCATCTAGGTGTAGATCAGAGGGTGATATCTTTACCAATTGAATCAAATAGACCTAGAGCTTGCTTCCGGTGGAGAGAGAGAGAGAGAGAGATGTAGGAGCATTTGACCGTCGGAGGGGTTGGAGGAGCTCCCTGCCATCGCTGGTTCGTCGGTGAAGCTCTGCGCACGGGCAGCGACGGTTGGTGTAGCAGTGGAGACCGGCGGTGGTGGCAAAGGTAGTGGCGCTTCCCGCCGCTGGCAGTGCCTCCCTCACGATCGGACTAGGGTTAGACGGTGGGGTTGTGGCAGTGGCAGTGAACCTCGTATCAAGAGCCGTTTGCCCCACCTCCTCTTTATAGGCACTGTGCGACGGGAGCCCACTAGCCACTAGATGGCTAGATGTCCCCGATCAGGACGCGGTCAAGGGGTCCGTCTCGACCGTTGGGTCAAGACGGATAAGATCAATTCTAACACTCTCTACACTCCAGGCCAATCTCAGTGGAGAGTTTTATTGCATTGTTTCCAAGATTGCCATGTCATATAGAATGAAATAAAACTTGGATGAAACACACCCACTATCAATGCAAAAGTTTCATTCTATGGTTTCATAGACATTTAATTCTAAGACTCATAGAGAGTTGGTAATCGTGCCAAGAGAGTTTCATCCCCATGAAACTCATTTCTTATCTGTCTTCATTAAAACACTGCCATGTCATCGAAAATGCATACGTGGCAAGCTATTAAATGCAAATAAAATTCTCATGAAACTTCCAGTGAGACTGGCCTAAGTACAGTCGTCTAGTCCAGAGTGGTAGTGAAGAGTCAGGATTTTAGTCAGCATTCATTTATCTATTCATTCATGTCAACGGAGAAACAAATACCTCATCAAAACATATTCAAGGGCCTTGGAGTGATTGGTGGCACCTCAGGGGATCGGCCTGGCTTAAGCAGTGGGGAGCAGAGGGGGGCCTTGTGGAACTCAATAGCTACGCAATATACAAATAAGTCAACACCAATAAAAAGAAATACAAACCAAACACAATAGGAAACAGTAGGGAAAGGGGGAACAAGAACTGACGGATCCTTCTCCTGGGCGCTTGGCCGGGGACGACATCAGCTGGAACTTGACCTACATGACCATATCCTACAAAGACAATTCATCCAACAGTCGAGTGCAACCATGGCCTGCAAAGACCATTTGTCGAACAGTTAAAGAGCGTGAGAAGAGACATAGGTCAAGCCAAAAGAGGGGGAATATGACAAACTAAGAATGGATCTACCAAATCATTGAACACAGCATGCTAAAATTTGAGGGAACAGCTCTTCCCTAACTTTGTTCTAAAATCCTAACCCTAAATTATTACCCTAGAATAGGCAGGAGTGGAGACGAAGAAACATAAACTCACGAATCCAATCCTAAAATAGAAAGTAACATAGAAAGAGGAGACAACCTATCTGTCTTGGAGTCTCTGATTTGCTGTCGAAGAGGAGGTGCTCGTGAGGACATCGCCACTGGAAGGGGCAGAGCAGCAGTGATAGTGCTGGGAGGGGTCGATGATACGGTGTTGCCGCCGTGGAGTACGCAGAGGAGATTGGAGGAGTAGGCTGGACTGAGAATTGGAACGGAGGGGATAGCAAGGCAAAGGTGCAGTGGGGATGTCGCCGGCGGCAGCGGCAGAAGCGCGCACAGCCACCGTCGAAGAGGAACCCCACCTGCACGGTAGAGTTCTATTCTTCTTCGATGCCAATTACATTATTCCTCAGCGACCTTTATAGTTCAGGTGCTTCCCTAACAAACCTTCCCTAACAAACCAAGACCCCGATCCTATAATTCCTCCTGATTTATTGCTTTCTAAAACAGATAGAGGCGCCTCAGCCACTAGTGGCGCGCCTGGCCTTGCGCCGATACTGTCTGCCTATGAAGGAGTCCACAACATTTCCCTCCTCCCCAACAAACAGCTCGTCCTCGAGCTGAAATGTAGGATAGCGCTCCTTGAAATCGGCGATAGGCTCCCAGGTAGCATCAGCGGCAGGAAGTCCCTCCCATTGCACCAGGAGTTCCCAGCGGCCGCGGTTGAGACGAGCCCGAACCACTTTAGTCGGGGTTGGAACCACACGGCCCCTGAAGATGGCAGGCAGAGGCATGGGTGCGGCTGGAGGAACTCCCACGAATTTCTTCAGCAGAGCCACATGAAAGACATCATGGATGCGGGCCTTTGGGGGTAGCTGCAGGCGGTAAGCAACCGCGCCCAGTCGCTCGACCACCTGATATGGACCAAAATAGCGGGCCGCAAGCTTGGAAGGAGATGCCGCTGTAATTCCCACCGCAGTGCGCTGATGAAGGCGGAGCAGAACCCATTCGCCAACAGCAAACTCCACATCGCGACGCTTCTTGTTGTGGTGCTCCCGCATGGTGTCCTGAGCAAGGATGAGGCGCTCCCTGATCTCGGTCAAGAACGTGTCACAGTCCTGGAGCTGGCGACCCACAGCCGCGACACGAGCTGTTCCTGGAGTGTAGGACATCAAAGTTGGTGGTGCCCGGCCATAGACCACCTCAAACGGCGTGGACCGAAGGGCGGACTGGTAGGAGGTGTTGAAGCAGAATTCTGCCCAGGGTAGCCACTGAAGCCACGAGCGAGGACGATCCCCCGCTAAGCACCGCAGGTACATGACGATGATCCGGTTAGTGACCTCTGATTGGCCATCCGTCTGAGGATGGAAGGCCGAGCTGCGCAGGAGCTTGACACCAGCCAACTTGAACAATTCCTCCCTGAAGTGGCTGGTGAAGACCGTGTCACGGTCACTAACGATTGAGCACGGGAAGCCGTACAGCCGGACGATGTTGTCGAAGAAAGCCCGGGCAACAGACTGTGCAGAGTACGGATGGCTCAAGGCGACGAAATGAGCCATCTTGGAGAAGCGATCAACAATGGTCAAGATGACCGACTTGCCGCCAACCCTTGGGAAGCCTTCGACGAAGTCCATTGCGATGTCGCTCCAGATAGAGGTGGGCACGGGAAGGGGCTGCAGCAGACCAGCCAGATGGAGATGCTCCGTCTTGTTGCGCTGACAGACGGGGCAGCCCCGGACGAAGTTCCGGACCATCTGATGGAGCCGGCTGTGGTAGAAGGAGGCACGCAGACGGTGGAGAGTCTTTTGTGCACCTTCATGTCCAGCCTCATGGGCATTACGAAGGAGTTGTGGCCACAGGCTGGAGCCCTCTGGAACGAAGACACGGCTGTTGTACAGCAGCAGCCCGTCCACCAGCTGCCACCCTTCCGGCGCTGTGCCAGCAGCCAGCTGGTGGCACAAGTCTTTAGCCGCAGCGTCCTCCCGCAGTTCCTGCCGCAGGGTGTCATAGTCGGTGAAGAGCGGTCCGGACAGGGTCAGCAGCGCCGCCCCCTCGTCACGGCGGGACAACACGTTGGCGACGGTGTTGAGCCTCCCTGCGCGGTATTCGACCGTGAGGTCGTACCCGAACAGCTTGGAGACCCATGTATGCTGAGGAATCGTCGTCAGGCGCTGGTCGAGGAGGAACTTGAGGCTCCAGTGGTCAGTGCGAACAGTGAACGCGCGACCCCAGAGGTAAGGCCGCCAATGACGGACTGCCTTGACTAGCCCTATGAGTTCACGTTCATAGGCTGGTAGCTTGGCATGATGAGGAGCAACCGGGCGGCTGAAGAAGGCGATGGCACCGTCTCCTTGGTGCAGCACAGCGCCAAAGCCAGCACCTGACGCATCGCAGTCCACCACGAACCGCTTGGTGAAGTCGGGCAGCTGAAGGAGGGGTGCCGTGACCAGCGCCGACTTGAGAGTGAGGAAGGCCGCCTCAGCCTCAGCTGTCCAGGTGAAGGCCTCGCGCTTGAGGAGGGCGGTCAGCGGTGCTACCACACCGCCGTACCCGGCGATGAACTTCCGGTAGTAACCGGTAAGGCCGAGAAACCCGCGCAGCGCTCGAACCGAGCGGGGTGTTGGCCATGCCTCCACCGTAGCAACCTTGTCAGCATCCATGGCGACTCCGTCGGCGTTGATAATGTGACCGAGGTAGGCCACTGAAGGCTCGCCGAAGGAGCATTTAGAGCGCTTGGCATAGAGATGATGGTCACGCAGCTGCTGCAGCGCAAGCTTGACATGTTGTAAGTGCTCAGCCCATGAGTGGCTGTAGATCAAAATATCATCAAAAAATACAAGCACAAAGCGGCGGATATATGGCTTCAAGATGTCATTCATGAGTGCTTGAAAAGTAGCAGGCGCGTTGGTGAGGCCGAAGGGCATGACGAGGAACTCAAAATGCCCATGGTGTGTCTGGAAGGCTGTCTTGGCGATGTCATCTGGATGCATGCGCACTTGGTGGTACCCGCTGCGAAGGTCGATCTTGGTGAAGAAGCGGGCACCCTTCAGCTCATCCAGGAGCTCATCGACCACCGGGATCGGGTACTTGTCCTTGACGGTGGCGTCGTTGAGGGCTCGGTAGTCGACGCAGAAACGCCAAGTGTCGTCATGCTTGCGGACCAGAAGCACCGGGGAGGAGAATGGTGAAGTCGACTCCCTGATGATCCCTTGGCCGAGCATGTCCTCGCACTGCCGTTCGATCTCATCCTTCAAGAGCTGCGGGTATCGATACGGCCGCACCACCACCGGTGGAGTGTTGGGCAAGAGGTGGATCCTGTGGTCATGGCGGCGCTGCGGGGGCAGACCACGAGGCTCCTCGAAGATGTCATTGTAGGACTGGAGGAGGTCCTCCAGGACAGCACGGGGATCAGCTATGGCGCGAGCGGCCAATCCCCGGCTGTGGACACCGGTCCAGTGGTGGGAGCGACCGTTGTACCAGAAGGACATCGCGAGGGCGTTGAAGTCCCAAACGATGGGTCCCAGCGTCCGGAGCCACTGGACGCCAAGGACCAGGTCGAAGCCGCCCAAGTCGAGGGCGAAGCAGTCGATGGAGAACGCCTCGCCGCTGATGGTGACCGGAGTAGCCAGGCAGACGCCGGGGCTGCGTACTCGATCACCATTGGCCACCATGACGTTGAGGCCAGCTCTCGGCGTGACGGTGAGTCCCAGGCGCTGTGCAAGCGCGGAGTGGATGAACGTGTGCGTGGAGCCCGTGTCCACCAGCGCCCACAGCTGTGCCCCACCCACTGTGACCTGCAACAACATTGATTCCGCGGCCTTGAGGCCAGTCAGGGCGTGGAGAGAGATCTCCAGGTCGTTGATGTCGCTGAGGGGGTCTTCGTCGTCATCCGCCAAGTCCATGAGGAAGACGCCCTTGGCGGCGCACTGGTGCTCCTTGCTATAGGGTTCCGGGCAGAAGTAGCACTGCCCGTTTCGGCGTTTCTCCTGCATCTCCGCCGGTGTAAGACGGCGGAAGCGTGACGGAGGGCCCTCCGGCTTGCCCTCTGGCGGAGGGCCACCCGGGGCGACGTTGGAGGAGGCCGACGCGATCGTGCGGCGGCCGGAGCCCTTCAGTGCCGTCGAACTATTGACAGCAGAGGACTCCGCGTGACGCTGCTCAAACGCCCGCGCGAGGCTCATGGCCTTCTGGAGGTCGACGGGGTACTGCATCTCGACGTCGTGCGCGAGCGGTTGACCCAACCCTCCAGTGTAAAGGTCGATCACCGTCCGCGGGGCGAGGTCGGTGCAGCGCGCGAGCAGGGCCTGGAACTGGCGCGAGTATGCCTCCACAGTACCCGTGCGGACCAGCGCCTTGATCTCAGCCATCGAATTGGTGCGGATTGGTGGCCCGAAGCGGAGGTTGACGAAGTCGACGAAGCGTGGCCACGGCACCAAGCCGAAGTCACGCTCCATCTGGTAGTACCAGTCCGCCGCGGTGCCGTTGAGGTACAGCGATGCCATCCACACCTTCTCATCTTCGGGAACCTGATGGCCACGGAAGAAGTTGTCGCATTTGTTGAGCCAGGTCAGCGGATCAGACTCACCGTCGAAGGTGGGGAATGGAATTTTGGGCGGACGGTGAGGTTCGCGGTGACGGTCGATGAAACGGTCGTAGTCCTGATCGTAGTCGCGCCCGCCGCGTCCATAACTGCGGCCCGCGCGTCCTGACTCGCGGCGGCCGTCGCCGAATCGATCGAAGCCGCGGAAATCGCGCTCGTCGTAGGCGCGGTTGTCGGTGTAGCGGCGTCCGGCTCGATTGTCGTACCCGCGGTCCTCGGAGTACCCACGCCCGCCGTGGTCTGCATACCCGCGGTCGCCAAGGCCGTTGGAAAAACGGCCGCCGCGGCCGCCGAAGTCGTGTGCGTCCCGGTCATCGAAGCCGCGCCCGCCTCGGCCGTAGAAGTCGTGGTCGAAGGTGCGGCCGCTCGGACCGAAGGGGTCGCGATCGCGGAGGGCGCGCTCGCGGAAGTCCGCCCAGGCGCGGTCACGGTGGAGCTCCTGGTCCGTGTCGTCCGCGTTGGCATCCTCCCCGTCGACGCCCTTCCCAGAAGCAGCGGCTTTGCCGCCCTCCATGCGCGCAAGACGGGAGTCATGGGAGTTGAGTCGATTGGTGATGGTGGTGAGTTGACCCAAGATGCGATCCAGCTTCTCGTCCATGGCCACAGGAACAGAGGAGGTGCCGGACGGAGAGGTCGATGCACCGTAGATGGTCTCTGATACCAAATTGATACGGCGTTGCCGCCGTGGAGTACGCAGAGGAGATTGGAGGAGTAGGCGGGACTGAGAATTGGAACGGAGGGGATAGCGAGGCAAAGGTGCAGTGGGGATGTCGCCGGCGGCAGCGGCAGAAGCGCGCGCAGCCACCGTCGAAGAGGAACCCCACCTGCACGGTAGAGTTCTATTCTTCTTCGATGCCAATTACATTATTCCTCAGCGACCTTTATAGTTCAGGTGCTTCCCTAACAAACCTTCCCTAACAAACCAAGACCCCGATCCTATAATTCCTTCTGATTTATTGCTTTCTAAAACAGATAGAGGCGCCTCAGCCACTAGTGGCGCGCCTGGCCTTGCGCCGATACTGTCTGCCTATGAAGGAGTCCACAACAGTCGAGCAGCCAGAACAGCATTGACATTGTAGAGGGCAGAGCAGTAGCGTTGGTAGTAGGGAGCGGTGGCGCTGTGGAGAGCGGACCAACGACGGTGCCGGTGTTGGGAGCAGTAGTGGGGAGGAAGGAGTTTTTTGACGTTCGCATGGAGCAGAAGGTTCGAGTTGTTTTTTTTCTATGCCCGCGGTAGGACGGACGGTAATCCTGCATGTATATCAGGGAATGGAAGGCGGTAGTTTTTTCAGCGACGTGCAATGCTTTTATTCCTATGCCGGCCATTAGGAACGGATGGTAATCCTGCATGTATAGCAGGGAATGGACGATGGTAGTTTTTCAACGATGTGGACTGCAGAGGAGAAAGTTTTGGTATACAAAAACAAGGTTTATGCGACTGGTATATACACATGTGTATTACTATAACATAAATGAGAAACCGCATAATATTAACAACAATGGAATTATTACAACCTATTAGAAAACTAAGACTACAACAAAAATATGTTAATTGATCAGATGGCTATGCATAAAAAAATGTTCCATATGAACAAGCATTTTTTCGTTAGATAACATGCATACCTTGTGCCAAGGGTGGGCTTTTTATCCGTGGAAATCTAAACTCAATATAGTTTGGGTTCACGCATTGTATATCCTAATGGGTGGGCGTATGTATGAAGAACATGCGTGAGGATCACATCTATTTTGGCAATTTCAAGGCAGAAGTAAAAGGATAGAGAAATGTGATGTGTGCAATACCTAGATTATCTCTACAACTTCAACTGCACTCTAACCTACGAACAATGGCTGCAAACATACATGCAAAAGAATTAAAACAATATCATTGGTGTCATGGTCAAGCAAAGAAACCTAAACCCTTCAAAAACTTCAAAACAAATACAGAAACCCACCTGACCAAGAAGTACTGCAAGAATACATCCAACTGACCATATATTTATTGACGTTGTATACTCAGTTGCACCAAATATGAGATTGGAGCACGGTAATAATGTGAGCATATGTATGATATAATGGGCTCATTAGCGACCTATAGTATAATATTACAAAGACTACCAGCAAAAAAAAGGATATTGCAAAGACAAAAATATTAAGTAGCTAAAGCAAGGTGGCAGATGGAGAGAAAGGACAAAAGACATTAATATATACAACTCAAAGTGGTATCTCTACATACCTATTACTATAACTGAAAGTGGAATTTCCACACATGTATAACCATCTCAAAATGGTATAACCACGTAGGGACAAAACACATTACATGCACCATAAGAAAATGCGTCACATGCATATGAGAAAGATTGGTAAATAATAGAGTTTAGGAAAAGTCACACTTTATGTTATATTAATATATAATATAACATAAAGTGTGATTTGTTCCCAACCTACGTTAGTTGTATACATGTGTGGATCTTTGGTGGGCTGTCCTGGTAGGGACCAGGCAACTGCCGAGCAGCGTGGTTTGCAGCCATAGCACTCGCATGAGGTGCCTAGGCTCAGATTAGTTGGTCTTGGCACTGTTGCTATGATGGACGATCGACCTTATGCTTGCACCAATTGCTCCATGACCTTTGGTCGGGACATGACGCTGTGTTGGCAGTGGGCACATGAGGTTACACAAGCACGACCACCTCTCCTCCAAGTCAGAGGAGGATGCACCCACACCGAAGAGGAGAAGGAAGAAGCGAAAGTCAAAGCTGAGGACCATGAAGCCGCCAAAGGCGGCATGGGGCAATGCCACGCGCCGCAATGGGAGACCTAGAGATGCCTTTGGTGAAGAACAGCCGGACAGGTCGCTCGTCATGCAGATCCAACGCGATCTGATGGTGACACAGCTTGGGGTGGTCGATGCTGTCGTCTCACCTGTTGATGAGAACTTGGAGGTAAAAGTTTCTGGATCTTAGTCTAATGTCACTGTTCACAACATAGCGGTCGCCATGCACGATAGCAACAAGGCACTACTAGAGAACAGACTTTAGAACAATGTCCCAATTTGGCATTAGCCTTGGCATTTTTTGCCCCCGAGACTAGAAGGCCTTTAGTCCCGGTTGGTGTCTCCAATCGAGACTAAAGGTCCCTGCCCAATGGCTAAACCGGGACTAAAAGTCCTCCAACCTTTAGTCCCGGTTGGTAATACTAACCCAGACTAAAGATAGACCCTTTAGTCCCGGTTGGTAACACCAACCGGGACTAAAGGTCCCCGGATGGGTTAGTTCAAAAGGAAAGCACCCCATCCATTGTTAGATGTGTTGTGTAGGTGGGGTGGTAAGCTACGCGCGAGGCAGTGCATGAGGTCTTGGGTTCGAATCTCACAGGGCGCAGCGGTGGGAGGCATTATTTTTTTTTAAAGCTGGGAGGATCTTTAGTGCCGGTTGTGGCAAACCGGGACTAAAGAACAACATATTTAGTCCCGGATTGCTAGTCCCGGTTGGGAAACCAGGAGTAGAGCTAGTTCCCAACCGGGACTAAAGCTCATTTCTGTAGTAGTGAGGTCACAGAGAACGAGCGCAGCGGCGATGACAATTTCGTGATCGTCATCGACGACGACGACGATGACGCAAATCCTCTCATCATTTTCGCAGGTCTTGTGGAGCTCCTGAGGTGGCCGTGGCAACTCCTACACCACCTGCACCTCATGTGCCCGCTAAATCTGTGAACATTGGAGGAGCTCCTGCTGCTGCATCAATAGCGCCTCTGACAATTCCACCACCTCCTACTTTTGTGGCAGCGACGACCATCACAAAAGCTGCTCTCGCCACCGCTATGAGTGTGGCCACTCAAACTGCACCTGATCACCCAGTGAAGGGGAACATAGGCTCTGGTGAAGCTGGTTCTTGCTAGGGATATGGTGGCAATGGTAAAGTTGTTGCTAGGTATAGCAATGGTTGTAGCAAATCTCTTGCTGGCTAAGGCAATATCGATTATGGAAATGGAGTTGCTTGCTATAGCGATGACGACTATGGAGGCAAAGGTCTTGCTGGATATGGCAGTGGTAGCCACACCTACAACACATCTACTTCGAGGTGAGAGCAACAAAGGTTGTGCCAAGGTGTACAGTTGCCCTATGTGTAAGAACACATTCTTCCCCACACCTAGGCGTTGGGAGGCCATATTACTAATCATCACAAAATCACAGAGAAGAAGGGAAAGGCAAAGCTAGACATGTAGAGTGTTCTACACAAGTGCAAAGTGTGCAACCACGTGAGCCAGACAGGGCGGGAACTCAGTTTCCACATGGTGAGTTTGTGCACCCTCACCCTATGGCTAAGGAAAAAACCTTCAAAGCGACAGGGATCAACAACATAGGTGCAGTTATGGATGGCCCTTTTAGTACCATGGGCTGGTGGTTCCTAGCTGGAAGCTCCATCCTCACGCTTCTTACGCTAAGGCCGCGCCAGTGCACCAGCCACCTCAAGGAACAATGGCTATGGCTGGCAATCCTGTGATTGGTCAGTTCTCAGCTTGCAACACCTACACTGGCTGGTCACTCCCAGCAACTACTAGCAGCATCCTTCCGGCAATCCCCTTGCACAATCAAGAGAATAAAATCCACCAGAACAGATAGCATCATCTTTTTCATGCATGTGGTATATTTTCTTATCATGCATGTAACGTGTTTTGTCCCTAAAATTGTTAATGGGTTTTATAACTTAGCATTACATGCTTCTGACATGATTTTTGTGTACTTTTGTTAATACTTTTAGCTAAAAGTGGTATCTCCACATACCTATTACTATAATTGAAAGTGGAATGTCCACACTTGTATAACCATCTCAAAATGGTATAACCACATAGGGACAAAACACATTACATGTACGATAAGAAAATGTGTCACATGCATATGAGAAAGATTGGCAAATAATAGAGTTTAGGAAAAGTCACACTATATAATATAACATGAAATGTGATTTGTTCCCAACCTACATTAGTTGTATATATCTGTGGATCTTTGGTGGGCTATCCTAGTAGGGACCAGGCAACTGGCGAGCAGCATGGTTTGCAGCCGCGGCACTCGCATGAGGTGTGTAGGCTCAGATTAGTTGGCCTTGGCACTGTTGATGTGATGGACGATTGGCCTTATGCTTGCATCGATTGCTCCATAACCTTTTGGTCGGGAGATGATGCTGTGTAGGCAGTGGGCACATGAGGTTGCACAAGCAAAACCACCTCTCCTCCAAGGCGGAGGAGGATGCACCCACGCAGAAGAGTAGAAGGAAGAAGTGGAAGTCAAAGCTGAGGACCATGAAGCCACCAGAGGCGACATGGGGCAATGCCACGCGTCACAATGGGAGCCCAAGAGACGCATGTGCTGAAGAACAGCCAGATAGGTTGCTCATCATGCAGATCTAATGTGACCTAATGGCGACATAGCTTGGGGTGGTTGACACTATCGTCTCACTAGTTGATGAGAACTTGGAGGTAAAAGTTTCTGGATCTTAGTCTAATGTCTCTGTTCGCAACATAGCAGTCATCATGCATGACTGTAAGGTCACAGAGAATGAGCGTAGCGGTGATGACAATTTTGTGATCGTCATCGATGATGATGACGCAAATCCTCTCATCACCATCGCGGGTCTCATGGAGCTCCTGCGGTGGCCGTGGTAACTCCTATGCCACCTGTACCTCATGCGCCCGCTGAATCTTTGAACATTAGAGGAGCTCCTGCTGCTGCATCAATAGTGGGTCTGACAATTCCACCACCTCATGCTTTTGTGGCAGCGGCGACCAACACAAGAGCTCCTCTTGCCACCACTATGAGTGTAGCCACTCAAACTGCACCTGATCGCCCAGTGAAGGGGAACATAGGCTCTGGTGATGTTGGTTCTCGCTAGGGATATGGTGGTGAAAGGTCCTTGTTTGGTTTTGGTAATTGAGTGACAACTTAGGTGGACTAATTGTGTTTATGTGAGATACACAGGTGATTAGTCCACAGGTACATGTGTATGAGCAACATATGCCATGGAGGTGAAAATGGCTTGGAGATGTTGCAAAGCTCACACATGTGATGATGAAGGAGCTTATTGCACATGAGACATAACATTGAGTCATATGATCAAGGTGGAGAAGATCAAGACAAGACTTGGCTTGATGGACCGGTTGCAAGTGTGAAGGGCAAGTCAAAGGCTTTGGAGTGATGGACCGTGTGGCAGTGAAGCTTGAGCAAGACTTGGCGCCGATGGACGATGGCAACGGTGAAGAGCAAGTAAAGTCAAGATCGATGAACCAATATGATCACGTGATGATATGAAGTGGATCATATCATTGTTGATCGTGTTGGTGCATGTGTTGCATCGACATTGGAGGAGATGGAATGGAATGCGCAAGGCAAAGGTATAACCTAGGGCATTTCATTTCACCGGTCATAGGTGTGTAGAGAAGTTTATGACCGGGTTTAGGATAGATGGCCATACTATCAAGACTCAAGAGGGGCAAACTTGTTTGCATATCGGTCATCTAGTGCCACTCGAGTGATCTAACTTTGCATCATTGCTAGGATCGAGTGGCGTGGCAAGTTGAGTGGCTAACATCCTTTGGGAAATGATTGTGAAAATGCTAACACACATACACATGGTGGTGTACACTTGATGGTGTTGGCACATTTACAAAGGAGGTGGTGTTTGTAGGGTTGAGATGGGTTTGGGTCCCTCTCTCCCTCGGCACTTTCGGGAAAATGGAATGCCAATTTTCTATTGCGCCGGATGCAAATTCTTAGTGGTTAGCTCATTGGAGCAAGGGTGAAGAAGTTAGAAGTGAAAAAGAGTTGGTCGTGAAGACGCTGGTGTCGATCAACTGACCGGACGCTGGGTCTGAAAGCACCGGACGCTGGCTGGCTACGTCCGGTCAGGCTGACGTACGGTGACGCAGTAGCTGGAGTGTGACCGGACGCTGGCTGCATCCGATCGCGTTCGACCGGACGCGTCCGGTCATGCTCGGGAGCTTACTAGAAACGATCGGACGTTGGGGGTTCAGCGTCCGGTCAGTTAAGTGCTGCTGCGTCCGATCAAGTCAAGTGACCGTTGGAACCGGGACACGTGGTCGTCTGTGGGCGACCGGACGCTGAGGTCCAGTGTCTGGTCAACACGACCGGAGCGTCCGGTCGGCCCGACCGTTGCCCAGTGAAGGGGTAACGGCTAGTTTAGCCCTTGGGGCTATAAATAGAAGTGGCCTTCGGCCATGGCTGGTGTGGAGCACCAAAGGGGACTTAGTGTCCATGCTTGTGAGTGCTTGGGAGCCCTCCATCACACATATACATGATAGTGATCATTCGATTGTGTGAGTGAGTGATTCTAGTGCGATTGCATCATGAGGTTGCATCGAGTGGCACTAGGTGATCGAGTTGCAAGCCGGTGGTGCTTGTTACTCTTGGAGGTTGCCACCTCCTAGATGGCTTGGTGGTGGTCTCCGTCGAAGCGCACAAGAAGCTTGTGCGGCGCTCCGGAGAAGTGCTTGTGAGGGGCATTGTGCTCGCCCCGCGGGAGCCACGAAGAGCAACTCTAGTAAAGCGTGTCATTGAGCTACCCTCACTCAAGGGGTAGGTTCTTGCGGCACCCGACGTGCGGGCTTAGCGGGTGATGCTAATTAGCCGCCGAACCACCAAGTGAGCGGTCAACACAACGGGGACTAGCGTGTTGGCAAACATGTGAACCTCGGGAGAATAATTGTTTAGGAGAGCTCTAACTAGCCCGGCACCTTTGTTGCATAATTGTTATCTTTGCAAGGTGCTAGTGAACATATATAGTGGGGTATAGTCTTGGCTAGACCGATAGTTTTAATTCTGCACTTGTATCGGTTAGCCGACGCGATTAAGTTTTAGAAAAGACTATTCACCCCCCTCTAGTAGCCATCTCGACCCTTCAGGTGGCAATGGTAAAGCTGTTGCTAGGTATAGGAATGGTTGTGGCAAATCTCTCACTGGCTATGGCAATGTTGATTATAGAAAAGGTGTTGCTAGCTATAGCGATGCTGGCTATGGAGGCAAAGGTCTTGCTGGATGTAGCAGTGGCAGCCACACCTACAACAATCTACTCCCACTAGAGGTGAGAGCAACAAAGGCTGTGCCAAGGTGTATAATTCCCTAAGTGTAAGAACACGTTCTCCACTACACCCTAGGTGCGGGGAGGCCACATTACTCATCATCATAGAATCATGGAGAAGAAGGGCAAGGCAAAGCTAGACATGTAGAGTGTTCCACACAAGTGCAAAGTGTGCTACCATGTGTGCCAGATAGGGCAGGAACTCAGTTTCCACATGATGAGTGTGTGCACCCTCACCTTGGCATTGCTGCTGCTGTGGCTAAGTAAAAAACCTTCGAAGCGACAGGGATCAACAACATAGGTGCAGCTGTGGATGGCCCTTTCAATACCATGGGCTGGTGGTTCCTAGCTGGAAGCTCCATCCTCACACTTCTTGCGCTAAGGCCACGCCAGTGCACTAGCCACCTCAAGGAACAATGGCTATGGCTATCAATCCTGTGATTGGTCATTTCTCAGCTTGCAACACCTTCACTGGCTGGTCACTCCCTGCAACTACCAGCAGCATCCTTCCGGCATTCCTTTTGCACAATCAAGAGAGCAAAATCCACCAGAATAGATAGCAGCATCTTTTTCATGCATGTGACACATTTTCTTATCGTGCATGTAACGTGTTTTGTCTCTATAATTGTTAACGGTTTTTATAACTTAGCATTACATGCTTCTGACATGATTTTTGTGTACATTTGTCAATACTTTTAATTGGAAGTGGTATCTCTACATACCTATTACTATAACTGAAAGTGGAATGTCCACATATGTATAACACATCTCAAAATAGTATAACCACATAGGGATAAAACACATTACATGCACGATAAGAAAATGCGTCACATGCATATGAGAAAGATTGGCAAACAATAGAGTTTAGGAAAAGTCACACTATACAATATAACATGAAATGTGATTTGTTCCCAACCTACGTTAGTTGTATACATGTGTGGATCTTTGGTGGGTTGTCCTGGTAGGGACCAGGCAACTACCGAGCAGCGTGGTTTGCAGCTGCGACACTCGCATGAGGTGCCTAGGCTCCGATTAGTTGGCCTTGGCACTATTGCTGTGATGGACGATTGGCCTTATGCTTGCACCGATTGCTCCATAACCTTTGGTCGGGAGATGATGCTGTGTGGGCAGTGGGCACATGGGGTTGCACAAGCACGACCACCTCTCCTCCGTGGTGTCGGAGGATGCACCCTCACCAAAGAGGAGAAGGAAGAAGCAAAAGTCAAAGCCGAGGACCATGAAGCCGCCAGAGGCGACATGGGGCAATGCCACGTGCCGCAATGGGAGTTCTAGAGACACCTGTGGTGAAGAACATCCGGACAGGTCGCTCGTCATGTAGATCCAACGTGACCTAATGGTGATGTAGCTTGGGGTGGTCGACGCTGTTGTCTCACCTATTGATGAGAACTTGGAGGTAAAAGTTTCTGGATCTTCTAATGTCACTCTTCGCAACATAGCGGTCGCCATGCACGATAGCAACAAGGTCATAGAGAACGAGCACAGCGACGATGACAATTTCATGATCATCATCGATGACAACGCAAATCCTCTCATCACCATCGTGGGTCTCATGGAGCTCCTGCGGTGGCCGTGGCAACTCCTACGCCGCTTGCACCTCATGCGCCCGTTGAATCTTTGAACATTGGAGGAGCTCCTGCTGGTGCATCAATAGCGGGTCTAACAATTCCACCACCTCATGCTTTTGTGGTAGCGGCAACCAACACAAGAGCTCCTCTCGCCACCGCTATGACTGTGGCCACTCAAACTGCACCTGATCGCACAGTGAAAGGGAACATAGGTTTTGGTGAAGCTGGTTCTTGCTAGGGATATGGTGGCAATGGTAAAGCTGTTGCTAGGTATAGCAATGGTTGTGGCAAATCTCTCACTAGCTATGGCAATGTTGACTTTGGAAAAGGTGTTCCTAGCTATGGCGATGCCGACTATGGAGGCAAAGGTCTTGATGGATGTAGCAGTGGCAGCCACACCTGCAACACATCTACTCCCGCAGGAGGTGAGAGCAACAAAGGCTTGCCAAGGTGTACAGTTGCCCTAAGTGTAAGAACACATTCTTCCCCACACCCCAAGCGCTAGGAGGCCACATTACTCATCATCACAGAATCATGGAGAAGAAGGGCAAGGGAAAGCTAGACATGCAGAGTGTTCCACACAAGTGCAAAGTGTGCAACCATGTGTGCTAGACAGGGCAGGAACTCAGTTTCCACATGATGAGTGTGTGCACCCTCACCCTGGCATTGCTTCTGCTGTGGCTAAGGAAAAAACTTTTGAAGTGACAGGGATCAACTACATAGGTGCAGCTGTGGATGGCCCTTTCAATACCATGGGCTAGCGGTTCCCAGCTGGATGCTCCATCCTCACGCTTCTTGTGCTAAGGCTGTGCACCAGCCACCTCAAGCAACAATGGCTATGGCTGGCAATCCTGTGATTGGTCATTTCTTAGCTTGCAACACCTCTGCTGGCTAGTCACTTTCTGCAACTACCAGCAGCATCCTTCCAGCAATCCCCTTGCACAATCAAGAGCAAAATCCACCAGAACAGATAGCAACATCTTTTTCATGCACATGACACATTTTCTTATCATGCATGTAACGTGTTCTGTCCCTATAATTGTTAATGGTTTTTATAACTTAGCGTTACATGCTTCTGACATGGTTTTTGTGTAATTTTGTTAATACTTTGAATTGAAAGTGGTATCTCCACATACCTATTACTATAACTGAAAGTGGAATGCACACACATGTATAACCATCTCAAAATGGTATAACCATATAGGGACAAAACACGTTACATGCACGGTGAGGTAATTCATACCAATTGAATGGCTAGTAGGTGGAAGTGACAATGAAAGAAGGCACCATATAACATTTGTATCAACAATTAGCAAGTAATTAGAAATTGAGAGTACCCGCAGGATAACCATCAATTCAAATATGAAATGTGATACTTTAGGGGAAAAAAGAACATTTAGGTGAAGCAGCGTGTATTTGCAGACCTTAAAGTAGGACACCACCATGTGTTTTTGTATTGAGTAGGTGAGTTTCATATCAAGGAAAAGGAAAAGATTAGCACACAAATTGTCAAACGATGGCTAAGACATGTATTTATATATAATATGGGGTCAACATGATCAGGTAGCCTTTTTTTGGACCTATTTTAGCTACGCCAAAAAATACCAATTTATGTTGGAATGTCCCATAAGCTAAATAACCAATCATGACTGCAGCGACCAAACACTTAATGAAGATCGCACTATTGTATGAACAAATGGTACCTGAATATAGAACCTCTTGTTTTATTTGGCCTCTCCAAGGAGTGTTCTCTTCTGTTGTTGAGTTGATCCTGTCAAGAAATGAAAGAGATTTGTTTGCAACCAGTAAGATTAGGTGGTCGTTAACATACAATAGAACCATTTGTAATTGTCAAGAAATCACACCTACATTCTTATTGGGTTGTTTGGTGATGTTGGTTGACTTATCTTAAATGAGGCGGGCAAAAAGGCTTAACCGAGGCGGTTTTGCCAACCGCCTCCGTCGAAAGGACACGGTTAATCGGGCCTTAACGGAGGCGGTTGGCTGACCGCCTCGGTTAATCGATTAACCGAGGCGGGCGGCATAAGGCAACTGCCTCGGGTAATGCTATTAACGAAGGCAATTGAGTTAAGTAGCCCGCTTCCGTAAATAATTTCAGAAAATAAAAAAAGCCCACCGAGCCTGGCCCCATGCGCCGCCGCTGCTCGTGGCTGGATCCACGCCCCCACAGCTGCCAGTGGCCAAATCCATCCACCTGCAGTAGCAGGTGGTCGGATCCGTTGCTGCTGGTGACCGGATCTGTGCCCCCACCACCTCCGGTGGCCGGATCTACCGTCGGTGGCCGGTTGGAGGCCTAATCCACGCCGGGAGCTCGGAGGAGAGGGAGGCCACGTTGTGCCCTGCTCGGAGGAGAGGGATGCCGCGCCATGCTCAGATGAGAGGGAAGTTGCACCTAGGACCATACGCCACTATGGCCACCACGCTGCTCACCACCACTCGCCCCGCACCACGCCACCCCTCGCCACCATGGCCACTGCGCCCCCCGCACCATGTGGCCACCGTGCCGCTCCGCACCACACGGCCAGATCTGGCCTCCCTGTGCTAGCACCAGCCGGACTTGCGCCATGATGGAGAGGGGCACCGTCGTGCTCGGGAGGGAGAGCATGCGCCGTCGTGCTCGGGAGGAGAGGAGTGCGTCGGGCTCTAGAGGGGAGGGGATGGCTGAACGTGGAGGGCGCGCCGCAGATGGAGGTGGAGGGCGCTGATGGAGAGAGAAGGGCGTTGAGGGAGAGAGGGAGATGCACGGCGTCGGGAGGGATTACGGGCGTACGTGAGAGGGAGGGGAGATATTTCTCCATTAGGCTGGAGATGACATCACGTGGGGCCCACTTGTCATTCTCAGTGAAGAAACACAAACAAATTGATGGTTGAGATGACTCCACGTGGTCTTTGATCCAGCCGTTCAAGGACTCCACGTCAGCGATCCGGGGCATCGACTGATTCAACTTTGCGCGGTGGAGGACGGCACGGATGCTGCACACAATGGGCAGCACAGAGGGCGAGGCGGGATGAGCGGTGTGGATCCGATCCCTATGACCGATTGTGTGGTGTCTAGGCGTGTGGCCAATAATATCGCGCCACGTGACGGTGGTTTTAGAAAAAACAGGGGCGGCACCGGTGGTTTTGGACAGGGAGCGGGCCCAGCGTTGCAACTTGCACTGCAATTCTTTCCAATCGGGCATGCCTGATTTATGGAGGCTGTTGTTTTGGAGCGACCGCCTCGATTAATGTATTAACCGAGACGGTTGCGTTACGGTAACCGCCTCGGTTAATCGACATTAATCGAGGCGGACGCGTTAGGTTTTGTCCGCCTCCGTTAATGATTAACCGAGGCGGTTGCTGGCCAGCTGCCCGGCCACCGAATAACGGAGGCGGGCAACCAGCCCGCCCACCTCCGAGCCCCAAAACGAAACGTGTCGGCTAAGTTTTTTTTGTAGTAGTCTCAGTGGTCACATAGATTAATCCAGTAATATCCACTTCATAGGAAAGTGGACTTAGACCAGTCATTACAGAAGTACACGTCCTGTGTCTAAAATATGAATCCATGGAAAAGATACCATGAGCAGATGCTACAAATTTGAACGTTGAACAATCTAACAGTGACATATAAATAGAAATGGCACGCATTATAGTGAAGTAATGCTGAAAATACCAGCATCTTTTCATGAACCTAGTTAAGCAAAAAAATGAAATTAGATAAGCATCTTTGTTAAATTGCAATTGGATCGGGAGCACATACTAAAGCAAAAGGAAACAAAGGCATGCAATATATGACAATCACAATGTATCAATCAACCAAGGCTACAAATCATGTTCTTTGCGAGGTTATTTGCTCACTTAGTGAAATAATCAATGGTGAATGGTAGGGGATGAGGAAATATTGTTTGTTTTTGTCTTCCCTAAACTCAGTGGTGAGTAGTTCTATGCTTGCCGCAATGTAGTTGAGTCCATATTAACAATAAAAATGAAGATTAGCAAACAACAGGATAAGATATTTAATAATAGATAGAGGATATTTTAGAGAACTTTTTTACTATAGTTGGAGAGGCATCAGGAAGCGTTAGATATGTCTATGATTAGTGGGCCCATATGAGAGAAGGCGTTGAGAGGCGTCAATGAGGGAGACGTCGGGAGGCGTTAGATGTGTCTATGGTCGGTGGGTTCATATGCACCATAACGTCTTCCAACGCCTTAAAGTTGAGAGGATTAGGACTCCAAATAAAAGAGTGGCAATTCCTTTTTTGTAGTTATTTTTTTAATCAAGGGTAAAACGGTAAATCCATAATTGTAAAAATAATGTTTTGAGTAGTATATTTGGAATGTATGATTTAAGTATTATAGTGAATATTTGGTTTAAAAAAAAGATGAATATTTTTGTTTTGTTAGGGTTCATTTGCCGCCGTCTCTGTATTCTCCGTCTCTCTGCCGCCGCACCGCTCCTGCATCGTCTCCGTCGAGATCCGAGCCTGACCCCTTCTCACCAGCCCTCGGCTCCCCAACCGAGCACGTGGAGGTCGCGGCGACGGCGGCCGTCCCCGCTACCGGGGGGGGGGGGGGGTTGTGTGCGGGTGGCGAGGTGCGTGCGTCCACGGACGTGGCGATCCGTGGTGGCGAAGCTGGAGGGCGGGCTCGGCCAGTTCCCCGATGGCGCTGCCGCCTCCATCGTCTCCTTCCGTGTCGACTCCGACGTCATCTCGCTCGCTAGGGGCGAGATCGAGCTCGAGGCCGACGCCGTCCCCGTCGCCGCCGGCGCCTCCTCGCGCGGCGGCGACACCAGACGGGTGTGGGTCACTGTGCGCAAATCCACCAGCTCACGCTCCGAGGCCGCGTGCTCGCACTCCCACTCCCACTCGCAGTCCATGCAGCCCTGGGTCTCCAACCTCTCCGGCGTCGAGATCTACTCGCTGCAGTCGTCGCGCAACCCCACCCCGCACGGCTCCAGCTTCAACCACGCCGACTTCTTCAACATCGTCGGCGCCGGTGCCAAGGGAGGAGGAGGAGCAGCGGCGGCGGGGGGCGAGGAGAAGGGCGCCGGCGGGCACTCGCCGCAGCCGCAGGCCGTGGCCGTGGCGGCCAAGAGGAAGGACCTGCACATGCTCGTCTGGAGCTCCAGCGCCTCCCCGGTCTCCGAGAGCGCCGCTGGCGCCGCCGTGCACGTCTTCGGGGCCGGGGCCGACGACCATGCCGACGTCCTCGCCAAAGGTAACTTTATTTTCCAGTCACCACTTGCACTTGGTGTTGCCGTTTGTGTTTGCCAAGGAGTACAATGTTCATCCTGACATACTGAGCACAGCGTATGATCCATAACATACTACACCTTGCCCTGTTTATCTGTGTCCTTACATGTCTTGTAGTTGTAGTAGTCCTAATTAGGAATCTCTGCCCATGTTTCCTGCTACGCTTTTTAGTTATATAATCTGGAATCATCACTCATCATAGTAAAAAAAGGAGCAGAGATAATCAATCACGCACTGAATTCTCTATGATTCCTAATGATAGTTTTTGGGACTAAACAAGGGGCCCCATGCACTCAAAGAATTACTCTAAGACAGCATCAGCATGATTGTTCCTAACATGTTGCATTTCATACTACAGTGCATTCATCCATCGAGATGGGCCACTACATTACAACACAATGATCATATAACACTCCTCGCTTTGCTTTGCTGCAGTGTGATCTTCGGGATGCTCATCGCTGTGCCCATCACCCTGGTCTACTGCATCCTGCTGGGGCTCTGAACCTCTCACTTCAGTGTGCAAAAGCAGCACCATGCTACTGACGGTCTCTGTTTAGGACCCAAGACCTTTGCATCATTTTGTTTGGGTAGTAATCCCGCTAGGACCCTAGGTTAGCAGCGGGTAATCCTACCGCTGATAGCAATAGCATCTCTGATGTAGTAGTATCATCTTCAGATGGAAGCATTCGAACCCGAATTTTGAAATTTTTTGTATATTTATAGGAATTTCAAAAAATCAAGACGTTCAAGTACTGCTGAACAACATTATAGGAATTGCCCGAAACGGATTCATTATCTACTTTGGAAGACAAATTTGAAAAAAAAACAATGGAAAAGGAAAGTATGACAAATGTGTACCTTTTATGAGTTCATTTTTACGGGCATATATTTAGGCCTAATTTGGAAACTCCAATCCCTCCGGCATCCCGACTTTTCCCTGGGTGGGTAATCTATGGGGATATCATTCTAGTTACTATTCTAGTTTTTAGTGGGAAGTTTTTCATCCCTGGGTTTTGCTCCCCCTTGCTTCCAAAAGAGCCCTTGTAACTTAAACTTAGCTGCACACTGAAGCATAGCTTATTGGTAAATCTTGCAACTTTTGACTGCAGAGGGAATAGGTTCGATCCCTACCACTATGTCCATTTTTTAAAAAAAATTCGTTTTTTCCTATTGACTTATTCAAGCATTACTTTTTTATGTTAACAAGTCAATTGCTCACTCACATTTTGTTCGAGTGAACTACTGGTCGCTGTGAGATAGTCAATCGCCCACTCTTAGGTTCGATCCCTACCACTATGGCTATTTTTTAAATTTTTTGTTTTTCCTATGGACTTATTTAAGCATCACTTGTCCGTGTTAACGAGTCAATCGCTCACTCTCACATTTTGTCCGAGTGAACTACTATTCCAAAAATACTTGTATATCAATAAGGATTCCTTAATGAAATATTGGTTTCAGAATCTAAATATTACCAATCTAAATACATCCTTGCCTTCTTAGTAATGGTATGGGAAACATCAATCAAAGCACGTGAGTAGATAGAAAACAGATCCCGAAAATGTTGTCACCGCATACAGAATAGTTAGAAGGGTGCTCACATACTTTTCTAAAAGCCTTAATCAATTATTGCATCTCTCATTTGAAATGTAAAGAAGTTCCATTTGAGCATGACGGGGAAAAGTTAAAAATAAAACAAACTTCATAAAAAACAATCTTTCATATATGCAGTAGAGAAGCTTCATGTTGTGCATAGCCTTCTGTCATCATTTCACCTCCCTCTTACAGGCAACATTTTGGTCTGTGCAACCATGATGTCTTCCAAACACTGTGATTGCCAATCAGATAAAAAACCCACCAAATGATGTGTGAAAGAGAAAAACAATTGATAATAAATTTTAACCCCACAAAATTTGAGTGTAGTTTCCCTCCCGCGGGTGATCCCCGGGCGACCATAGCTGGACATTTTGCGGGTGACCCCCGGCCGACGTGAAAAAAATCTAAGTGTAGTTTACAATGCTACTAACCTCAGTTCATTTGCTCTGCTCCATAGGGTTCCACACCCTCCCCTTGGGCACATTTCTTCGACCAACTGTGACCTGCACAAAAAGTGCAGCAAGTTTATCTATGTCTATCCATTTTCGATTGTTGCGATAAAAAACATATCATCAATGCATTGGTAATAATAATAGCCATGATTGGGTTTCTTTTTATTGCTTCTAACAAAAAGAGGAACATATCGATGACTACAATCCTTGTTTGAGCCATTTGAAAAAATAACTTTTAAGAGGCAAAAGGTTTGGTGCGGTCAAATGAAAGGGCTCAATTACTTCAAAACAACACATGCTAGGTTACCAGCGTTAGTCTCTAAGTAACAGAAGGTTGCTATTATTTGCAGCTAAATACTCCGATGGCACCATCACTGATCAAACTATTAGTTAGCAACATAGGATAGCATGTTTTCCATTTTATATAAATTTGACAAGTTCATTGAGAGCGTTACATGCAAATCTGTACTTGTAGCGAAATATACAAAGTATCTCCAATCACAACTATGCCTGGATATATGAAACGGAGACTATTAAACAAAACCATTGCTCATCTGTAGCACCATGTAGGAAGGAATTTCATATGCTATTTTGCAACATCCTGGGCTGTATACAAATCTGAGTGAGGGAGAGGAAGGCCTCACCTTGATGGGCGCTAGGGACATCATAGTCCAGTCAGAAAGCAGCCAATAAATGTTCCAGATGAAGAGACCTGAAAACCAAAAAATATCATATACTGATTTTCCTGGTTGTACATCAACTAAAATTTAGACTGTTCATATCAAAAGAAGGGCTCTTGACTACAGTCCATTTCTACTCAGCTAGCTCCATCAATATAGTTACAAAGACAGCATCAGAAGTGGTTCCACACTTCCAGTAAACTGCTGCAAATCAACATTCATATGTACCTTGTAAGATGCATAAATTAAAACATTTGGTCTCATAATTCTGCGGAATCTTAACATGAAAGCTGCAAAAACATTCCCTGTTCTTCTCTGCTCCTCAATGTCTGGAATAGTGCAGAGCAATAAAATCAAGCAGCAAACGTAACTTAAATAGCAAGATCATTATGGCAAAATCCTACTGATTGTTCGACTCCTGAGAGCGTCTTCTCCAGCACTGCCTCCTCAAGCCACCGCCTGATGCATACAACACCAAGCAATCAGAACTAAATCAGAACTCAAACACATTTCTCACCAAAATCAGAAAAGCAACAATGAGGAAAAGCATACCTGAGCCTCTGCCATAATGACACGTTCCTGCGTCCAGGCATGTCGAGATCGTGAAACTCACGTAGCTTCTTTGCAATCAGCGCGGATATATCCGGGTCGCATAGATCTGCCGTGGAGAGTGTCTGACAAAGCGAGGACGTGAGCAACGCGAGAATGAGCCATGACAATAGCCAATTCCCCATTGGATTCGAGCAGACGCATTAGGATGCATTCAGTCAGGACAAGCAGAGATTGATTTATCTAAGCCGAACTAAAGTCACTACAGGAACAGTGAGACTAGCTATGTTCAGTATACAATGCAGACAGGAACATGAATGTGATTCAGCACCCTGTCTGTCATTGCAAAAGTGACTGAGCACTGTTTCCATCCCCAAACAAACATAAGAATATAAGAAACCACCCTCTGTCATTCGAGAAATCACCTGTGTCCCCCCAAACAAACAAAAAAAAGCTAGAAATAGAAAAAACTATGATTAAGCACCAGGAACAGATATATGATTGTTAATCATTGCAAAAATAGACGGATCAGCAGATACTAATTACTTTCATACACTGCTGCAAAACACAGTAGTTCCAGGAATAGAAGTAGAGCAATCTATGACCTGAATTTTATATTGAGCATGGTGATGGCCACCTGCACTAGACAATGATTTGTGGCATGAAATAATCACCTACCATATGCAATGAAAGGTCTTATCTCAAAATTTTTCATTTTGACAATACTATGTGGCTGCTACATGTAAGGTAGACTACATCTTACCCTCAATGTCGCAGTCTTGCAAGGTGCGAACTGCAGCAGCAAACAACATGGCGAGCAGCTATTGCTGTACAGCCCTTCACAATCATGGCACTCAGATCTGTAATATTGGGACAATGGGTTCAGAAAAAGGATGCGAAGCACCGAACCAAATTACATTGGGCATGTTTTCAGGATTTGTGGTCAAATCCACCAGGCCACTGGAACCAATGGACATCAGCTTACTACATAACTACATTAGATGCATCATCCGCTAATTTCTCTAAAGGTTAATCACTAAAGCTTCTAGTACTGAACCACAAAAATAAAATAGCAGATGCACATCTGTGGGCTTTTAGATATACACATAACAATACTCAAATTGGCCCTGCACGCAATAAGAGAAGAAAGAGATTAATTCTAATCGGTACCTTCCAGAGGGTTGTTGCGAGCTTGCCGCAGGAGAAGGGATGGAGGCAGAGGCCGGCTCTCTATCGATGTAGACAAAGCCAAAGAAGGATGCCGGTTGAGGGAGACCGATCAGAGGAAGTCGCTGTCCTCGTTGTCGTCCTGGATCCCCAGTGGCAGGAACTCATCGTCGTCTTCGTTGCCGTCCTCATTTCTAGCGAGTTCGATGGTGAAATAATTCCAGCGGGGGCGAGGGCAGGGCGGCGGCGTGCGAGGAAGAGAGCGAGAGGACGAGGGCGAGGGCACGAAGGCAGTTCCTGTTGGTGTGGGGTGACCGGGTGAACCCTTGGCCGGCGCGACGCCCGTGCGAGGGCGGCGGCGGCTAGAGCGAGGGAGAGAGCAGGGCGGTGGCGGCTAGGATGAGGGAGACAGAGAGCTAGGTGCGTGCGAGAGACCGGCGAGTTCGGCGTGTGTCACGTGTGGTGGGGGTGGTGTGGGGGTATGGCCCCCAAGACATGGGTTGCACCCCTAGGGGTGGCCCGGCCCACAAGGTTAAGGCATGCACGGTGCTGCTCGGCGTGCACCGTAAGACATTGTATAGTACCAAATAGGCTACTTTACTTGTAACCCTACCTCCTCCAAAGTATATAAGGAGAGGTAGGGGTCCCCTAGCGGATAGGATCTATTAGATCAGATCTACATATAGATTAATACAATATACCAAAGACATAGGACGTAGGGTATTACGTCGATCAGACGGCCTGAACCTGTCTAAATCGCTGTCTCTGCGCCTTGTGTCACCATCCGGTTCCTGATCACGCACACCTCCACCGACAAATCTACCATCGCGGGATACCCCTCGGTGGACTGCCGAGCATATTCTGTCGATAATTGGTGCGCCAGGTAGGGGTGTGCGCTTGATCCATGGCGAGCCAGATGGACCTCAAATCAACAACGCGTTCTCATCGTCAATCTCGTGGAGATCCATGCCGGTCCACTACGACGATTCATCGCTGCTATACCAGCCCCTGCGACAGCAGATCTGATCTCAGAACCACCTCCGAGGTCGCCTTCACCAACAACTCACCACCCGCCAGGTGTTCGCCGTCAATGCCGACCAGATAACACCATACGTCGCCGACCAGACGCTCCGTCTAAAGCTAAGTCATGCTTTAATATTCTTCTAAATATTCTCCAATCTCCGTATATCGCCATAATGTTTCTCCGAGCTGTTTTCTCCATATTTGCTCTCCAAATGATTTTCCGAACCCTCGAACAGTCCTGTTGATGCTCGGATGCCTCTAGAGACGGCCTTGTCTCCGGCTCCTCCCTACACGTGCTACGGGCTCCGCGCTCTACGTTATGGGTGGTCGGTAGCGGCTCCTTAGTCATGCCTGTTCCTCCTACACGTGCACGGGCTCCGCGCTCGACGTTATGGACTATGGGCTAGCTAGGGCTGGAGACTCAGCTATACACTAACTGGTTGGGCGGTTTATATTAAACATAAATATATTTTCACGCCAACTGATCGCCGAACTGCATACGCCGTTTTATCACCATTGCTGATTTTTCTCTGGAGTTTATTTATTTGTGCGTCATGTACTACCCGTTCTACATGTTTGCATTGCAGGATCATCATCCAGGTGATCGAATCACCTGGTGCTCGGGCTTCCCCACCAATCAACTGGTCGGACCGCTTGGTTCATGGACTCCATCACCAACCAGTTGATCAGACTGTTCGCCGCTCGTGCTTCATCGCCAGCTACGCCGGTTACTCCTCAGCGCTCGGATTCTTCGTGCTCGAGGACTAAGTGGGCACACTTCACCGCACGGACGTCGTCAGCTACGTTGGTGCTCGGACCTCACCGCCTACGCCAAGGACTCCTCGGTGCTCGGACATTGCCGCCTACGCCGGGGACTCCTCGGTGCTCGGACATCACCGCCTACGTCGGGGACTCCTCGGTGCTCGGACGTCGCCGCCTATGCCGGGGACTCCTCGGTGCTCGGTCATCGCCAGCGACACAGGGGACTCCTCGCTCCTTGGTGCTCTGTCATCGCCAGCGCCGCCGAGGACTCCTCGCTCCTCGGTGCTCGGACATCGCCGCCTACGTCAGGGACTCCTCGCTCCTCGGTGCTTGGTCATCGCCAGCAACGCCGGGGGCTCCTCGCTCCTCGCTCCTCGGTTCTCGGTCATCGCCAGCTACACCGGGAACTCCCTGGTTGGTCGGACATCGCCGGCTACGTCGGGGACTCCTCGATGCTCGGATCTTGTTACGTCTTGTCGGTGTGCTATCAAGCTGCTCCATGCTGTTCGGATCAGGGCGCTGATCTTGGGCAGCACGTCTGGGGTCTTGATACGCACATATCGGACGACGTCGGCAAGCTTTCAGACTTCTTTTTCTTTGACCCTGCTATAAGATTCATTCTTCATCTTTTAGCAGGCTCGGGGACTAAGTGGGCACACTTCACCTTGTGATGAATGTGCTTGTTTTCATCTCGAGGCTACGCCCGGGGACTGGCTGCCTGCTCGGCTGGTCTTCTACTTTCTGACCCTGGCACCACGTGACTGCGTCACCTACTGTCAGGCTCGGGGACTAGCTGTGGGGGTATGGCCCCCAAGACATGGGCTGTGCCCCCAGGGGTGGCCCAGCCCAGGCTACTTTACTTGTAACCCTACCTCCTCCAGAGTATATAAGGAGAGGTAGGGGTCCCCTAGTGGATAGGATCTATCAGATCGGATCTACATACAGATCAATACAATACACCAAAGACATAGGACGTACGGTATTACGTCGATCAGACGGCCCGAACCTGTCTAAATCGCTGTCTCTGCGTCTTGTGTCACCATCCAGTTCCTGATCACGCGCACCTCCACCGACAAATCTACCATCGTGGGATACCCCTCGGTGGACTGTCGAGCATATTCTGTCGACAGGTGGGGAGGGGGAGGGCCGTGCGAAATGACCATAATGCCCTTAAACGAATAAAATCAATAAAAATAGCTATTTTGGGTAGGTATCCGGAAGCGTCGGCAAGCATTAGGAAGCATTTTCAACCATTATAAAAGGGCTCTATTTTAGAATGTAGCTACCAACATAAATAAAGAGACCACACTATGTGAGCACGTAGTCAAATTAAGAGGGCATAAGGCACAGCGTATCACTACATAGTGCCTGCCAGATAATTAGTTTATGTCCTCTTTAGACTCCACGCTAAGTACAGTCGTCTAGTCCAGAGTGGTTGTGAAGAGTTCGGATTTTAGTCAGCTTTCATTTATCTATTCATTCAATGAAAGAGCTGAAGTTAATTGAGAAACAAAGACCTCATCAAAACGTCTTCAAGTGCCTTGGAGATGACTGATGGCACCTCAGGGGATTGGCCTGGCCAAAGCAGCGGGGAGCAGATGGGGGAATGTGGAACTCAACAGCTACGTAGTATACAAATACGTCAACACCAATAAAAGAAATAAAAACCAATGACTATAGGAAGCAACAGGGAAGGGGGGGGGGGGGGGGGGGGGGGCACGAACCGATGGATCCTCCACCTGGGCAATCTGCCTGGGGCGACATCACCTGGAACTTGACCGACGCGACCATGTCCTGCAAAGACAATTCGTCCAACTGTCGAGCGCGACCATGGCCTACAAAGATAATTCGTCGAACAGTTGAAGAGCGTGAGAAGAGACAGAAGTCAAGCCAAAAGAAATGGAAAATATGACAAACTAAGAATGGATCTATCAAATGTTTGAACACAACATGCTAAACTCAGAGGGGAACCACTCTTCCCTAACTTTGGTCCAAAATCCGAACCGTAGAATCGGCAGGAGTGGAGATGAAGAAACGTAAAATCATGAATCCAATCCAAAAATAGATAGCAACCCCAGAAGAGGAGACAACCTATTGGTCTCAACCCGAAAAGAGGAGACAACCTTTCGGTCTTGGAGTCTCTGATTTGTGATCAAAGAGGTGGCGCTCGTGGGGACACCGCCACTATAAGGGGTGGAGTAGCGGCTAGAGCTCTCGGGCTAGAAAACAGAAAGGTCTGGGCGTCACCGGATTTGTCTGATGGTTAGCATCGGATAACCACGAGAGAAAAGAGGATTCGACTATTTGAATTCCAATGACTAGTTTCTGTTGGGCACGTGGACTGAGCAATCATCGGAATTCTTTGGTGCTGGTACATGAGGGTGCACTAGACAATGTGCTTCATAGGGTTGTTTTAGATTAGATCTCGACCGTTGTATTTACTTAATGCTTTCTCCTGGGGGGGGGGGGGGGGGGTTCTCGGTGGTCACCGGAATTTTTGGTGACCCCAAAAAACAGCCATCAGCAAGGGCCCAACGGCTATATTTCTAAGAGGCTTATAAATAGAGGCGTGACCAGCTCTTGAGGGCTCTCTTGGCTTCCCAACTGAACACATACACTCTTGAGCTCTTGAGAACACCTCCCGCTCACCTCTTTCTTTGTTGGTTGATCCAAAGTGAGATTGAGAGAGATCTAGTGCATTTGATTTGTTGTTTTGCATCTAGTGGCACTAGTTCATCGTTTGGGCTACGGGTTTCTTGTTACTCTTAGTAGTTGCCAACACCTAGATGACTTGGAGAAGCGGTGGTCATTGAGGGGAGTGTTCGTGATTTTCTCTACCCCGATCAGTGATTTGTGAGTATGGGATGGCAACGGGGCGGGTCAGGGTTGGGTGGAGCATCCACGGACCCAACCTCAAAACCCGACAGGAAAACCCGCCCCCGCCCTGAACCCCAATTTGGGTGGAAATATAGACCCGCCCCCCGAACCCGATGGGGACCCAGAACTCGATGGGTGACCCAAAACCTGAACACAAGTGAACCAGAGCTCACCTTCATCGTTGGAGATTCGAAGTCGACTGCAGCTGTGACCGCCTGAAACAAGGAGCCAGCGTTGTGGTGTAGGGACTCCCTCCCTCGAGCTCAGAATCGCCTCGCTTGGGGAGCGCGAGCAGATATGCCTCTAGGTCTCCAGAAGCTACGATAGAAGGGCGGCCAAGCGAGAGACTAGGAGAGGGGGGTGGCCGACCGAGAGATTGAGGAGAGGGGGCGGCCAAGCGTGCTGCAGTAGATTGGGAGAGGGATGTTCCTCCATGTCCAGCTCCACCTCACATCCTTGCCGGTGGACAGGAGATCAGGTACGAGGGAGGGCGATAGAGATGGGTCGGGAATACGGAGATACACAGCGTTGCTTTTGCGGTTGCGACTTATGGGAATGGGGGAAGCGCATGGGGTCTGGATTGGTGCGGGGGCTGGTTGGAGGGAGTGGGCCGGATGTTTCATCAGCTTCATCTTTTATGTATCTATGGTCTACTTCAGGGACCCGTGGGGAAAGAATAAAACCCGCCCCGACCTGATTCGGGTCCCCGAACCTGAGACCCGCAGGGGCGAAAAGAGACCCGCCCCCGCCCCCAACCCCGTCGGGTCCAACACCCGTGGGTCTCGGGTCTAGACCCGCCCAATTGCCATCCTTCATTTGTGAGAGGTTTTGATCCCACCTCATGGAATTGCAAAGGGATACTCTAGTGGAATGCTCGTGTCTAGTTGGTGTGCTTCTTGTGTTTGATTCTTGTAGAACCCATGTTGTGGGTCTAGCTTGAGTGGCTAGTTAGCGGGCGAATCATTTAATTGAGACTCGCCACAACATGGATGTAGGTTGCCAGCAAGCAACTAAACCACTAGGATACATTGATCGTGTTCATCTCTTGCCCGCTTCGTTATTGAGCTCCACACTTGTATTTACATTCATATATTGCTTGTGTGGTAGTAATTTGCTAAGTTGTAGCTTTTGTAGTAGTGTAGCTAGTTTAGTTGCTCACTAGTTCAGCTTACAAAACACAAGATGTTTGCTGAATAGGTATACTCTCTAAGTTAAAAATTTGGTTAACTGAACACATTTCAGAAGACTAGCACTGTATTGACATTATTTGGTTTGGTAGTTAAAAATGGTTGCACTGTATTGAAACTATTACTATCTTGACATTATTTGATTTGGATCCTGCTGTGTGTTCTCTGCAAGAAAATGGTTGCACTGTATGACTTATTTCAGTTTGATTTATTTCTTGCATGTGATTCGCCTATTATTTCAGTTTGAATTATTTCTTGCCTGTGCTTTGCCTATTATTTCAGTTTGATTTATCTGAGTCCCATCCTAAGGCTCTATGACTCCCATAGATGCTTCCTGCTGTACTGGTTTCGCAGCAGGATGCATGATTTTGTGTGGCAAATAAGAATTTTTTTAGAGGACACATACAAAATTTGCTGTGTGCATGCTTCTTTCTACTTTGTTTGAAGAATGAATATGTGCATGGCTTCTCTAGCATGCTATACTTACGCACTGAACGGATTTTTTTGTAGCATGGTAGCCTTTTCCTTCTGTTAAACTTTCTTAAAACAGGTCACTTAATGCACATTCATGTTTATTTTCAGGTAGTTCTTCAATATTCTAATTAACTCGAGCTCGGTGGTGATTATGCATCCATAAAATTGTGGCTTGTGGCCGCAAGATCTTTTTTGGGGGTGAGCTATTGGATCTTATTTAGTATATATCAATTTGGTGACTGTAACTTATGTTTGGGTGTATGTTGTATTCATCTTTTTGTATGGGCAGAATGATATATGCTTTTAATTTGTAATATGGCTGGAACTTGTATTCTGTTGTATGTAGCATTATATGGATGGGAATTATGTATGGTCATTATTATTATGTAATTGGTTATGCCATTTATAATCTGTGATGATTTTATAAATGGGCTAGCCCACAATATGAGCTTGGACTGTACAAATGTTGGGCCTTAGTGACAAAAAAAAGACACACCAATTTATAGCTGGGCCTAAAAAAACATTTGGGCCAATTGGTCTGCTTCTAAATAAAAATAATAATGAAAAAAGCTCAAGCTATATGGGCCAAATGTTAGTTGTCATGTCACCCGCCATGTCATTTGCCACGTCATCTGCCACGTCACATGTGCTAGAGAAACGGTGGCAATCAAGAAGGTGTTGCAGGACCGACGTTACAAGAACCGTGAACTGCAGCTTATGTGCTCTATGGACCAGGACCACCCAACGTCATCCCCTTAAGGCACTGCTTCTTCTTGATTACAAGTATAGGGATGAGCTGTTCATGAACCTTGTCATGGAGTTTGTCCCTGAGTCTATCGTGTTCCCAAACACTACAACAATGCCAATCAGTGGATGCCAATTATCTAAGTCAAGCTTTAAATGTATCAGGTTTGTGGATTGTGATTGTGAAATCAACACTTCCGAAATTCCTGCCTTATTTTGTAGAGCACACTCTTGTTCTATTTTGCGTTGGTGACGGCTATTGAGGGCGCTGGCTTACATTCATTCTATCCTAGGAGTGTGTCATTGAGATTTGGAGCCACAAAATGTTTTGGTACGTATCGGAACACAGCTCGTATCACACATAGTCTTTGATAGATTACTCTCAAGTCTGAACTGGTTTTCCATTGCTTGCAAATCTACCATAAATCATGTTTTTGTATATATACCAAAAGTTCCCCCTCCGCAGGCCACGTCACTGCAAAACTACTGCCGTCCATTCCCTGCTATACGCGCAGGATGATCAAAACAACCGCCGTCCATTCCCTGCTATACATGCAGGATTACCGTCCGTTCCAGGAATAAAACAACTCAAACCTTCCACCCCCAGTAACACGCACACCGAGCCGAGCGTCCGTCAATTCCACAAGCCTTCTGTCCCCATGCGAACGTAAAAAAAAATCCTTCCTCCCCGCCACCGCTCCCAGTGCCGGCACCGTCGCTCTGCTCTCTCCACAGCGCCGCCGCTCGGCCCTCCACAGCGCCACTGCTACTGCGGCTGCTCGACCACTCCCAGCACTGCCGCTGCTACTCCGCCCCGACGTCCTCGCGAGCGCCACCTCTTCGATCGCAAATCGGAGACTCCAAGACCAATAGGTTGTCTCCTCTTTTGGGGTTGCTTTCTGTTTTTGGATTGGATTCATGATTTTACGTTTCTTCATCTCCACTCCTGCCGATTCTAACTCTTCACAACCACTCTGGGCTAGACGACTGTACTTAGCGTGGAGTCTAGAAAGGACATAAACTAATTATCTAGCAGGCACTATGTAGTGATACGGTGTGCCTTATGCCTTCTTAATTTATCTACCTGCTCACATAGTGTGGTCTCTTTATTTATGTTGGTACATTCTAAAATATCCTCTATCTATTATTAAATATCTTATCCTATTGTTTGCTAATCTTCATTTTTATCGATAATATGGACTTCAACTACATTGTGGCAAGCATAGAACTACTCATCACTGAGTTTAGGGAAGACAAAAACAAACAATATTTCCTCATCCCCTACCATTCACCATTGATTATCACTACTACAATAAGCATTTGTAGGGACGGCCGACGATGGTTTGTAGAGACGGCTCGGCCAGCCACCCCTACCATACCATCTCTACAAATCATGCATTTGTAGGGGCGCTTCCCAGACCGCCCCTACAAATTGATTTATAGAGGCGGTTGGTGTTATCAACCGCCCCCTACAAATCTATTTATAGGGGCGGCTGGTAATACCAACCATCTCTACAAAATTGATTTGTAGGGGCGACTGTAGTACCAGCCGTCCTTATAATACATGTTTGTAGATGCGGTTCAGTCTAGAACCGCCCCTACAGTGCATTTTTTCGTCAAAAAAATTTCAAATTTCCGTTAATGGCTATTTTCAGAGGCGGTCAAAATGCTCGCCTCCTTTAATAGAAAAAAGAAAACCCATCGACGAGCCCATTCACAAGGCCCGTCGTGCCCATCGATGCACTGCCGCCGCCGCTCGTCGGATCTAGGCGCTCCTCGTCGGATCCGAGCCACGACAGCTAGATCCGAGACCCGCCGCTGCCATGATGTTGCCGGAAGAGGTGCCCGTCGCCGCCGCCGTGCCATTGCCAGAAGAGGCGCCGCCGCCACCACCGCCGTGACTTGGTCGAAAGAGACGCCCGCCGCCGGATCTGCTGCTGCTGGCACTGAGGAGTAGCGCCGCTGGGGCCGGCCAGAGGGGGAGGTGGAGGGTGTCGTCCGGATGTGGATGTGAAGGTGGAGGGCGTCGTCGGAGGTGGAGGGGGTCGGCCGGAGGTGGAGTTGGATCTGCTTAGTCGGAGGGGAAGGGCGCAGCTCGGGGTGGGGAAGAGCGCCGGTGGTGCTGATGGAGAAGGAGAAGGGGCACCGCTCTGACGTACGCGAGAAGAGAGATAGGAGTGTGGCGTACGAGAGCTAGAGAGGGCCTCGTCTAAAATATTGGAACGGGGTGGGAGGGTGTGCTGATGTTAGGTGGGGCTAAGGTGTCATCAGCTCAGAGAAAACACAAATCGCATGAACGATGGAGATGGATCCGTGTGGCCTCCGATCCAACTGTTCAGGATGTCCACGTCAGTGATCCATGGCGAGCTGGTCTTCATGCACAAGTGCCAAGGTAAGATGGGGACGGCTGCATGCGCGGATGCGTGCGTTCACTGGAGGGGCAGCGTGGTTACAGGGAAGCAGGCCGGATCCAGGTGTGGTTTCGATCTATATGGCCATTTGTGTTGCAACAGATGGTGTGGCCGCTGGTTTTGTGCCATGTGTCGGTTGTTTTGCCGAAACCATGGGCGGCGCTAGTGGTATACTACCGGTCATGGGAACGAGGTGAGGTAGGGCCAGCGCTGCAGTTGTTGAGCAATAGTAGACCGAGGATCGTGGCGTCCAGTAGCCTTCAGTCGGGCAACCAATACCCACATGAGGAGAGGAGGCACCCACGGGCCTCCATGGATCAGAAGCATAGCTGCCTTTGCCTGTTCCGGCATGGCGGGGCCCTCCTGAGTTCCTGACGACAACGTACAGTTGATAATGACATTGGCTCCAGACATGAGACATGCAGTTCTAGTTCCAGTTCTGGTACCGGTTGTAGTTTATTTATACGTGGGTCATTTGTAGAGGCAGTTGGTGATTGAGCCGCCCCTACAAATAGCAGATATTTATAAGTGGGGCATTTGTAGAGGCGGCTCAATCACCAGCCGCCCCTACAAATAGCAACACCAGAGGCGCCTGGTGAGTGAGCCGCCCCTACAAATCCGACCCATTTGTAGGGGCGGCTCGTATCACCATCCGCCCCTACTATTTCATTTGTAGGGGCGGCTGGTCTCGTGGTTCCCAAGCACGCCACTGTAGGGGCAGCTCCATCACCAGCCGCCCCTACAAAGAATTTCTCCCGTTGCTACAAACCGTTTTTCACATAGTATATTTCACTAAGTGAGAAACTAACCTCCTATCGCAAAGAACATGATTTGCAGCCTTGGTTGGTTGATACATTGTGATTATCATATATTGCCTGCCTTTGTTTCCTTTTGCTTTAGTATGTGCTCCCGATCCAATTGCAATTTAACAAAGATGCATATCTAATTTCATTTTTTTTCTTAACTAGGTTCATGAAAAGATGCTGGTATTTTCAGCATTGCTTCACTATAATGCTTGCCATTTCTATTTATATGTCACTGTTAGATTGTTCAACGTTCAAATTTCTAGCATCTGCTCATGGTACCTTTTCCATGGCTTCAAATTTTAGACACAGGACGTGTACTTCAGTAACGACTGGTCTAAGTCACTTTCCTATGAAGTGGATATTACTGGATTAATCTATGTGATCACTGACACTACTATAGAAAAACTTAGCCAAGGCGTTTCGTTTTGTGGCTTAGAGGCGGGTGGGCTGGTTGCCCGCCTCCATTATTCGGCGGCCGGGCAGCTGGCCAGCAACTACCTCTGTTAATCATTAATGGAGGCGGACAACCTAACGCGCCCGCCTTGATTAATGTCAATTAACAGATGTGATTACCGTAACACAACCGTCTCGATTAACACATTAACCGAGGCAGTTTTTTCTAAAACAACGGCCTCCATAAATCAGGTGCGCCCGATTGGAAAGAATTGTAGTGCAAGTTGCAGCGCTGGGTCCGCTCCCTGTCCAAAACCACCGGCGTCGCCCCTGGTTTTTCTGAAACCACCGTCACGTGGCGTGATATTATTGGCCACATGCCTGGACGCCACACAATCGGCCACAGGGATCAGAGCCACACCGCTCATCCTGCCTCGCTCTTTGCGCCGCCCGTTGTGCGCAGCATCCGCGTCGTCCTCCACCGCGCAGAGTTGGGTCAGCCGATGCTCCGGATCGTTGACGTGGAGTCCTTCAATGGCTGGATCAGGGGCCACGTGGAGTCATCTCGACCGTCGATTCATTTGTGCTTCTTCACTGAGAATGACAGGCGGGCCCCACGTGACGTCATCTCCATCCTAATTAGAAATATCCCCCCTACCAATCATGTACGCCCGCACTCCCTCCCAACGCCATGCATCTCCCTCTCTCCCTCAGTGCCCTTCTCTCTTCATCAGCGCCCTCCACCTTCGGCCGGTCCCCACAGCCTCCACCTCCATTTGCGGCGCGCCCTCCACATCTGGTCAGCCCCTCCCCTCCAGAGCCCGATGGCACTCCTCTCCTCCCAAGCACGACGACGCACGCTCTCCCTCTAGAGCACGACGGTGCCGCTCTACATCACGACGTGGGGAGGCCAGATCTGACCACGTGGTGCAGAACGGCACTGTGGTTGCACGGTGCGGGGCGCGTAGTGGCTGTGGTGGTGAGGGGTGGTGTGGTGTGGGGCGAGAGGTGGCGAGCGGCGCGGTGGCCATGGTGGCGCATGGGCCTAGGCACAGCTGTTGACGGTCGTTAACAACAATCATAAACCATCAACATAACTTAAATAAATATATAAAAAGGATCTTCCACATAGGTTTAGGGGTTTAAACTGACAAATTTCATGCGTTTTGGTGAATCTATGTTTTCAGCAGGGTTTATCCAGAAAACTGGCAAGGAGGACCTATTCGTCAAAGTAAATCACGTTTATCCGCAGCGAAACTGATGTGGGAAGACTCTAGAAGACTCCAGAAGGCAAACCACCGAAGCGGAGGGCAGGTGTCTGCCATGTGGGGCTGGCCAGCCCCACCTGCAGGTCACCCGGCCCCCTAGGCCCACCTGTCAGCCCCTCTTTCAAATGTCGGTTCTCCACAGCCTCCTTGATTGCATCTACGCCATTCTTTCAAGTCGGTTTGATCCGAGGGTCCAGAATTGACGCTCTGGCCTATATATATCAGCCCCTACCCCCTTCCTAGAGCCATCCTGAAACCCTAATTCATATTCTCCTCGTCAGGATCAGAGCCAACTATCAAGAGAAGATTAGTCCTCCATAGGATCTAGTCTTATAAATAAAAATAGTGAGATAGAGAGTGAGGAAAGAGTTTGGAGGAGGCGTCGGCCTGTCGGTGCTCTCTCTATGGCTTGTACCTTGGCGGATCCAAGTTCTATCTGAGCTTGCCTCTGAGATTTCTCTGGTAATCAACTTCTGATTCAAGTAAGCTTCTTGTTTATATTATTCATCAGGTTCACAACTTGTTTGAGTGCTTTATTCTTTATCCAGAAAAAGTAAAGTGGTAATTGTAGTATAAATGTGGTGCTTAGACTCTAGTTACTTGTTGATGCATCCTGCATTTCGGATCGGTGGTAGCTCGCGAGGGTGACTCTTATAGCCTCGTTGAATCCTCTATAGTCCACCTCCCGTTTGTGAGGGCAAGTAGGACACGGTTACTACAGAAAGCATCTTCTGCTGGTGTCTTTCTTTAAGTAATGTCCCTAGTTGAATAGTAGAAGACATAGCTTACCCAAGTCAGAACTAGAGAACCTTAGTTTTTCTCTCTATGCTCCTATTTATCTTAACCTTGTTGCTACCCCTAGTTCAGTTAGATCATAGTTAGTCTCACACGTTTCCCTGTGGATACGATACTTAGAATACTTTCGGGTGAAAGCTACAGCGGTATCCGTACGCTTGTGGATTTATCTATGTGCATTAAATATACCAACAAGCTTTTTGGAGCTGTTGTCGGGGAAACGACTGCTGAATTAACTATGAATCTAGCTTAACCTTTTATCTTTTATTCTTTCTTTTATTTTATTCTTTTTCTTTCACTATGGATTCCACTCCTATCTATCAATACGCTGCACCCATGAGCGCACACCTAGAGCCACCAAAATCTGTAGAGCCTATCCTAATACCTGGTTATGAGCTGCGCCTGTATTTTATAAAATTGATTCGGGATCAATCCTTCTCGGGAGAAGGCAACAAAAACCCATACTCTCGCATATTGGAGTTTGCACAGACCTGTGCATGCTTGCGTATCGCTGGTATGTCATACAATACTTTAAGATGGAAGTTGTTTTCGTTCTCTTTGATAGGAAAAGCTAAACAATGGTATAGTTAAACCATAGGAAGTTTGCAAGGAGATTGGGAAATGTTATGCTCTAAATTTTGTTTATGTTTCTTTTCTATCTCTAAAGTGGTTAGCCTTTGAAAAGAGGTTCTAAATTTTAGACAACTAGAAGAAGAATCTCTTGGCACATCGTGGGATCATTTTAATGACCTCATCATCACTAGCCCAGACCTTGCTATTTCAGACCCAATGCTCCTTCAACATTTTTACATGGGTTTTAGCAAGGATTCCAAGGAATTCCTTGATGTAGCCTCTAGAGGAGCTTTCCTTTATCTATCTGCTAGTGAAGCAAGGTCTATGCTTCATAGAATTAGTGGAAGGACTCCCTGCACTAGCATTCCTAATAAACTCTCCGAGGAAGAGAAGGAATCATCTCCTGAACAAGAAGAGGAAGTTTTGATAGCCAAATCACAACCACTTCAATCCCAAGGTTTAGCTATCAATCCCGAACCATCTATACCCCAAAATCCAAATCCTTCAAAGGAAGAAGAAATTCAATGTTTTGAAATTTCCTGTGAAGATGATCTTTTTTATGCTGATTTTGGGAAAAGCTTAGACTTTCAGTTCCACAAGAGACCTTCAAGCAAATATAATTTAAATCCTTTCAAGAAGGGATCTCTTTGAAAGCGTCCTTATTCCCATGTAGGACATTGGAAAGAACTCAATGGTGGCATGTCTAGTGAACCCATAGAAGGAGAGCTGAGTCATTTAGCCAATCCTATCTTCTCCCCTTCTATGACCACATTAGATGTCTTATCGAACCCATCTCTCAACCCATCCTTGACCTCGATGATCCCTCTTATGCTCTTTCTCATGATGACCCTAGAAATCCATTAATACAACCGAAGCATAGGAGTCATGAAGACTGCAAGGATGACCAAGAAGAGCAATGACAATGGCTGAAATGTATTAAGAGTTGGCTAGAATGTATTAAGAATTCATATGCCATTGCTAAAGAATGGATGGACAAGGACGAAGTCTTATGGGTAGAATCCAAACTTTGCTTAGATCCAAATGGTGAGCTTAAATCAACCTTTTTAATAAACAAGACTCATCCAAGTTTGGAGGAGGCCTTAGACGAGATCAACCCGAGAGCCACCAATCTATGGAAAAACTTGGACAATAAAACGTCCAATGAATGTTCTAGGAATGGAATGATGGAGACAATGTTTCCGCCTATAGACATTCATGAAGAAACACCCCTGGAGCTTGAAAAGGAAGATGACATCGACGAGTATGGAAGTTATTTCATGAACACCTCATCAAATCCATGCTCACATGAGAAATCTCCTGAATCAATCGGTCTTTCCAATATTGCCACACACGAGATCTTCAACCCCCTCATACTTTCTATTCATAAAGACTTTGAAAGGGTGGTTTTAGATGCATATGTTTATCATAAATATTGCAAATCTCGTTGGCATGAATTTTGAGATAGGCACACAAATGTTGGTGTTGGAGGGGAAACCACTTCACCAATTTAAAACACGATTCAAAGGTTTCCCAAGGACACACTTCTATCTTAAAACAAGCACTTTTGGGAGATAATATGAGTTTTCACCTTATGTTGTGATACCCTTATGAAATAAGCATAGAAACATAATTGTGAAAATATTCTTTCGGGTATTTTTGTCACTGACCATTCTAGGATTAAAGCAAAAAGGATGAACGATGACGACTCAAGGTATGTCCAACCAATTATCATGCAACATTGAATCACACTCACACATGAGAGTTCTATCATCCAAACATGATTCTGCTTTGCAAAATTCAAGTGTGGGGGATGAAGTGCTCTGAAAAATCTTATGCCATGTTGCTAATTCATCTTGGTTGTCTCTACCTTTAAGGCATGCTCGATTTGCTAGATAACAATCATGCCATTTCGTCTCCATTGGAATAAATCTCTATAATGCTTTCATGCTACCTTTGTTTACTATAGTATGCATAGGTTTTGAAGTATTTTCATACACCTTTTAAATTAGGCATGATGCTTAGTTTAAACTATTTTCTTGAATTAAATTAGACGCGATGTCTAGTTTGATGCTTGAATGAAAGGTGTGTTGATTTTACTTCCAAAGGCTTTTAAATTAAGCGTGGTGCTTAGGTTGAAATGCCTTCCTAAATTAAATTAGATATAGTGTCTAGGTTGATTTTTGAGCCGATGGTATGCTTTAGTAGATACTGGTTATTTTGTTGGACTAACCTCTACAGAAAACTCTCAAATCAATTTGGGTAAGTCACGAGATGAATTCAAATTAGAGATGAAGCAAGACACATTATGAACTCCAATAACATTGCGCAAAGAAGACACAGCTCATTCATGATGGATGGAAGAACTATAAGTATCAAAGGTCCCTCACTTTGTCTTTTGCTGCAAGATACTTTTGCCTTGAGCCATGCTTGTATAAAACATGATAAACAAAATCTATGCTAAAATAATCCAAAAATCATATTTTCATTAGCATAGATGTAATTCCCCAAACTTATGGACAACGACCCATGCTTCAAATTTACTGTATTCTCTCAGGTATGTCTCCACTAACACTTTATAGGGATGAATAAATATAAGCTACGTCTGTTCATGGTTTGACATGAATTTGCAAACCTAGCCACCACTACAGCTATGGAACAAAAAGGAAGAAGATGCGTGCATAAAAAAAAGAGTGGAGCAGAAGGACCAACAAAGTGGCAAGATCAAAGATGCAAAAAGATGGCATGACAAAAGGATGAGAAAGAAAAATGCGATCTGGGAAACAAGAAGCTCATGAACAAGCTCAAGATGCGAGACTAGTCGAACAAGGAAAACTTCAAGCAAAAGTGAAGGACCATCACGAGTCATCTACCCTCTATCATATGATGTCTTCACGCTCTAATGACAAAGGTAACATCTTGAGGTAAATGATCATTATTTAAAAAGCTTTTCCTTGATTCTAGTAGGCACACAAATAAGAAACAAACATGTTTGAGTTATAGTTCTACTTGATCCATCTTGACTAACTCAACATGTTCTTTAAGCTTGTTCCTAGCACCGCTTTCTTGATCTCATAGCCTTAACCAAATGAACTGAAAAGTGCACATCCTATCTCTAGAAAATGATAGTCATAATCATGTAAAGATTTATACATGGTGCATAGATATACAATCTTTCAATGGGTTAAGCAATTCAACCCTTTTGGGCCAAATGTACTTAAATGCTACATTCATGCTCAATCTTCTGATCTTATTACCTATGACATAATTGAACACAACACATAACATCAACTTCATCTTGTTCAACGTGCCTAAGGGTAGAGAAGAATAGATAAAATTTTGGTTCTGTTGGTGTTTTCCCACCAACAGAGCCCATACACTTGATCTCTACCATGTTTTATGAGCAAGACACACTTTAAGCAAAGTGTGGGGGAAGACATTGATTCCCCAAACTTCTACAAGTGAAGGTCCTGAACCTGTTAAACCAAAATAAAAACTCAAAACCAAGACGGGTTTGGTGGAAGACGGTGGCGTCACCATTAGATGTGTCATCACAAGAATTCTCATCTTTAGAGCAAACCGAGGTATTTGGTCAATGTACTTCACAAGGAGAAGTCCGGTTCGAAGGACTTACAACACCGAACCCTCACCAAAAGAGCTAGCTTGGGGGAGAAGCACTCCCGTGTATCCAGGTAAGTATTCTTTCCCTTTTATTTTAGTTTTTAGTTTCTTTTAAATAGTTAAAAAATGATGAATGAGACAAACTAAAAACTTATCTTTATAATAAATATATATAGTTATAGTAATAATGTGTGATCTAGTAAAATTGAAAACAAAATAAAAGGTGTGTCTAGTTTGCTTTAATTTGTTTTTAAGAGCTTAATAAAATAAAGAGGACTCAGAATAATCTCTTAAATAGAAATGATGAATAGTTGCTCTGTTGTAATTCCTTTCAAGTACCTAGTTTTCAGCCTTGAATTCTCCTGAATTTTGGATAAGATTGTTTGGACATAAGGATTTACTCTGAACTTGAAACTCGTGGGTAGCATATGCTTGATCTAAGCCTAGGTAATTGACGGATATGATATGAGAAGATCTGAGCTGCTGTTTATCTTGTTCCAAGTAACACTAAAGTTCTGGAGATTTACTTTTTGAAAAAAAACATATGAATGCTACATGATGAGTTCTTGTATGACAAAGCTTAAATTTTCACCAGAGCCATACATATTATTTAGATTAAGGAATACTTCCACTCATATATGCTGCTTGCTTTGCATTGAGTTCAGTCAAGCTTTGTTGACCCTTATGAGAGGTTTGTCATGCTCTTAAAATCTAGATCACGTACACATCACATATACCTGCTGCTCCTACACTAGGAGTACACAAAAACATGCCTTCCATCTAGATCCACCAAAAAATGTTCTACGCCTACACTGGGAGTGAACATAAAAAATATGCTTGATAGGTTTTTTATCCACCAAATAAATGCTCTAAGTTCTTGTTGCTATCTCTCTCAAAGTTTTGTTGTAGAAAAGAGACATGGGGCTATGCAAAAGTTATTCATGAAAAAAGAAAAAAAAGATTGATAAAAAATGGACAAGTGTCTGAGATATTAAAACAATGGGTACTTAGATGCCCACCCGAAGAAAAAAAAGAAGAAAATGAATAAGATAGCCCCTGCTCTCTAGCAAATATTTCTAAGTTTCAAAAGAGAGATATATTTTCAAGGAGCAAAGTAGAATTAGGTTAGCCACCATTTATATCCACTATATATTCACACACATGCACATCTTGATTTAATTGTATGGCTCAACTCCCTTTGGATCCGAGGTTTGACTTTACAATATATGCATTGCAAGTATACTCTAGCTTTCTCCCTACCTATGAACTCCACCTAAGCTTTAGTGGTAGAAAGAGAAAAAGCATAACATCTTCATTGAGAGACTTGAGAGTGTCATATAAAGGAATCTCTGAGTTTTATTTTGAAAACTTGTAAAAACTCTAGAACAACGGTGGAACAAAGAACTTGAGACATAGTGCTTGACTTGATCGTTCAGTCTTTCAATTGCTCAAGACCCAAGTGCAAGCTCAGAAGCCCCATAATTGAAGGTAATATGGGTAAGTTTGAAAGTCAAATCAGTTTATTCTAATCTGGAGGAGAATTCTTGATTGAATGCCTGAGTACTTTTAAGGCGTGAAAGCATTGCAGCAACTCCTGATCCATTGCTGAGTCCGGCTTTGCTTAGGGACTAGCAAAGGATAAGTGTGGGGGATCTTGTTGACTGTCGTTAACATCAATCATAAACCATCAACATAACTTATATAAATGTATAAAAAGGATCGCCAACATAGGTTTAGGGGTTTAAACTAACAAATTTCATGAGTTTTGGTGAATTTATGTTTTCAGCAGGGTTTATCCAGAAAACCGGCAAGGAGGACCTATTCGTCAAAGCAAATCATGTTTATCCGTAGCGAAACCGGCGTGGGAAGACACTAGAAGACTCTAGAAGGCAAACCATCAAAGTGAAGGGCAGGTGGCTGCCATGTGGGGCCGGCCGGCCCCACCTACATGTCGCCTGACCCCCTGGGCCCACCTATCAGCCTCTTCTTCAAATGTTGGTTCTCCACAGCCTCCTAGATTGCATCTACGCCGTTTTTCAATTCATTTTGATTCGAGGGTCCAGAATTGACGCTCCGACCTATATCTACCAGCCCCTACCCTTCTCCCTGGAGCCATCTTGAAACCCTAATTCATATTCTCCTCGTCAGAATCAGAACCAGCTATCAAGAGGAGATTAGTCCTCCATAGGATCTAGTCTTATAAATAGAAATAGTGAGATAGAGAGTGAGGGAAGAGTTTGGAGGAGGCGTCGGACAGTCGGTGCTCTCTGTACGACTTGTACCTTGGCGGATCCAAGTTTTATCTGAGCTTGCCTCTGAGATTTCTCTGGTAATCAACTTCTCATTCAAGTAAGCTTCTTGTTTATATTATTCATTAGGTTCACAACTTGTTTGAGTGCTTTATTCTTTATCCAGGAAAAGTAAAGTAGTAATTATAGTATAAGCGTAGTGCTTAGACTCTGGTTACTTATGGATGCATCCTATATTCTGGATCGGTGGTAGCTCGCGAGGGTAACTCTTATAGCCTCGTTGAATCCTCTGTAGTCCACCTCCCATTTGTAAGAGCAAGTCGGACGCGGTTACTACAGAAAGCATCTTCTGCTGGTGTCTTTCTTTAAGTAATGTCCCTAGTTGAATAGTAGAAGACATAGCTTACCCAAGTCAGAAATAGAGTACCTTAGTTTTCCTCTCTATGCTCCAATTTATCTTAACCTTGTTGCTACCCCTAGTTAAGTTAGATCGTAGTTAGTCTCACACATTTCCCTACGGATACGATACTTGGAATACTTTCGGGTGAAAGCTACAGCGGTATCCATATGCTTGCGGATTTATCTGTGTGCGTTAAATATACCAACAAGCTTTCTGGCGCCGTTGCCGGAAAAACGGTTGCTGAATTAACTACGAATCTAGCTTAACCTTTTATCTTTTATTCTTTCTTTTCTTTTATTCTTTTTCTTTCACTATGGATTCCACTCCTATCTATCAATACGCTGCACCCACGAGCGCACACCTAGAGCCACCAAAATCTGTAGAGCCTATCCTAACACCTGGCTATGAGCTGCGCCCGTGTTTTATAAAATTGATTCGGGATCAATCCTTCTCGGGAGAAGGCAACAAAAACCCATACTCTCACATATTGGAGTTTGCACAGACCTGTGCATGCTTGCATATCGCTGGTATGTCAGACAATAGCTTAAGATGTAAGTTGTTTCCGTTCTCTTTGACGGGAAGAGCTAAACAATGGTATAGTTAAATCATAGGAAGTATGCAAGGAGATTAGAAAATGTTATGCTCTAAATTTTATTTACGTTTCTTTCCCATCTTTAAAGTGGTTAGCCTTCGAAAAGTGATTCTAAATTTTAGACAACTAAAAGAAGAATCTCTCAGAGAAACTGTATACCTTGGCATAGCCTGAGGTGTAGCGGAGAATGTGTTCTTACATTTAGGGAAACTGTACACCTTGGCACAACCTTTGTTGCCCTCATCTCCGGCGGGGAGTAGATGTGTTGTATGTGTGGCTGCCACAGCTAGATCCGCAATGTCCAAATATTTTCTCAAATCTTCTATGGTACGAACAAATTAAATCCCTTCTAGTTTATCCAACAACATATTTTTAGATAATAAATTTCAATAATAGTTTGTACAAAACGGCAGCAACCGCAAGGAAAACTCTGACAGCAATTAAGTCCGAGTAGCAGCAGAATACTAGCTAGAACATACTCCCTCTGTCCCAAAATAGATGTCATTCTCACTTCCTGAGAAGTCAAACACTTTCAACTCTGATCAAATATATATAAAAAATTAGTGAAATTTTAGAGCGCTTGAAAAAAATTGAGCCATCCATTTGGATAGATCGGATAACTATAAAATAGGAAGAACTAATGTGGAAGAACTTAAGTTGTGGGCCAGAACCTGAAATATGTAGGTCCAGAATAAAAAAATATATAGGTCAGAAATTATTTGCAAAATAAATTTAAAGAGTAGAATAGTACTTTCTGCCCCCTGTGGCCTCCACGGAAGACCTCACACTCCCCTTCGTCTCCCCAACAAGTGTACAAGACGCTGGCATTAACAGTGCGGAGATCTTGGACGGTGCGGTGGAGACAACGGCTACCTGCTCTCTTTCTCCTACCGGGGATGAGGAACACGACGTGCTGGCCTCAACCTTCTTCAATGGCCTCACTGGAAATCAGCACTGGGAACGCAGAGCTCGAATGTGAGTGTATTTGCGCATCCTTGGACGAAAGATGAAATTACTAACCTAAGTTTAAGTTATATCATGTAATTTAAAATTATATGCTTATTTAGGTGGCCTAGTAGTATGTAGGATCTACCGTATTTCTGCATCTGTTGATGTACAACAAACTGAATGTATACTCGCACTGATGTATTTATGAGTGTTTGTTATTCTGTAGCTGGGAAGCAATTTCTTGTGAAGTTCACTTTCTGTCGTACCATCAGATTTTGGTGCTTTTCCCTTGCGCATCTGGAAGTAGTAAAGAGGTGCTTCATTAACCACTAATGTGTCGTGGTGAGTTTAACATCACTCCTAACCCCTCTCTCTTTTCTCTCAGCTAGCATAAAACAGTAACTCGCATTCAGAGTGAAGTGCCATACAACGATCCTATTCCGGTAAACTTGCAAATAGGCAAAGCAATGCAACGATCTTATTGACGACATTTCTTCTTTCAGCAATTCTTACCAACCAAAGTTTCAATCACTGATAGTGGCAATTTTTTATCTGTCACGGCTCAGAAACAAGGCGTTGGCAATCCATGTTTTGCGTGACACGGCATTCTGACAAGTAAACAATCATAAATTCAGAGGTCAGGCGAGCCAGCAACAACATTTCCAATCCTTCTGCCTTCTCTAATCTCTCTTGAATCGATCCAAACAGCAGCTAGCTGCTTCCTTCACTACTGTCTACTGAACCCAAGAAACAACTCCTTCCTCCGTAGCTCCAGGAATTACATAGCATGGACTGCAGAGGAAGAAGGGCTCCTGCCGCCACTCTTGCGCCCCTCCGCCATAGCTGCCGATTTGGAGGACTCGACTCAGATGGGCGACCTCCTCTACGAGTTCGTGGGAAGATGGCGACCCCGGGGAGTCGGGCGACAACAATTTCCACGAGATACGCGGCGGCGATTTCCGAGGAAGTGTGCGACGGTGATTTCTTGAGAGGCATGTGGCAGCGAATGCGAGGAGGCGGACGCAGGCGATGGCAGCAGCGAACTCGCGGAATTCCTCATCGACGATGGATATCCTAACTCTATTAGGCAAAAGGGAAAAATACTAAACCATCCTTAGAACAATTAATTATTTTTTTTAAGATCAACGGCTGTTGATTTTTCTTCGGAGAGGAACCGCAAGCACTGTAACAAAGCTAACTTAAGGTATGAAGCAATATACATAGCTGAATTCAAGGTTTCAACTAAACACATGTCGAGTTCCATGGATGTGTGCTGCAATAGTGAAAAACATTAATTGGGGTGCAAATGTATAAAGTGTACCATGAGTTATAAACTGGCACTCGCCCTCCTAAACTTCCAAGGTGGAACTAAACCCACCGACTACAACTCCTCATGTGTCATATGGGCCACATGAGCCAACAACTAAAGGCTTCTAACGGGCTGGGGTGTTATATTCATCCCCCTTAAGAGATGATGCCCTCGATAGCTCACCATATATGCAGTAGATGCCTAGAACCACCCCCTAGGTATACCCCTCCACGGGCACATGCAACAAGAGTTGATGCTCTGAATACCATCTGTAACACCCCGCGTCTAAAATCTATTGGTAGGATATATGGTGCCAGGATACCTAACCACCTGTATTCGGGTCCAAGCCTATCATCTGGGCCAAAGATGATGAGGAATGAGGCCCACGTAGCTAGGTGCAACAGCAGACACGATCAAGTTATCAAGCGTAGATAGCTAGCATACCAATATCCACGGGATATGATCGAATGATCAGTTGTACTTTCCATGTAAAAAACTAGAAAATACATATGTGATTAGCCGATCGGATTTCCTATAACCCTACCGCTGGGCTATATAAGGAGGGTTAGTGTCACGGGGTAGTTGCCACGACAAGCATCATTGTTCGTCGGGTGTCACTGAGTGTCGGGTGTCACTGAGTGTTGGTCTCAGGTGGCTCGGGTGGACTCAGCAACACAAGAGAAGACACGTCAATATATCCTAGTTCCGGCTATCGGAGCCCTACGTCCAGCAGTGGTTGTTCTTTGTATTCGAGAGCACCCAAATCAGGGGGTTACAACGAAAGAGAAAGAGATTTGGCACGGGATAGCTCGTTGCTCTTGTAAGGCTCATCAGCGGTGAGGTTTCTTCCCCGGCGAGGAAGAAGAATGCTCCTCTCTCTTATATTCCGATGAATGTCGGGTGCATGACGGTTTGGGGTTTCAGTTTAATAGTCTACGTGTGTCGGAGTCTAGGAGGTTGGTCTTAAGTTGATCCTAGGCAGGTGAATGATAGTGAAGGATGGGTGTGAACTACCTAAACTAACTACTAAATACAAGCTAACCAGAGATAGCTAGGTGGGAGAGCGAGCTATATATCTTTCTAGTAACTAAGGGTAAACAAATAACTAGGAGAAATACGAAAGTACTTTGGGGCACAACCCTCCTACCAACTAGGAGAGTCAAATAGACAAGGTCTGCCACGAGCCCTACGATCTAATAACTAGACCTATCATAGTGGAATACAGAGGATGGATAAGGCTCTACCACAATCTATCTGAAGGCCTAGCCGTATCCATAGGTAATCTATAGCCTAAGGACCATGCTTAATCTATAGGCTTACTACTTTGATTCGAGCTCCGATGAAATAAGATCAAGGTACCCTAACTAGATGGTGGAACCGGTACTAACAAAAGACTACTAATGATAAGATAACCTATGTGTAAGGAAAATGGACCCTAGGCCCATTTACTTTGGATTTTGGTGTTTGATGACCAACACAACCAAATTGGACTAATGGATTTGCAAGTAATTGTTTTGTAATTCAATAGGATGCAAAACGTGACTTGGACAAAGGCGACATGATGATTCGTTGATCAACATCTCAAGAAAGACATGTGAAGATGCATATTAGACATACAAGGTCAATCAAAGTCCAAGCATGAAGATTGGAATCAAGCCGGACACAAGATCGCGAAGAAACGGGCCTAGCAGAGGTGACCGAACATGGCCCTATGAGTGACCGGACATGTCCAATCAGGTGCCAGGCAACAGCAGGCGTCGGCAGCTATGACCGGACGCTGAGCAAAGCAGTGACCGAACGCACCGGTGACACTATTCATCATCATGGCAGTGTTTTCAGTGTGACCGGATGCAGCAGACTGGACGATCGGACGCACGAAGTGTAGCATCCGATCGAGTCTAGAGCGGTGCCATCGTGACCGGACGTGTCCGGTCGATGATGACCGGACTCTGAGCCGAGTCTGATTAGCGCGTGCTCCAACGGTCGAGACGACTGGACGCATCCGATCAAGACGTGATCAGCGTCCGGTCAGTAGCAGAAAGCTGAGTTTCATCCCCAACGGCTACTTTCTCAGTGGGGCTTATAAATAGACCCCCAATCGGCCATTTGAGTTGAGTTGAGTTGAGGAAACATACCAAGGGTGTTGATACACCATTTTAGTGATCTCCACTTGTATAGTGCTTAGAGATTCATTAGGTGATTAGCGTAGGTGCTTTACGAAGTGCTTAGGTTGATTAGACCTCCGCTTATGCGCTTGCTCTAGGTTTAGGCCTAGTGTTTAGTGAGGTTTAAATACCTCTTACCACTCGGTGCTTGCACGCACCATTGTTGTACATCGGAGGGCCTTGTAGTCTTGCGAGATCACACCAACCACGTTTATGGTGTGGCCGCCACCCTATACCGGAAGCTTGATAGTGAAGACGGCGGGTAGCGGTCCAGGAGAGGCTTGTCAGAAGGCACACTAGAGACTCACTTGCGCATGGGGAAGGCCCGAGGCTATCCACGGAGTTACCTGACCGGGAGCTTGGCCCTTGTGAGGGATTCCTTGCGAGGGGCTCTAATGAGGACTAGGGGGAAGCTTGCATGCTTCTCGATACCTCGGTAAAAATACTGGAGTCATCGATGGGAGTTTGCATATCTCTACCTTACTCTTTAGCTTCCGCATTTACATAGTTTGCATAACTCCTTTTGCGGTAGAGATAGCAACACACTAGCAAAATCATAGTAGCACATTTAGAGAGTTTATCTTTTGCATAGGTTTTGCTAAGGTTAGAAAAAGAGGCCATAGTTTTGAGTTAGAGTTTTAAGTTGCCTAATTCACCCCCCTCTTAGATGTCACGGTCCACTTTCACTATTCTACTAATGCCAAACAATAAGCACCTAAGCTCACTAATGACGAACACTAATGACTAAGTACTTAAAGTAAAGTAAGTAATACTAGAATAAAGTACCGAAATAAATATTAAATAAAGTAACACAAAAATGAAAGAATTACAAATGAGCTATACCAGACCCAGAAGACTCTTCTAAACTTCGAGAATCTCCGCCTCTTGCTCTACTCCACTACTAGACTACTACTCTATAGCTAATTCTAAGCTAGAAAGCTAAGAGAAGCTAGGAGAGCTTGGAAATAAATGGGATGTCCTTCTACCGAGCTCCACACCCTCTATTTATAGTGTAGAGGCATAGGGGTACTTGTAGGCAGTGGCAAGTCGGTGGCCACCCTAGGGCGCCGGGCAACAGCAGGGGGCACTGGGTGGCCCTTGGATGCACCGCCTTTGCATCTAAGGGCGCTGGTTGCTCCTCCAAGGCGGTTGTAAAGATTGCACGTGGTGAAACTTGGCCGGCAAGTCGGTTGGTGAAGCTCCATGTCTATGACAATGGGCCCTTGGATCCATGGCCTCTCCATCGTGACCATCGGTTGAAACCGACTTAGATTAACGCTTCCTATTGGCTATGCAGGAGCTCCCACAAATTGATGACATGGCAACGTGCCAAGTTAGTAGCAGGTGGGGCCGGGTGGCACTGGCCTGTGGGCCTAGGTGGCCCTACCACATCCACTTGCTTTCTTGGTCCATGTTTGTCACCATTTTGGCCAAAATTTGCCATATTTCTTGTATACAAATAATTCTACATGCACAAGTAGAACTAGGTGAAATTTAAATATAATTCTTCACATGTGATGATGATTTACCTCACTTTACCATGCTTTTGGGTGGAATGTTGATGGTCAAAACATGTGTTAGTGACCGTCAACACTAGTCAATTTGACCCTGCAATTGACAAGGAGGAAAGATTGATCAGTGATTTAAGGTGGAACATGCCGGTGTTGCTTCAGACAATTCCAAATGTGTGGCTAAATAGCCGATGGGATAAGGCTATCGAGAGTGGATATCCAACATGTTCATGATGCAGAATAAATAAAATAAGCATTATCGGCTATCATCAAGTGTTAATTATGTAGATCTAACAGCCGATGATCATGAGAGCATGCAGAAGTGTAAAGAATAGGTTTGAAAGTGTTTATATTAATTGAGAATTATACTAGCTTTTGAGTAAGACAAAAACAAGTACAAACATTAAAACAGCTAGTGTATCCTCAATAAGCAGGCTATCGGCTAAAATAGTCGATTCCGATGGTTTTGTCGTATAGCATGCAAACACTCATCCATTGGATACAAATGAATCTACAAACTAACTAAACTTAGTCTATTGTACTGTCAATAGATCAAATCAGCTGATGCAGCATTGACAGTAGGACCCTAGATCAGAGACTAGCAATCGGTAGATCTACTTATATTTCAATAGAATCATGAAGGCATATTATACACGTGGAAGCTCCAACTATTGGCCAATAGAAACATAGTGAATGAACGGCGTCATGCTCTATTAGCAGATGAATCTACTAATCAACAACATTTGATCCTAATGCACTACCAATAGGTTGAGTCACTAATATGGCATTGGTAGTGAAGTCAAACCGAAGATTGGTAACCAATAAATCTATCTTCTAATAAAACAAGACCTCGAATACTCACTATGTTCGATCGGGATCAAGATCAATTAGTCGATTAAATGGGATCTAACGTCAAAGATTGAATTCAAGTATGAAATAACTGGCAGACGATAGATCAGTATGATAAAAACTAATGAATCTCGATCTAGATCAGGTAAATTGTGATATTGTATCAAAGAGTAAACTATCTAATGCAATATTGATAACTTTTATTAATATTGGCACCTACAAGAGATCAATCAGATGATGCAGCCTTGCAAATAACAATACCAAATGATAACTTATCTATATCATGACTCGTAAGAGATCAATCAGCTGATGCAGCCTTACAAATAGTGATACAGATCGATAACTAACTTACACTATGACTTGCAAGAGATCAATCAGCTGATGCAGCCTTACAAGTAATAATACAAGTTGTGACGGTACTCATAAACAAGTTGAAGGTCTATCAGCTGATGCAGCCCTGCTCGCCCGAAGAACTCACCAAGATCTACTCTACTCCTACTCCTAGGGTTGGCGTAAGCCAAAAAAGTAAAGGTATGGGTTTGTATTTGATCAAAGGATCTCTATTACAATAGTCGGGTTCAATATTTATACCCGAGGCTTGACTATGAGTCCTAGTCGAACAAGACCAACTACAAAATCTAAAAAAGAAGACAAAACATCCTAAATAGTTAAGATAACTTGGACTCCAATCTTTCCTTTCTATGAAGTCCATCGTGCCTTCTCGCTTCTGATCACTGACATCTTCCACCGACAGAGCCCACTCTTGAGATGATAATGTCATGAAATCCAGCCGAATCCAACAGTGTCGATTCTGTAGGCATTTCGGCTTTCCTCAACAAATCTTGAAATCCGGCGTCCTATGTACCGATCCAAATTTTGGTGTCAACTATCAAGGAAAGACACTTACCGAGTCTCCCCAAAGATTCCTAGTGAGTTATGTGAGGCAAGACATCGAAGCACCCTGTGAGAACCCCCGAGTAGTCATCGTCAGGCTTGCACCCGGAGTGAAAGAAAACCTCTACATGGATTAGAGTTCACCCTACTGACATCATCAACACCAACTCAGTCCCAAGAGGCTACTCAAGAACAATGCATTGGTCACCAATAATCAACCATCCAATGACTTAGCCAACTCAGCAAAGACAGAGACTATTGGACCGTTCGCTAGGTCACCGGACCATCCGATAGAAGCAGAATCAGAGCAGACTTAAGTGGAAATGGGTTGTTTTCCAATTGTGGAAGTGGACCCACATGTTAGCATGAGTTGGCATATGTCTTCAGCTAGAAACACACTCTTTCACCCACTCTCTCCCTCATTTATTCATTTGCAACCCTCTCCCTCTCTCTCTAACTCTCATGAGCAAGGAAGGACCCTAGAACTAGAGAGAGAAATGAGTGAAGAAGGGAATGGAGGAGAAAAGGAAGGAGAAGAAGAGAAGCATCAGCACCCTCGATGGATCTCATCAACATCTTCAAACCAATCATGGTGAGCTCAAGAGATTAGCTCTTATTTTGCGGATTTTCCCTAAAAGTCTAATTTGTGGATTTTGGTGGAAGCTTGGAGATCTCTTGCTGGTGATGGTTCAATCATATGTAGAGTAAGTCCAAGTGACCCTTATCCACCTCCATCACCTTGTCATCTCATGGATCCACCTTAAGGTATTTGTTTGGATATTTACAGGGAGAGGATGATGGATGGAAGACTTGCATGTTGGGAAAGGAAGGAGCTTGAATGGAAGAAGAGTTGGATCTTCAATCTTTTGGCTACGGAAGCTCTTAGTCTCAGAGCCAAGGATCTCTAGCTCAATCTCAAGGTTTATCTCTTTTCTCATGAGTTTTGGTTTAATTCCTAAGCCTTAGCCACACTTAGTATAACTAGCTCAAAACCAAGCTATCTTGAGCCTAGTAAGCCACCTAAGCTACCCTAGGGATGTTTGGCACATGCAAGATGCACAACTACACAAATCTAAGCTTGAACCTAGGTTTTCCCAAGAGCATAGGTTCTATTGCCTGATTGATAGAGTGTTCATCAATCTGACAGAGTGTCCGTCAACCCCCCCTACCGAGAAGCCACTAGGAAGCCTTATCCATGGTCAGCCTAGACCATCGGAGTGTCCGCGATATCCCATAGAATGTCCATTGAATTATAAGGACTTATAGCCAGTGAACCTGAGAGAACCCAGTTCCTACCGGAGCGTCCGTCAGTCAGTCAGACCATCCGATGTTAGCAACAAGCCCTAGAAATGACTAAGTCCTGAACCTATTAGAGTATCCATGACCTCCGTAGAGTATTCGCCAACCTAAAAGAACCAACCCAGAGACAACCCACCTCGGCATCCAGAACCGTGGAGTGTCCGTCAACTTGGACGGAGTGTCTGATAGTACACAGAGAGTGTGAGATTGTTTAGCAAGCTTACCCAAGAGGTCAACAATACTAGTTTATACCCGTTACCAAATAGTGCAACAATAGAGCCACGGTTAGATGTCCCTTCCCAAGTTCCCAATATTGACCCATGCTACCCATATCCTTTCTCGTTATCTCGATCGTCGATATATCTCCTCAGTCATGTCTCTCATATTCTTTCAAGAATGCCTTGAGTAAGGATCGTGTAGTTGTACAAGTCATCATCGTCAGCTTTGAGAGTTAGGACGGCAACAAATCAGGCAGGCACCCCACTATTATGAACCCTATTTTGGATACTTATCATGTTTCATTATGAGTTATGCATTTCATATAGATTTGGCTCATCAAGTTAATGATGCTTCACTAAGTTAGAACTACTCACTAATTGATTAGAGCCTTCCTTTAATCAATGGGTTTGGAATGCTTAATTGCTTAATTGTTTAGCAACGATAGAAGTTGGGTGTCAGAAGGGAATTCACTCTTGCAAGGAGTTTCACTGGGATAATTAATTATTTAAAAACTTGCAAGGGTATTAACTTGATTTATAGTTGTTTAAATATGACTAAGGACCCAACTTAATTTGATATATAAACCTAATGATCAATTTGATAACTCCTGCTCAAGCGAGGGGTAGGTCACTGTGAGTGTGGGATCCCAAGTGACGTAGCTCGCGGAGGATTAAGGACAATTCATTGGGATACTGAGTCCAAGTAACCACCCATACAGATGACATGTCGCAAATGGGGGTGACAAGCCAAGTAACTAATTGCGACCGGTTTATCCATGAAACTGGCAAGGGGGTAGCGCCGGTCGGGAATGTCCGGGACATTGACTGGGCACCAGTCAAACCTTTCATGTGACACTCGGGCCGGATTTGGGAAAGGTTGGAGATGTGAGGCATCCCTTATCTCTGGTGCATGGGGTATGGTGGTTAGTCCCGTTCTCCATGTGGGTACAGTTGTACCCTCTACGCAGAGTTTGAAAGCCTGAAGTCCCTCGGGATGGAACCATTTGATTGTTCCTACTTTCTATACCCATGGTAGAGTAATGATGGAACATGATGATGTTGCTGCTTATATGTGCTAATCACTCTTTTGAATATCATACCTAGCTAATGTTAATATCTTAAAATGAATCATGAGCATGTCATTTAAGAAACGCCATGTACTCTTCGCAAATGTACAAATGCCTAGTAATACTCCTTGCATCCACCAAATATCTATGTGTTGGAATTAAGTCCTGCGAGTACAAAATGTACTCACGGCGCTGCCATTAAGTTGTTTTGCAGGTTAGTGTTATTAGTAGTTGTTTGTCTAGAATGTATTTTATGGTCAATAATGTTTCAGCTATGTGTTGAAGACTAGAATGTGTATGTAATTGAGTTGTTCTGCATGTCTTGTATCAGGTATGTGTGTGTAACTCAATGCAAAGATCCTGAAGAGGAGTTGTTGAGTGCGCTCCTAGGGCCTTGTGGTTGTGAGCGACGACCCCCACCCCGCCGCCGTGCATGGGCGTGCGACATCAACAGTACTAGTACAACAACACACGTTGATGAGCAATGTGGCTGCAACACTCACTACCTCTTCTTGGGACGTGTGGGTAGAAGTGAAGTCATGCATCGCATTACATCATTTGTATTGTACTTGGAAGTATATTTATATTTATATGAAGCAATTGATGCATCTATTATTATGCTATTTAAATTTGATGCTTAACCAAACTGTGATTTAAATAACTCTGTTAAGGAAGTTTGCTTGCTGAGGTTCTCCATAAACCTCATATGCTTGTTCCCCATCTCAGGTACATGAGCTTCAAGGATGCTTGGTGGGATGGGACTAGCAGCATGAGTGCACACTTGCTAACATATAATTCAAACAAACGCATTTGTTACAACAAATTAGTTGATTGTCGGAGTTTTTTATGCATTGTAATAAACACCTTAGGTTTGCTAGTTGTCTTTGAAGATGCCATTGTTTATGTCATCGTAGAAGACTTAATTTAATGTTCAACTTAGATGACGTTTGTTGCTTCCACGTTCTATGATGATGTTTTCTTGTTAGATTGTAGTGTGGTAGTACTCTAGAAGGTTGTTGTTGTCATTGTTGTTTTTCTTCTGGGGTGTTACAAGTTCAGACCTAGACCGAGGTGGATTTGATGGGATAGCACCTCCAGGGTCAGTGTGAAGGAGGCCTGCCAGAACCATGCCAGGAACTCTCTTTCCTCTAACAAAGTCTCCTTGAAGAGATGGAGTTTGCTGCTGTGGTCAGCGACGTAGTCCATACTCCTAAAGTTGAGAGCCTACTCAGGGCCAACGGAGCTGCCGACGGAGATGATCTCACAGGAGAAGCATGCATTGCCTTCGGGAGCGACGTATTTGGCTCTGACAACAAGGACAGTGGCTTAGCCAATGAAGGGTGGCAATCATACATGATGCTACCCACTACCTTGCACACCAGCTATCACGGGTTTGTAACTGTGAGAAGCATTGAGTTGTTCGACGTGGGTTGATTTGTGGCCTTTGGTGCCTTAGGCACTCAAAACACTCAGAGACATGGGAGATTTATCTTGGTTTGGGCTTTTGAGTCCTACATCCAACAACGGGTGATCTTTGTGTTAGGAATGCTCAATTGAGAGTTCTTACAGTGGAGGAATCGAGAGAGAGGTGTAGGGGAAGCGCTATGCTATTCTAGGAAGAGTTTGGTTTCAGTTGACCATCTTGTTGCTTGGTCTTTTGATCTCTACTAGTTTGGTCTCTTGATCAGTTGTTCGATCATCCGATCCTTGATCCAGGAGCCCATGTCCTCCCTTATATACCGAGAGGGTGATGGGGTTACAAAATGGAGGGTTCATCCTACGGTTTCTCACCCTAGGCTTCGGTCTCATTCTTTGTCTTGGCACCACTGGGTCCTTATGTGTCTTGTAACTAGGGGCCGACAAAACCACAACCACTCCCTAGCTGACACCTCTACTATGGCCTGGTGTTGACCATCAGGTGTTGTCTGTCACAGTGGTGCCTTCCTAGGTGAGCCTTCTCCTAGCTTCCTTCGCACGCTAGGCTCCTCCCCTTGCCGAGAAGGGCTGCTAGGCGAGCTCGGAGCCCCCACTTCAGGGGCTTCGAGTAGACCTTGTCCTGACACATCATGCCCTAGGCGTGACCCTACCAAGGGAGTGGCCAAACAGCACCTCACGGTGGTGTGGTGCTTTTGTACCTGTCAGGCTCCAAGTGTTAGACAGATTCTAGAGTGTCTTTTGGCCTAGCTCGGGGAGAGTGTTTACCCCGAGCTAAAGTTGGCACGACTGCGTGGCCAGCAACTTGGCTAGGGCTCCCCTTGGGCCAGGAATCTCCATGTCTTAGCTGAGCCCCAAGCGAAGTTGGCCAGAGCATAGGCTTTGCCTTTCTTGCCTCGTCCCTCTGATATTGGGGACTCCGTCATGGGTGGACCATGTGCTGGCTACCGAGTTGTCTCTTGTTTGCTAGAGGGTGCGCACGAGCACACTCAATGGGTATAGCCCCCGAGCCCCTGATTCATTCAGAGAATCAGTCGGGGGGTTAGTCAGACTGTCACGTCCTTAACTAGGGACTTAACATGCCCATGTGTTAGACTCTCATCAGATAGTTGGTGATTACACAAGATTCATATGGGTTTTCTTTCTCACAGACAAGAATGAAGTCTTCAATATATTCAAGTCTTTTATCAAGAGAAGTGAGAATGAATTTGAATTAAGATCAAGAAAGTGAGTAACAATAGAAGTTTAGAAATACAAGGATTGATGAGCTATGTGATGACATGGGGATCAAACATGAGTTTTTGGCCAAGTACACTCTAGAATCAAATGGTCTTGTTGAGAGGAAGAATACACTCATTGATATGGCTAGGTCTATGCTTAGTGAGTATAATATGATTGATGCATTTTGGGTGGAGGCAATTAAAACCGCATGTCATGCTACAACCGTTTATATTGTCGCTATCTCTTGAAGAAGACCCCCTATGAGTTGCTTGTTGGAAGAAAGACCAATATTGCTTACTTTAGATTGTTTGGTTGCAAATGCTATATTCTCAAGAAGGGCACTCTCGGTTGAGCAAGTTTGAGAAGAAAGTTGACGAAGGATTCTTACTTGGGTACTCCACTTCAAGAAAAAACTTATAGAGTATATAAAAAGACTCATGATATAGTGGAGGAAGTTTAGGATGTTGAGTTTGATGAAACAAATGACTCTCAAGTTGAAAATGAGAATATGGATGATGAGTGAGAGGTGCCAAGCTAGATGAAGCAATGAAAAACATGGCAATTGGTGATGTAAGACCTAAAGGGGTGGTAGAGAAGACGATGATTCAACTAGAGCTATTCCTACAACTATTGTGCAAAATAAAGATGAACCTAACATAGGTGACTCTCATGATGAAAGTCCAAGTCCAACAGGTGCAACATCAACAAGTGGCTAGTTCAACTCAAGTGGTTCAACCATGTCATCAACCGAGCTCAAGTGATCAAGTGCAAGTTGTTTAACTGCTTGTGCATCAAGCTACTGCGAGGGGCCATTCATTGGATCAAATCACTACCTAGTTCATCACATCACTGTCGGTACAAAACCCCCTTCACTGTCGGATTTTGATCCGACAGTGGCATACCGGCAGTGATGGGGGTTCACAAAACTGCCGGTTCCTACAAACCGCTAGTGATGCCTCTGGCTATCAGTGCTAGTATCTCACCCAACAGTGATAGGCTTTAAAAAAACAAAAAAGGAATACAGCAAGCATGCTTCCTGCTTGTTGGAGCATGCTTGCTACCGCCGCCACCACCGCCACCGCCATGGTCGTTGGCTACTGCCGCCCTCCATCAAGCAGTTCATCCAAAAACAATTCATACATCACAGACAAAGGAGGGATTCGACACATGACAAATTAACTCATCCACAAATTGACTCATACAACATAGAGAGAGGGGAGGGGAGGCCAGGAGGGGAGAGAGTAGAGATGCCGCCGAGCAGGACGAGCTTGGTCTCACGCCGAAGACTGCGCCCCTTGCTGCTCCAACGCCAGATCTGAGAAGACAATGAGAGAGAGAGAGAGCACCGGGAAGGGGAGATTGCTGGGGAAAGAAAGAGTGAGAAAAGAGAGAGCACCGTGATCCGGAGGTAGAAGAAGCCGCCGGTGCTGACCGCTCGCCCGTGCTACTCCCACTCGCCGGCGTCGGAGTGGATCTGCGCCAAGCCGCGCGGCCACGCTCCCACCGCGGTGGATCTGCACTCCCGGCCTGCGGCAAAGGAGATCCCGGCAGCTGACTGGGTGGTGCTCGGTGTCACACACATGAGGGCGCGGCTGCGCTCATCGAGGAGGTGCGGGCATGGGCGCACGGTAAGGTGGTGCGGCCAAGAGCGGCGGCGCTGCTGGAATGGTGGCGCGGGCGCACGGCGAGGTGAGCTGCGAGACGAGTGGCCTCCGCGTCTGTGGAGCGTGCCGGCGGCCTCGTTCGCGAGGGCGAGATTTGGGGAGGAGGTGGTCTGGTGAGTTGGGGAGGAGTAGAGGAAATATCTCACGGATAGGAGTGAGGAGTTAACCAGGATGGATAAAAATTTGGGGTCCGGATCTATAGATCAATGCCTGGTTTGGTAATACAACTGACACTGTAGACATCACTGTCGGATTTTTATACCAACCGGCAGTGATAATATCCATCATTGTCGGTTTGTTAGAAAATCCGGCAGTAATAGGCTTCTTCCTTAAAACCGACAGTGATGTAACTATCAGTGTCGGTTTTGAAATTCCGGCAGTGATTGTTCATTTTATACTCCATTTGTTCTAAATTATAAGTTGCTTTGAATTTTTTGATATATGTATTTTGCTATGCATCTAGATATACAAAGCGACATATAATTTGGAACAGAGGGAGTAGTAGTGAATAGTCGTTGACTTGATCAGAAGCAGTGTGCAAACAAGATCAAGTGTTGCATCCTAGTACTTATCTCTGGTAGCTGATGTATATATAATAATCAACATAAAACCCAACTCCTTCTGTGACAATATATAGCTACTTATTTGGAACTAGAAACAGGAGTATAAACGTACACGGCACTTCTGCCTCGTGCCATGCATGCATGCAAATGCAAAAGCATGAGAACAAGAGAAGCTAGAAGAGAACATCTTATTAACGTACACAGGTCGATGAAGATCGAAAGGGATCCAAATATTCAGCAGTAGAAATGAAGACAACAACCATCTCTAACATACTAATTAACTACGCACAGCTATAGATCGAAATAACGCTGATCTGTAACTGTAAACTGGAGCCTACAGCTTGTACAGCCACGCAGATTGCACCGACGATAACACTGCCCCTGTTAATTGTTAAGCTGCCTGGGAGCCATACAATCTAGGCATGCAGTTTTACATCTGTGCAGGTAGCCAAATCCTACGTCATCGTCACAAAAACGTTTGCTGAATTTTTTGCACAAGCTCCTCCGCGCTAAGCTCGCACTCGATCCCAATCTGTACACAAAAAAAAAAGGCCGGCAAGCATTGTCAGACAAACTTTTCAATTAATTTCTAAAGAGTAGATGGATGAATAGCAAGGTTATATAGCTCATATCTTCGAGAGTCGAGAGTACATACATCCATGTATTCATGAAACTATATGCATAACAGCAACTACTTCCCAGCTGTACGTTTTCAACTACACCATGACAGCAACATGCTGCCATGCATAGTTTGCACCAGCAGGCATCTGACCTCTAGCAAGCTGTGTTACTGTTTGAGGATAAGAACCACATGGCTCTGCTGGTTTATCTCTCTCACGCATGCACACTGCTGCTCAGGGGCACAGTACAATTTCCTGAACCCAAATCAATACTACCCAACCCTGTTCACTATTTGTGTATATTGCACACCACTCACAGACTTCCAGAGTCACAGTACTGTATGTATTCGAACTCTGGTAGAAGCTAGCTAGCTAGCCTACATACACGCACTGGCGCTTCATGAAGAAACCAGTCGATTCGACCCGGTCCATTTGAAAAATTGTTTGGGAGCTAAAGATGGCATATCCCATGCATATACATGCAGGCAAGGCTTGAAACAATAATGGTTGGATCAATATATGTTGCTTTTTTCATGGTTATTTCCCGGGGAGTTTGAATATAGGCTAGCTAGCTACATATAGAGCTCACATGAAATGAGGACATCCTAATACTACATACTGTATGTTGAATTTAGCAATTTATTCAGCAGTGTGAGTGCCTTAAAAATGCACACATATTAGTCTTGTTTGCTTCTTGTGACCAGATGTGCGTACGTAACATCATTCTGTCCGTCTTTTAATACGTTGTATTAATATCGACATGATGATTCTGTATGTTGAATTTATCAATTTATTTGTTGTTATTAGATCTTATATAAGAAACGGTGGGAAAAATCAAGCAGGCTACATAGATTGCGGTGTGTGTGTGTGTGTGTGTGTGTAGAGAGAGAGAGAGAGAGAGAGAGAGAGAGAGTACCTTGATGGTGAAGGAGTGCACCATGGTGTCGTCCACGGTGCTGACGCTGACGTGAAGGATCTCCAGCGAGAGACTCTCGAGTGCAGCGATGATCTTGAGTGCCTGCCCCGGCGCGCGGTGAGACACCGTCTTGAGCACCAGGTTGGGCCCTGCAAACTCCACCTTCACGTCGGGGATGGTGAGGCCGGCCGCCGCTGGCCTGCAGCCTGCCTGCGCGGCGAGCTCGGTCACGAGACTGTCTAGGGTCGGCAGGTACGTCGTCGTCTGCGTAGAGTAGTGCTGCTGCTGCTGATCGTACGAGTAGGACGACGACGACGACGTTGGCGTTATCACCGGCGACGCCGCCATGTAGGCCGCAGCGGCCAGGTATGGGAGCCTGCAGCTTCCAGTTCCAGCCGCGCCGGATGCAGCAGCAGGCTTGTACGGGCTGCCCGGGGTCGGCGTCCGGGGGCTTATGGGCACCGCGACACGCGGGCTGAGCGGTGGCGTGGACTTGACGACGAGAGGCCGCGGGCTGGCTGCCGACACGCTACCAGCAGGCCGCGGGCTCAGCACCTGCTCCGCGTACGCCTTGCGGTGCTTCTTGGTCTCCAGCGAACGCAGCACCTGCTGAAGCTCCTTGATGTAGTCCACCACCCCTCCTATGATGGACGCTTGGTCTCCCTGCAAGCAGTTCATTGAGTGATGATGATCAACTAACATACTAACATGAGCATGAAGTTAACAGATAATTTATATATCTCTCCATTTGGTCTCTCTAGCTATTTTGTCTCCCCTCTGATTATTGTAAACAACTCCATGATAGTTCGTTCTTTGCTAGATTCTCTTAAACGATGCATGTTTACTGGAGTACATACAAAAATATAATACTCCTATATATATGCATTGTAGCTTGTTAACCTAGCTGTTCTTAGTTTTTTACTGAACGCAGCATCATGCGTCAACACCCTCGTTTTACAAGGTGCAATAATCATGGAACTATATATACATATCAATTATCACACACACCACACTTGCAACCTAGGACTATCACACTTCACAAGAAAACTGCAAAAAGACAGAGCAGCATACATGCTACAGAGAAGAGAGAGGCAGGTCGATCATCAAGTGCAGCCATCGTCTATGGACGATCGTACATCGTCCTTGCATGGACACATGCTGACATGCACACTTTGTTAAGCGTGCATATATGGACACACACTACAGTGTCACACGCTGGCTTCTCATACAAAAAAAAAAGAGATGACGCGGTATTTTTCAGTTGGATTGCTGCTGTTTTGTTCAAACCATGCAAGAAAAGCTTATTAGATTAAAAATCAAAGATGATGCGGTATCTTTCAGTTGGATTACTCCTGTTTTGTTCAAATCAAGCAAGGAAAAAAAGCTTATTAGATTGAAAAAAAAAATTGCAATGAAATTTCAAGTGTAGGAAGTCAAGTGTAGAGATTTGCATGCGTAGAGATTTGCTGAAGTAGTACTTTTAGCAAGTCAAGTGTAGGAAGCATGACAAAAAGGAAGTAGTAGCGAATGCATGCTATATATTAAGACCATGTAGTAGACTAGTAGTAGACTTTTATAGCTTAGCTATAAGCAGTCTTACCCTCTTGACGTAGAAGCAGGGCATGAGCGAGCGCAGCACGGCGAGGTGCTCGTTCATCTGCTTCCTCCGGTTGCGCTCCACCGTGATGTGTGACATCTTCGCCTCCCCCTCGTCAGCGGCTGCATCATCTGTCACCGCTGAACCCTTGTGCTTCTTCTGCACGGGAGCGCTGCCGCCACTGCCTTTCTCCTTATCGCCCGTGCGCCTGTTCCCAGACGGCCTAGCCCCCACGGCGCCAGCAGTGGAGCTCTGGCGATATGCTTGCATAGCCGCAGAAGAACCGCCTCCACCACCATCACCGGCGCCGTTCGTGCGCTCCTCCCATGTAGTCCCGATGATGCTGAAGAGGTCCTCAGCGCCCGACAGGCGGTGCCGGAGCTTGCAGTGGTCGTCGACCACGAGCTCGCACAGGCCGTCCCCCATTGATGGCCGCCGCCGCAGCAGGGAGGAAAGTGCAGTGCACGGCAAAGTAATATAAGCAGGCGGCGATAGCTACCTATTCACGTACTTGTCTCGATCGTGTTCTAAATATAGCATCTGAATCTGATCATAGAAGAAGTGGTAGGAGAGGAAGTATGCAAAAAGTGAGAGGAACCTTTTGCTTGCTACTTTTATGCACGCACAGGCTCGAAAAAGTGAGAGGAGGAGAGAGAGACAAGAGTAGACCGTTGTTGCTGATCTTTGTATAGTCGTGTGAGAGCACCATCGTCATAAATATAGGGAAGAGACGGCTCTAGATGGGGGAGCCTGTTCCACAGATACGGCGGCCACAACCCTAACTCTGGGACCTTCGTGCTTCTCATGGGCCCTAGAGATGTCTCAAGGGTTTAATATATATGGTACTGGACATGAAAGGATGTGGGATCAGTGTGTGAAAATTTAACTTAAACTAAACGCTAGAACCATCTTAGTTTTGTGGGTTTTTAGCTAGGGTAAATCCATGCATCTTACAACTGACTGTTCATTATGGATGTGATTTTTGTTGTTGTTGTTGTAGCTGCTTAAAAGCATCATCTCTCAAGCCACAACAACAAAGTCTTCAAATAATAATTGAAGTTAGCTTCTACCTAACATAATTAAAAAAACTCAAACACAACACAACAACTAATAAGCACTACGTGAAAACACGCATAAGTGACTAGCTAGCTAGTAGCTAGTAAGGCTTCCGTACTGTGGACATGCCTGCTCTGGCATGAGCTGTGAAGCACCCTGCTCCACAGTACAAGTTTTCGCCTCCTTCAAAGCCAGCGACCAAGTCTACCATTGTTGAAGCTCCTCCTCTTGGCTGGACGCCCATGGAGCTCCAGGGCTTAAACTTCCGCTCTGGCCTCGGCGTTCAGGCTGCGATCAATAGTAAGTTTGGTTGCTCGATTTCTCCGGATGTTTCTTCGGGTGCTTTCTTTCTTGTTGCGTCTTTTGGTAGATGCAAGTTCAAGTTGTGTTCCGTTTCGGCTAGCCTCCTTTCTCCAAGCCACCATCAGTGGCCTGGCCAAGGATTTTGATGTTGTCCCTTTGTCGGACAGGGTTTTTCACTTCTCGGTCTCCTCCAGGCTTGTTGGTTTTCACGTCTTTAAGTTCCGGTCCTTTTCTTGTACTATTTACAAAGTTTACTTCCATCTATGGAGCAATGGTGGCCCTCGCTGGATCCCTGAATGGTGAGCTTTCCGTGTGGAAGAAGAAAATGCTTGGATCCCAGCACCTAGCAACAAGGCTAAAGGGGACCATGACGCCTAAGAAGGGGGTTGAATTAATTAACTTAAAAATCTAATTCTAAACTATGGGGGCCTTCCCCACGCGCAAGTGGGTCTCCGACGTGCCTTCCGGCAAGCCTCTCCCGGATGCTCCCCGCCGTCTTCACTATCAAGCTTTCGGCCAAAACGCTGCGGGCCTTGTTCTCTCCGGTACACGGTGGCGGCCACACCACAAACGCGGTTGGTGTGATCTCGCAAGACTACAAGCCCCTCCGATGTACAACAATGGTGCTCGCAAGCACCGGGTAGTAAGAGGTATGCAAACCTCATTAAACACTAGGCCTAAACCTAGAGCAAGCGCATAAGCGGTGGTCTAATCAACCTAAGCACTTCGCAAAGCACCTACGCTAATCATCTAATGAATCACTAAGCACTATGCAAGTGGAGATCACTAAAATGGTGTATCAATACCCTAGATATGTTTCCTTAGCTCCACACATTACCAAATGGTCGGTCGGGGATTGTATTTATAAGCCCCACTGAGAAAGTAGCCATTGGGGACAAAATCTCACTTTTCTGCTACTGACTGGATGCTGATCACGTCCTGATCGGACGTGTCCGGTCGTCCCGACCGTTGGAGCCACGAACAACTGATCGGACGCTGCCAGCGTCCGGTCACATGCCACCGGACGCGTCCGGTCGCAATTTCATCGCTTTGGAACATCTCTGTACTTGATCGGACGCTGCTGTCCTGTGTCCAGTCGATTTGCCGCCAGCATCCGGTCACTTGCTGAATGTGTTGCTGAGCTGATGAACAGTGCCATCGGTGCGTTCGATCGATCCACTTGTTCAGCGTCCGGTCACTGCTACTAATGCCTGCTATTGCCAAGCCACTGATCGGAGCGTTCGGTCACTTTCCTCCAGTGTCCGGTGCAGCGTCCGGTCACCTCTGTGAGCTCGTTTCTTCGCGATCTTGCATACGGCTTGGTTCCTATCTTCATGCTTGGACTTTGCTTGATATCTTGGGTCTTCTCTTGTGCTTCTAAGGTCTTGCTTGTGGTGTTGATCATCGGATTATCACGTCGCCTTCGTTCAAGTCACATCTTGCATCCTGTTGAACTACAAAACAATCACTTGCAAATTCATTAGTCTAATTTGGTTGTGTTGATCATCAAACACCAAAATCCAAAGTAAATGGGCCTAGGGTCCATTTTTCTTACAATCTCTTCCTTTTTGGTGATTAATGACAACACGACCAAAGCAATCAAATAATAAAAAATTTGAATTTAAAACCTATCTACTTGCTAGGATGCAATGCAAGGGGCAAGATTATATGATGCTAAAAGATACTACTTGTAAGACTACATAAAAACTCATCTTGCCCTTGTAAATGTCCCCATGTGGTATTATGGATTTAAGCCTTGCTTCCTACAAATTCTCCCCATTACATAGGCTAATCCATAATCCACTATCCTCCCTTTCTCGAACCATTACTACAAATTAATGCTTGCTTTTGGTCCTCTAAATTCTCCCCCTTTGGAATCAAACACCGAAAAGGAAGACATTAGTAGCACAAAGGAGGGTCAAACTTTGTGATCCTTTGTGTGTAGAGTGAAATAGATCACAAAATTTGACTCTCACATTATATAACTAAGCTCCCCCTAAATATATGCATACATATAGTAGAAGACAAAGCATATGCATAATTGGCAAATTTTTGCTCAAGGGAGTTTAATCTATATAATGCATGGAGAAAGCATATAAATATCAAAAAGAAATCAACATGATGATATTGGTTTAGAAATACCACATGTGGAAACCAATTTGATTTCTACCACTTACAACTGGTGGTGGATATTTGAAGTATGATGCTTAACTCCGAGGACTTTATTTTTCTTGCAATGAGACTACTACACACATGATAAGCTTTGAAAAGGTGTTAGTCTCAAAGCATCCAACTTGTAGAGTAATTTCCCCCTAAATTTATGCACACAAGTGTGGAATACTTGTAGGAAACATGCACATTGATTTTAGAATAAAAAAATACTACTTGAAAGATGGCATCACATGAATGTGAGAGTCATTTTTGGCGGTGATATCCGGGAGAGATTATCTATAATTTAAACTTTGGCACATATTAGATGAACAATTGTAAGACAAGCTATGAACAATTTTAAACCTTGTAGGATTGCTTCAAAGGAATAAGAATGAAACCGAGCAAGCCTACCATATGAAATACCTAGTGTATGCATGACAAAATATATAAGAATGCAAATGCAAACCTAGGCATGAAGAGTAACTAGATGCTAAAAGATACCAATTGTAGGAAAATTTAAATCTAATACCAATTGAAGTAAATTGAATCTAGTTACCTAACATGGGAAGGGGAATTTGGGTCCATAGTATTCACTAACCCACTTGGCAATGATTTTGTCCATCATGATGCACCCCATGAAATGCATCCATACTTTTGCCAAGTCTCCAAATTCCCCAAAGTCCATTGGACTTCTCACTTCCCTTTCGGGATCCAAACCTTCTTGGTGCTCTTCATATTGGAAATGATTTCCTTTGGCACCCAAAAACGTTTGACCCCATTGTTGGCTTGCTTGTTCACCTTGATGGCCACCACCTTGTCATTTTTCTTTTTCTTCAAGAGATAAGGTGTGGAGGCCTTCTTGTCCACCTTGTTGGTGTAGGTGTTGGAGAGCTTGCTTGTTTGCCTTTTTTCCTTCTTCTTTGCTCCTCCCCCATTCTTCACTTTGCACTCATAGGACTTGTGACCTTCCTTGTGGCACATGTAGCAAACCACGGTTTGTCCTTCATCAAGCTTCTTCACTCCCTTGATGGTGTTATCTTGATGAAGTTGGGCTTTCTTCGCCTTGCCTTTCACTTGAGTCAAGTCCTTGGTGAGGCGAGCTACTTCTTGCTTGAGTTGCTCATTCTCCTTTGCAACCTCTTGTGTGCATGTATCTATAATAACTTTCTCAATACAAACTTGGTTGCACAAGGATGAGTCTAAACATAAATCATTACAAGAAGTAGAGGCATCCTTTTTAGACATGTTACAACTTTTCCTTTTAGATGCCTTAGTGGGAGTTGTACTAACGGCTTCAAGATTAGCAACTTTATTAGTTAGCTCATCACAATGTTTGCACATGGTTTCCATTTTAGCAAGAAAACTTTTATAAGCATCTTATGAGCTAGCTACTTTTTCTTTTAATTTTTCATTTTTCTTTACAAGTTGCTCACCATTGATTGTGCATGCATTTGTTGTTGCACTAGCCTCAAGTTGCTCAATTTTAGTAGATAGTTGAACATTAAGATTAGTAAAGTTCTCATATTGTTCAAGCAAAGTTTTGTATGCTTCTTGTGAACTATCTAGCTTTTCTTTAATCTTTCCGAGCTTCTTTTGTTGACTTGTGTAAACTTTAGCATAATTAAAATTTTGTTGCACAATTTCTTCATAAAAAGTCATTTCATCATCACTATCACTCTCACTAGAGGATGAGCTTTCATTACCTCATGCCATAAGGCACACACGAGAAGAGCTTGACGATGAGTGCTTGCGCCCTCGCCTTTTGTGATGGTGTTCTTCTTCACTTGAAGAATCATCCCATGACCTTATTGATATGAGGGCTTGGTTTTTGCATGCCTTCTTCTTTGTCTTGGGTGTGGGCTTGTTTGGACAAACTTCCACAAAGTGCCCCAACTCGCCGCATCCATAGCATCCTCTCTTTCTTTGCTCATTTCTTTGATTGGTGAAAATGAGATCTTGGATTTGTATGGGCACACCCTTGACATTGAGCTTTTGGATCATCTTCTCCACCTTGTTGATTAGTTTGATTGATTCTTCATCAAGGTCGGAGGTGGAGGAGGAAGATTGATCATCACTTGAATCTTCATCACCATCATCATCTTCACCTTCTTCTTCTTCTTCACTTGAGGAGCTTGAGCTTGAGCTTGTCTCAACTTGCTTGCTCTTCATCTTGTTTTTCTCGCCACATGCGAGCGCTTTGCCTTTGCTTGATGAAGAGGCTTCTTCTTGCCCCATCTTGTGCAACATTTCAAATGCCACTATCTTGCCAATGGCTATGGCTAGGGTCATGGTGCTCAAGTCCTCTATGTTGTGAAGGATGGTGATGATGCTTGCATATTTCTTTTATGGTAGCGCGGAGATGATCTTCCTCACGATGTCCGCATCATCTAGCTTTGTTAATCCTATAGAATGGAGCTCATTGATAATTAGATTCAAACGAGAATACATATCATGAACAAGCTCATCATCATTCATTTTGAAGGAATCATAATTTTGTTTAGCTAGACAATGTTTTTGCTCATGGACATTACTTGTGCCGTCATGGAGCTTTTGGAGTTTTAACCATATTTCATGTGCCGCATTTAAAGTGAATACTTGGTTAAACACATCCATGCTAAAAGATTCAAACAAACAATTTTTAGCTCTAGCATTGAAATGAATTTTTTTTCATCACTCTTCATGGGTTTATTGGGATTCTTCATGGGTTTCATCCTGTCACGAGTGACTCTCCAAACTCCCAAATCAACCGCTTTAAGGTAGCAAGCCATTCTAGATCTATAATAGGGGAAGTTAGTGCCATCAAAGTACAGAGACCTAGAGGTATCCATCCCAACCACTCTAAACAGCGTCGGCTCAACAACGGTTAAGCCAAAGATCCAAATTGAGCCAACCAGCTCCGATACCAATTGAAGGGGACCATGACGCCTAAGAGGGGAGGGTGAATTAGGCAACTTAAAAATCTAACTCTAAACTATGGCCTTTTTTAACCCTAGCAAAACCTATGCAATAGATAAACTATCTAAATGTGCAACTACGGTTTTGCTAGTGTGTTGCTATCTCTAACGCAAAAGTAGTAATACGATCAATGTAAATGCGGAAGCTAAAGAGCAAGGTAGAGATATGCAAACTCCCGTCAATGACTGGTATTTTTACCGAGGTATCGAGAAGCGCGCAAGCTTCCCCCTAGTCCTCGTTGAAGCCCCTCACAAGGAATCCCTCGCAAGGGCCAAGCTCCCAGTTTGGTAACTCCGTGGATAGCCTCGGGCCTTCCCCACGTGCAAGTGGGTCTTCGACGTGCCTCCGGCAAGCCTCTCCCGGATGCTCCCCGCCGTCTTCACTATCAAGCTTCCGGCCAAAACGCCGTGGGCCTTGTTCCCTCTGGTATACAGTGGCAGCCACACCATAAATGCGGTTGGTGTGATCTTGCAAGACTACAAGCCCCTCCGATATACAACAATGGTGCTCGCAAGCACCGGATAGTAAGAGGTATGCAAATCTCACTAAACACTAGGCCTAAACCTAGAGCAAGCGCATAAGCGGTGGTCTAATCAACCTAAGCACTTTGCAAAGCACCTACGCTAATCACCTAATGAATCACTAAGCATTATGCAAGTGGAGATCACTAAGATGGTATATCAACATCCTAGATATATTTCCTTAGCTCCACACATTACCAAATGGCCGGTTGGGGGTTGTATTTATAAGCCCCACTGAGAAAGTAGCCGTTGGGGATGAAATCCCGCTTTTTCTGCTACTGACCGGACGCTGATCACGTCCTGATCAAACGCGTCCGGTCGTCCCGACCGTTGGAGCCGTGAACAACTGATCAGACGTTGCCAGCGTTCGGTCACATGCCACCAGACGCGTCCAATCGTAATTTCGCCGCTCTGGAACCTCTCTGTACTCGATCAAACGCTGTTGTCCTACGTCCAGTCGATTTGCCGCTAGCATCCGGTCACTTGCTAAATGTGTTGCCGGGCTATGAACAGTGCCATCGGTGCGTCCGGCCAATCCACTTGTTTAGCATCCGGTCACTACTGCTGACGCCTGCTGTTGCCGAGCCACTGATCGGAGCATCCGGTCACTTTCCTCCAGTGTCCGATCACCTCTGTGAGCTCGTTTCTTCGTGATCTTGCGTACGGCTTGGTTCCTATCTTCATGCTTGGACTTTGCTTGATATCTTGGGTCTTCTCTTATGCTCCTAAGGTCTTGCTTGTGGTGTTGATCATCGGATCATCACGTCGCCTTTGTCCAAGTCACGTCTTACATCCTATTGAACTACAAAACAATCACTTAAAATTCATTAGTCCAATTTGGTTGTGTTGGTCATCAAACACCAAAATCCAAAGTAAATGGGGCCAAGGGTCCATTTTCCTTACAAAGGCCAAACCTACTTCTAGCTTCACCAGGCCAAATGTCTCTTTTGTGGATGCAGTAAAACTCACTCCTCTCACTGGAGCTAATCATGTTCCTCTTCGTGAACAAAGTTTGAGGAAGAGTGTTTTTTATTGCTTGCTTTTTTAGACCTCTAAAATTGAAGATAAGGGGAAAATCCCATTTGCCAGTGTGATCAGGCAGGACCCTCAGCTGTTGACTATGGTCTGAGTTTGAATTTCGGTCAGCAGAAGAGTGTTCAATATACGGGCAAGAAAGAGAATCCTGGTTTTTGCTCACGTTGTCTATCAGAAAATCACTTGAGGAGGGCATGCAAATCTCCCATTAGATGCTTTGCATGCAGGCGTGTGGGACATATTGAGGCCAACTGCCCCGGACGCAGTAATTTGAGAGGTGAGAAGCAGAGAGTTACTATTGCAATCAATGGAAAGAAAAATCTTGAGCAGCCCAACCCCTCTGCTTTGGGAATTGATCTGACTGCTGGGCCGAGGGACATGAGCCCACCCATCTTCAACTCATATATGGCTTGGGCCAACTCAAAGCCATCCACATCACATGCTCCACCCCCTCTAGAGCCGATCATTGTACCCTAGCACACCAATAAGATTACATTGAATAGAGGGCCTGATGTAGTGTTACCCCACTTGCCAGGGACTGACTTGTGCCTGGGTACAATAGCAAAAGTACCTCACCTTGATGAAGTAGCGGGCATGGCCTTCCAATGGGCTCATCCAGGACCCTTCAAACCAAGAGGAATGCATGTTAAGGAGGTAACAAACAGGCCGATGATGGTCCGAGTTGTGGCGGGAAGAAGGCCGAGGCCAAGAAATGAAGATTTGGCGATCATGACTATCACTCCGCTCCATGGTAATCCATTGCACTTCCCTGCCATTGAAGCAGTCATTAGAGAGTTTTTAGAAGAGCACAGAAGAATTCAAATTAGGGAATTTCAACCTTGTCACCTAGGCCAGGCTCTTGTCAGATTTGAGCATGACCACGATAGGGATAGGTTTGTGCTAAAGAGCCCTCATCCTTATGGGGGTGTCAACTTTAACTTTGTCAAACACAATCAGGAGAGAAACTGGAGAAGAGTGGACTTTAATCAGGATTGTTGGCTGATGTTGTTGGGGTACCTCAATGAATATTGGGAGCAAGAGTATGTGGATATTGTCATAGGTCCGTTTAGAAAAGCTATCAGTTGGGATGGGAATGATGCTCACCTCACTAGGATCATTGTCAAAGCTAGGGTCGCCAACCTCGAGTCAGTGCCACATTTCATTGTCTTTTTAGATACTAAAGGTTATGCTTGTGAATCCTGGACAATACAATATGAAATCCTTCAGCATGAAAATCTTGGAATGGACCCATTAGATGAAGACCCCTTGCTAGTGCAGATGGAAGGCCAGGATCCTCCCTAGTTTGACTTCTTTGGCCTGGGACAACATGTTCTAGCACCAGTAGGAGCACATGCTCAGCAGCAAGATCCTATCAAAGCTATAGAGGCACCTGCACAAGAGGGACAAGGTCAGCAGGGAGCAGATTGGCTATAATGGCCTAAAGAACTGCCTACTATTGGACAACAAGCTGCTGTTGGTCTGGAGATTAGAGCAGGCCAAGGTTTGGGTGGAAAACAAGGAGCACAACTAGGACAAGGAGCATAACTAGGACAAGGAGAACAATTAGACTTGAACCTAAATGTTGCCCTAGTAATCATGGCTTAGGACCTCAATGAAGCCCCACCAGTAGAGGACCCTCAGGAAATGCTTGTTCACCTAGTTCAAGGGGTTGAAACTGAAGAGGAGATGGAAGTAGTGTCGCAGCAGATTATACCCCCAGCCATATGACATCCTGGAAGAAGTTGCTGACAACATGGACATCAATGATGAATCCCAACTCCCTGTTTTACAACATCATGAAAACTTTCTCCCACTAGAGATCCTAGAAGATGCTCTCATGAATGAAGCTGAGATTTTGGAACATCAGAATAATCAGGCTCTGGATCAGGGTCTACAAGCCCAAAATGAGGTCTTCCACAACAATATTCAGTTGGGAATGGTGAGGACATTCTTCAACTCACCAATACCAAAGATGGGCAATAACCTGAACCCCCATGGGCTGGCGCCAAACTTCCATGGGCTGACACAATTTTCAGTTCAAAAGCCCCAACATGGGGCCAAAACTATTATTGAGGTCCTAGAGGCTTGGGTGGATTTTTTCAGGCCATGTTATTAGCACCAGCATAGCAAACCTGGGGCAAGAAACTGTTGGAGACCAATTTCCTTTTCCTACTCATGACAGAGAAAGATGGGCCTAGGAAGGACATCTCCTTAAGTGACAAGAAATCTACTGCAAAAACTTGTGCACACTTGGAAGAGGAACTTTAGGGCTTGGAGGGTTTTGAGGAAGCCATAAATAAACAGACACTAGAAGTGACCCCTCCAGACAAGAAAAGATCTAGAAAGACAAAAATTGGAACACCAGTTGTGAAAACTTTGGTCAAGAAAAGCAGCAAGGTCAAAGCTAGCAATAATGGCTACAAACCAAATGTAAGTGAAGAACTGCTTAGGCTACTCATTTGCTCCTCCAACCCTGTCTACATCTACTCTGAAAAAAGATTGGAATGGAACTGTGCCAATTGGAGCCCAAAAGACTAGAAGAGCCGGAGCTTTTGAAGAAGATAGCAAAGCCTGTAGGGAAGAAGCCAAAGAAGGACCCAAGCAAGGAGAATGATGACAATGAAGAAGGCCCAAACTAAGCCCAAGATGGAAGTATTAGTTTTTTTGGGTTTTTTGTGTGGATCTGTGTTTCCCCCAAGCTACTCCTTGCTTTTTCTATTGTTTTAAAATGGTGCACATCAGATCCTGGAAAATCTTGAATTGGAACATCAGAGGCATCAACTCTGACATCAAGTGGAACTCAGTGAGGGACAAGATCTCTGAGACTAATTGTGAAATTGTTTGTCTCCAAGAAACAAAAAGAGAAGCTTTTGACCTATGCTATATCAAAAACTTATGTCCCCTGGCTTTTGACTCTTTTCTACATTTGCCTTCACAAGGAGCTTTAGGGGGAATTATTGTGGTGTGGAAAAGCTCCATGTTCTCTGGACAAATGGTTTTCAGTAATGAGTATGCACTAACAGTGGAGCTCACTTCAAAGTTGAACAATGAAAGCTAGCTTCTAACAATAGTTTATGCACCTTGCACATCAACAGAAAAAAGAGCCTTCCTTAATTGGTTCAGAAATATTCATATGCCACCAGAAAAAGATTAGCTCATTGTAGGGGACTTTAACCTTATCAGAAAGCCTGAGGACAGAAACAAGGAAGGTGCTAATGTCAATGAGATGTTTCTCTTCAATGAAGCCATCAACAAGCTAGGAATTATTGAGCTCCCTCTGCATGGCAGTCAATATACTTGGACAAACAAGCAGTTTGAACCCATCCTAAAAAGGCTAGATTGGTTCTTTACTTCAAATACCTAGATAGCTAAGTATCCCAATACTCTTGTCAAGACTTTGGTGATGGAAACATCAGACCATTGGCCCTGTGTCATAGAAATTGACACCAAAATTCTTAGAGCTAGCTTATTCAGATTTTAAAATCATTGGCTCAGCAATGATGATTTCCCCTCAGTGGCTATTCAAGGTTGGGTATCTGCTCAAGTCCAACTAGACCTAGCCAAAGCTCTTAGCCAAATTTAAAAACTTGAGAAGGGTTCTCAAAGAATGGAATGCCAACCTACCAAGACTAGGGAAAATTATTGATAATATCAAATTGGTGCTCCACCTCTTGGAAACAATAGAGAGCCTCAGAGATCTCTCACTCCCTGAGTGGAACTTTAGGATAATTATAGCTAAAAAGCTCATTTCTCTACAGAAACAACAAAGAACATATTGAAAGCAGAGGGGGAAAGTGAGATGGGTGAGAGAAGGGGATGCTGGAACAAGATTCTTTCATGCACACGCCACAATTAGACATAGGAAAATTCTATCTCCTTTGTCTAGGACAGTATTGGGAATAACTTACAATCCCATGAAGGAAAAGTTGCCTTGCTATGGGCATCTTTCAAAGAAAGGTTAGGTGTCTCTGAGTTCAGGCAAATGCTCTTCAACTTAGGAAGCCTCTTCCCCACTGTTGAAGGACTTAGCTCTCTTGAGGAGGCCTTTTCAAAAGAGGAAATTGATGGCCCTAGGCCTGATGGGTTCAACAATGATTTTCTAAAGTGATGTTGGCTGCTGATTGCAGAACACTTTTACTGGCTTTGTCATGCCTTTAAGGAGAATGAGATATGCCTTAGAAGCATAAATAGCTCCCATATCACTCTGATCCCAAAAAAGGATAGGCCACTAGTAGTGTTTGACTATAGGCCTATCTCCCTACTGAACTCTTTAGTAAAATTGCTGACCAAATTGTTGGCAAATAGGCTACAAGGTGTCATAAAAAACTGATCCATAAGAATCAATATGGATTTATCAAAACTAGGACAATTCAAGATTGTTTGGCTTGGGCATTAGAGTATATCCACATCCGTCACAAATCAAGAAGAGAGCTAATAATCCTAAAGCTAGACTTTGAGAAGGCCTTTGATAAGATTGAGCATGAAGCAATCCTGGAAATTCTAAGAGCTAAAGGGTTTGGACAAAAGTGGATTAAGTGGATAAAAAGCATCCTAAACTCTAGAACCTCTTCAGTACTACTTAATGGGGTACCTGGGAAAGTTATCTAGTGCAAGAGAGGAGTAAGAGAAGGTGACCCATTATCCCCTCTCTTATTTGTGTTGGCAGCTGACTTGCTTCAATCAATACTTAATAAGGCAAAAGATCAGAACATGTTAAAACTCCCAATACCACTCAGAAGCTCAACTGACTTCCCAGTCATTCAATATGCTGATGACACTCTTATAATTATGGAAGCTTATGGTAGACAATTATGGACTTTGAATGCTTTATTGCATAGTTTTGGAGAATCCACTGGTTTAAAGGTGAACTATACCAAATCCATGATGGTGCCCATAAATACTAGTGAGGATAAACTGATTCATCTGGCTAGAACCTTTGGGTGTGAAACTAGAATGTTACCCTTCACCTATTTGGGGTTGCCTCTTAGTCTCACTAAACCCAAACCAATTGATTTCACACCACTAGTGAATAGATGTGAGAGAAGACTTGCAGCAACATCTGTTTTTCTAAGCCAAGCTGGCAGGTTGGAATTAGCCAACTCGGTTTTGTCTGCCCTACCAACCTTTTGCATGAGCACTTTTCTCTTACAACAAAATGTAATAGATCAAATTGACAAGTTCAAAAAACATTGCCTATGGAGGAGGGCTGATATCAATGCGAAACAAAAGCCAAAAGCAGCATGGCCAATGGTGTGCAGATCAAGAGAGGATGGGGGCTTAGAATTCTTAATATCAAGACTCAGAATGAAGCCTTGCTAATAAAGCATCTCCACAAATTCTTCAACAGGGAAGACCTGCCTTGGGTTTCTTTAATCTGGGAATGTTATTATAGCTCTGGAAATTTACCTAGGACATCAAAGAAAGGATCTTTTTGGTGGAGGGATGTTTTAAAGTTGCTGGACAAATTTAAAGGTTTAGCCAAAGTAAATATCAATGATGGGGGATCCTGCTTGTTTTGGCATGACCTATGGGGGGAGGACACCCTTGCTCACAAATATCCTGAACTCTTGTCTTTTTCTAAAAAAAGGCAGATTTCTTTCGGGCAAGGCATCTCTCATACACCACTCCATGGGCTTTTTCACCTACCTTTATCTTAGCAAGCACATGCACAATTAACCAACTTGCAAGAGGAACTCAATGAGTTTGTATTGGAAAGTTCACTTGACACTTGGTCATATATTTGGAACTCCTCCTTTTTTGGTAAGAAAGGCTTACAAGTAGCTCAGTGGTCATTGTAATCCTCATCCAGCTTTCAAGTGGAATTGGAAGAGCTCCTGCCAAACAAGCACAAAGTGTTCTTCTAGTTGTTACTGAAAGATAGGGTCAACACAACGGAGCTGCTAAGAAGAAAGAACATGGTGCTGCAGGATTACAATTGTATCCTCTGTACATCTGTGACTGAAGAAAGTCTGATGCACCTATTCCTACACTGCCCATTTGCTATACATTGCTGGGCTTGGCTGAACATTCAGGTTGACCAAAACCTAGAGATCCTTTTTAGGCTCTCCAAAGCTTTAAGGATCAACTCAGGGTGCCTTTCTTCATGGAAATTATTACCCTCATGTGCTGGGCAATTTGGAAAGCCAGGAATGATCACATCTTCCAATAGATAAACCCACTGTTGGAAAACACAAAGGAAGATTTCAGAAGAGAATTGGGCCTACTTCTAAGAGCAAAGAAGAGCTACTCCCCCCTTATTAATCAATGGATAGCAAATCTAGCTTAGCCTAGTTTCTTTTTCTAGATTGCAGTATTTTCTTCATCTCCTTCTTTGTTTCCTGAACCCTTTGTTGTATCCATATATCTCTGTATCTCTGTACTCTGAACTTCTGTCTGCTCCTAGTAGACTTGTTTTCCTTTTTCTTTATTTTTAATAAATCTCAGTAGGTGCCTTGCCCCTCCTGTTCTATCAAAAAAACTAGCTAGCTAGTAAGTATGACATGTCACTAGCAACAAATTACTGGCCATTACAAAGACAACTTGATACTTGTTTCGAGTTCAAACCAGGTTAGGAGATACAATCACTAATGATATCTAAGGTAACTAGTGAAAGGTGTTGATATCCCAGTCACTGTTAAATGCACTAACCGTTAATAATAACTAGACCTATCACTTATGACTTGCTCATGTAAGTGATAGGTCTTCCTAATTAACAAGCTCTAATTAAGGTGATGGGTCTTCAAATGATGTCACTTTTTATGAGATCATAAGTGATGATTTAGTGCTTATAACCGATGGTTTTAGTGCTAACCCAATATTAATTCACCTTATCTATTTGCCTCATCATTGCGAAATTGGCTAATAGGAGTAAGTCCTAGAACCTTATCCACACTTCAACTATCTCTATGCCCTAGTGCTGACAATATTGCCTCCACAAGACTCCCTTCCACCTTGATGATGCCCTCCTCTTCCACTGCCATCTTTTCTTCAATGATAGGTGCATGCTCGCTCCTCCACAATCACTAATGACAAAGTAACTAGTGGTAAGTGGCAACATCACTTGTCATTTTAAATTTAATAAGACTAGTCACCTATGGCTCCCTAAAAAATGACATTCTTCTAGGAAACTCTTATTGACCGATCAAAATGTAGCTTATCACTTCTTTTCAGATCATAAGTGACAATTTTAGTCCTAGCTCATAATTTTGACTCTATCTGATACACAGGAACCTTCCACTCACCTAGTCATGCATTTCAAAACCGACTGTCCTAGCACATTATCAATTCAACCATAACACCACCATTCCATATACTACCTCCTTTTTTGTTGATGTTATCACCATCGCACCACCTTTCCACATCAACAATAACCTAGCTCATCCTCATCCATTTCTTTGATGATGTACATGTGCTTTCAACACTATCCTCCTTCTCCCCGATGAACTCCACCTTTGTGGCATAGTCCACTCTTATCCTTGCCCCATCGATGTCGTCCTCCTCCTTGGCAACCTTGTCTTCCCATATCATGCAATCCTCCTCCTTGCCACTAAAATGATCCCATGCTTGACACCATGCCAGACTCCTCCTAGACGACCTCATTACTAGCCATGAGTGCACCCACACCTACTCCCACCCTTCCTCCTATGCTTGTGTGCCCTATGCCCCTATATGAATATATAGATGGGTGCTTGATGAATGTGTTGATGAAAATTAGAGTTATAATTTAGTCATTAGTTAGGAAATTATATATAAACTTTAGTTTGATGTTTATATTTAGTTACAAATTTTAATTAGAAAATTTTCCTAGAAATCTAGCAAGAAAATTAGTTAGAGATATGGTGCAATCTATATCTTTGACATTCTTGGTAATTTTGTAGTGGCCTCGCTCTCCTTTAGAATCAACTACCAACAATTTCAACCAAAGGTGAAATGAAAGAGTTTTGTGCATGGTTCTCCTCATGGTTTTTGTGCACCAAGTGTGTAGGTGTTCAACGTGATCATGTGGCTACAAGCAGTGACCCTTGAATTATGTGGTAGTTAGTAGCCTTTGGCATAAAACACAATGGATAAAATAAACTCTCTGAAGCAGTTACATCTCTTTTAATATTGTAGATAAACTAATTTAGAATTTGATAATGAATCATCTTTAAGTATGATAGTGAAAGATCAGTCATGGAACGTCGTCTAAAGAGCTTGAGAAGTATTGGTTTATTGTGCCCGACCCATCCTATTTTCGAATAAAAGCGCTTTAATAGGGTGAAACGCTAAACCATCACTCAGGATGAACATCAGTGATGGGTTATAACATCACTTCAACACCTTAACAATGGGTCATAGTTAGGGGTGGTGCCTCATGGAGGCGATACTAGGCTTCTGCCCCGCCTGCCTCCTCCTCCAACCCCTTAATCTAAAAGGAGGTTTTAATACCTATGCCCATCCATCAAATCTCCAAGATCTCCTCTCACATCAATCTTCTCTTGAGAAGCTAGAATGATAACTCTCTACATTGCATGCAACTTTATCATTGTTTGCACCTTGGATTGCATGCTCCACTTTTTCTACATTTGCCCCCTGATTTTACCTCACGCTCCGCTGCTAGTTATAGTTGTCACCCATCACTAAATTTAGTTACTATATATATTAGTGACATATGTCACTTTTGAATTTCCATCAATAATATGTTCGTGGTGAAGGGTGCTACGACCGTTATATTACTATTGGCGTTCTCTACCTATCATATTGACCCTCTTTTTACGTTGTGAAGTGCAGCTATATGTTAGACAAAAGACGTGAGTGCAAATAAAACCACCAAGTCATAACGAAAATATTTTTTCGCTCCTTGTAGTAACATAAAAATCTAGTTCCATGATGTGTACCCCTCCGTCGTCCCAAAAATGTATCCTTTTTGCTATGAACCTTAGACATATGTTTGTCCAGATTCGAAACAAAAATGGCACTCTTTTTTTTTTTTTGGAACGGAGGAAATATGTGTTATGTTAATTATTAGACCAATGCTAAAGGGTGGCTTTGCCACATGTATATGCTAGCTAGTACATGATTGTGTATGTGTGTTATCTGAGATCATCACTTGTAATTTTAGATTTGTGTGCAGTTGTTTTCCTTGTAAATGCATGAGTCTCCATAGAGCGATCGATCAGAGAGGAGATGGCCAGATTTTGGTATGTATTTTCTGTACAAATATGTATACGTGTACATGTGTAGCACACGCACGTTGGTAGTAGTAGTAGTACGGAGTACTTGGCAGATCCTTGGTCCGACCATGCGGCACTAGCAATGCATCAAATCAATCGTACGGAGTACTTGGCAGATCCTTGGTCCGACCATGCGGCACACTAGCAATGCATCAAATCAATCCATCAAGTACCAGAGCTACATGTATCTACACAGAGTCTCCATTAATCCACCGAGAGCGAGCACACCCTCTTTTCATTGCCGGCCACCACGTACGTCCGACATGTACACAATCACATGTAGCATCGCGTCGTTGGCCGCCATGATGCATGCATAATAACGCAAGACAGGCTCTGAGCGTAGTTACCTGTAGATTGATTGTGGCGGTGGGGCCCGGCCGTATGAATGGGATATCACACCGGCTGGCGGCGCGGCCGGAGCATCGTCGCAACGACGCGGCTGGCAGAGACCGGCCGGCAGCGGCATTCAATGCGTGCACCGGCCGGCGACATCGATCCCGAAGTCGGAGCAGCTATAGCCAGCTAGCGTAACTATCGAGCCGGCCGGTCCTCATAACCTCATGGGTTCGTCGGAGCAGAAACGTAACACTGCTGCGTGCTGTATCCACATGTACGTCGATGGAGAGGATGCATCGGTCTCAGGCTCTCAGCTAGGCGAGCTAGAACTAGAATCAACCGTGTGAATGCGCCAGACGTACATCCATCTCTCGGTCTTCGTTTTTCCAGTGGATAATATCTCGTTACCTGTGAAGATTCTCTAGTCTCGTTGCTCGTGATCGAATTGAATATCCTTTCTCATGTCTATCTGCTGGATTGCTTGCAGGATCCGTCTATGGCCACCGGCTGTCCGAGAGAGGGGCTTGACTATTGGTACAAATGCAAATGCAACTGTAGCTTTATCCTTAGCTAAAGTTTTTTAAGTTTGACTAAGACTATAGAAAAAAGATATCAGTATTTACCACACACGAAAAATATGTGCCATAAAAATATATTTCACGACAAATCTAATATAATAGTGTTTATTTAATAGTGTAAATATTATAGTTTTGGTCAACTCAAAATGGTTTAATGAGTTGAGACTATGTTAGAATTGCAATACTCCTTGTTGGAGAGAGTTAGGCAGCAGTAGTATATGATAATTGACTGTGGGAGTTGGGAGGTGTCGTCAATCATCATGAGCTACCCTACTCCATGGACAGTTTTTCAAGCAAAAAGAGGCTACTGGCATGGAGACTGGTCAGGCTTATAGTGAGTTCGTACGGTAGTGTGTCGGTTCTGTAAACTAGCTACCAAGATTCAAGGATACCATTAATCGCTACCAAAGCTTCATTAATTACATTAAAAAAATCCATCGTCATAACCTTTTTTCTTCATATCTCACTTTATACACCCTACGTAACTACTTAAAACAGATCAAATCTGATGAGCAGATAGGGAGAGAAAAAAAGATGGAAAATAATAGAGTCATGCTATCACCAAGTTGGCCTGCATATGACAAATTTCGACACATGTTCAACAGACAATATATGTTTATTTGCTTTTTGAAAGAGAACATACTCCATCCATCTGCAAAAGAATGCAAGTCCAAGATTAGTGTCCAAAAAAATTAGATATATATCCCAAATTTATTCTTCTCCAATGCACTACGACTCGAAGATCCAAGCATGGAGGAGTAATGGATGGCTTAACCCACCACCACAAGCTGAGGAGGCCGCCGCGGCTGCCCCCATGGTTGCGTACCCCACAGCCAGTGCGTAGCACTTGCGGCCGCCGCCACCCCTCACCGCTGCCATGATCCTCACCCTGCCTGCTAGTGTCACCATCCTTCAGCACTGTGCCATGCTGCCACAAGCCCACAACCGTCCGAGCCAGCATCCTCCCACATGCCAACCTTGCCTTCCGCCTCCTCCCCAGCCGCATCAGATCCAACCACAAGCTCTATGACCTCATCAGGCACAGCACCTCTACAGATAACACTACTATAGAATAGCACTTCACTGCCGGTTCAAAAACACCCTATCACTGCCGGATTTTAAACCGGCACAACCATACCGGCAGTGATGAGGGTCAGCTATCACTATCGGTTCCTACAAACCGGCAGTGTTCTTCAACTTCACTGCCGGTTCTTTACACAACCCGGCAGAGTTCAGTTCCACCAACACTATCGGTTCATGAGACCACCCGACATAGTTCAGTTCCACCAACACTGTCGGTTTGTGTTTTAACCGACAGTGTTGTCGTAACCAGCACTGCCGGTTTGTGACAAGAACCGGCAATGATGGCTAAGCCAACGCTGCCGATTTGTGGCTCAAGCCGGCAGTGCCATCTTGGCCATCACTGCCGGTTTGTTGCTAACCGACAGTGATGGTCACGACAACACTGCACTCATTGATCCATTGTAGGCCCCACCTTGATGAAGGGTTGTATCTTCCAATCACGGTCGCCTCGTGGGGTGACATAGAGGGGAGGAGCAGGTGCCTCTATCGCTGTCATCGGTAAGGGTGACATGGAGGGGAGTGGGGGGAGGGCGCCGCCACTACCACCGCCGCAATAGACAACATTGCTATTTGTGGGGACATAATAAAGTGGAGGGGCAGGTGCCACTGTCCCTTGGGGTGATTAGGAGGGAAGGGGATTGGGTGCTCCTACTAGACCTAGCAAGACACGTCCAGGCACTGCATTGCACACTCAATCCATCGTGCTCTACTCTGAATGGGGAACAGGGGAGGAGTGCAAGAGAGAAGATGAATCACGAATGAGTGCAGGAGAGACCATGTGGAGTTATTTTTCTTAGTGGGCCCCACACATAGTTACTTCATCCCAAGAGTTGCATTCTTTCTTGGACATTCTCCTCACCCTAGAATTGCATTCAATTATGAATAGATGTAGTATTGTTGAAGGCAGACACACCACATAGAAAAGCCTCATGTCCATGGATGATCACTTTCTACGTGGAAAACACAAGCATGCGTGCTCATGAAATTGGTGGATACTGTCATGGTGTGCCAAGGACCCAGACCCTTGTGGGTTAGCTATTGCATACTTCCTCCAACTATATTTTTTGCTTCAAATAGTGTAGTTACTGAAAGCCCTAGTTTGGTTTTTGTAATTGAGTTTCTACCATGGGGAATAATGCTTTCGTTGAGTATGATTAGCTCGAGTCCACTTGATGATGATGGACAAGGCATAGGAGTTGATGAAGATAGAGATCATGATCACTTATATGCAAGGGTTCATCAAATGGAAAGAAGTTGGAGCAACAACAATCCATAAGGCAAAGGTATAAATAGGGCTTTGCTTTTGCCAACCATAGTGTAATAGAGTGCACTATTGGGTTTAGGATAGATAATCATACTATAAAGAGGGGAAATCTTTAGTTGCAATGGTTATCTAGTGCCATTAGTCTCATGTGCATATGAATTAGCCTTAGTGGTGTGGTTAAAATGCGAGAAAAATGCCTTTGAAAATGCTAACTCACTTGCACAAGTTGCTTGATCACTTGAGGAGTTGGCACATTTGAAAATGTGGCAAGACGACAAGCTTGTTGGGTGGTTGTCTTGCACTTGGCGGGTTGGATTGGCCTCCATGGTGGTCGGGCCTCTAGGGCACCGGATCTGCCAATGTGGCATCTGATACTAGCTGAGTGGTGGTGTGGGCTATCGACCTCCTAGCTAGCCCACGGTGGCTAGCGGTAGAACCGCAAGCCAGCGCATGTGGCAGAACCGTCCAAAATAACACTCCTTCGGAGACGCTCATCTTCCACCAGACACTAAGTGCCCCGACAGCAAGCTACATCAGGCAGGTTCCGTCGAGCACACCCCAAGGGAGAGCCCGAATAATCCACATTTATCCCTCAGGATCCAATAATGAGAACGAATTTGCATTACTTAGTCAATTTCATACATCCAGAGTTCTTAGAAATACGTTATTACAGGACCAAATTCAGAGTGCGGAAATTAACAGTGAAATGAAAAGAAACATCTATCGATAATATACAAGGATCCGTCTGTGCCCACCAGAAGAATCCTTCACACAATGGCTACTCCTCAAGCAGTACATGCAACAGGGGTAAATAAATCCTGAGTACACAATGTACTCGCAAGACTTATTTGACTAATAGGAATAATTTTCTGACTCCAAGGGATATGATAAGCTTTATGGTTAGTTGGGTTCCTTTTTGCAGAAAGCAACACTAATAGTGAATTCTTATGTATGTTAATTATTAGCATTCATGATTAGTTCATTATCTAACCATTCTATGTAAGCACCTGTTCTACTTTCAAGCAAGAGTTGAGCAAACAGTTCCATTTCACCACCTTTCCTCTTTCAGTTCTTACTATGGTGCTAGAGTGTAGACAAGTCGTACCGGATCACCCGGCGATTCGTGAATCAATGTGTCCAGCTGGGTACGCCGAAACACACTCCCCACTTGTACCACAGGCACAAGTAGGACCAACCCGCCACTCTCCTATCACGGGGTCCATGTCGCTGTCCAAACTTGGACTCCAAGCCCTCGCTCCTGAATCCCAGACTCAGTGCAGTGCTTAGAGCTCTACCATCTCCGCCTCTAATCAGTTGGTCTGGAAAGAGCCGGAACCCACGATAAGAGAGCAACAAGTCTTTCCTACGCCCATACCCAAGTATGTGCTCAGGATAATAAGTCTGTGACTTGCCTAGAGTCCATTGCAACGGTCGATCCTTAACCGACACAGACAGGAAAAAAGTGTAACCAAGCTATGCCCCGTTGGCCGTAGGACACAACCTCTTACACCCACTAATACCCAAACCATATCTTTGTCCGGTCTCTATTTTTCTTTTCCACCATTTTATCATGAGTGATCTTAATAATCACCTATTATGAGCAATGACAGGTTACTCACGCTACCAAAATTCTAATCATAGCAGCTACTCGACCTATACTAATAGGACTCATAGATAGGTATATATATGCATATAGTTTCCATAAAATGCCTATAACGTAAATGCACATCATATATATATATATATATATAGTGATCATTCAAAATAAGGTTATGCACCGGGGCTTGCCTTGGGCAGGCGGGGCGTCAACAAAATCAGCAATTGACGGCTTCGGGGCTCCCTCCTGAACGAGAATCTCCTCCTCGTACTCTTCAATGATCTCCTCGTACTTCTGTTCGCCCGTAGGCACGAACTCTACCAACTCGTTATCTACATGCATGAAATGATGATAAAACATTTAGTAATACGGCAACAGCAACTCTTAAAATAAAATACATCTATCAAGCTACTAAATTAGCTCTACCGACTAAGATGCTAAGTTGCCTATCATTTCCACTAAACAGGTATGAAACATTGCATGTATTAACTTAGCAACTAAAGGCATTCTTACTCTTAATACCGATTTACTATATATATACTAAAACAAGGAGTACTAGCTACCATATTTATCAACCTATTCTAAGGCTACAAAAATTACAGTGAGCACATAATAATACAATGAATCTACTATAAAAATTTTATGGTAAAAGCTATTACCAATTTGCCACAAAAATTCTAATAAATATTAAGCTAAATAATGCTAAGTTTTCCTAAATGAATTAATGAGTCTATCATTATCATAGATAACTGTAAACCAACAGATAGATCACATTTTTGTGAACCTAACAAATTTTATTTCATTATTTTTGGACACCAACAAAATTTACTATAATTTTCTAAAGATCAGCTCAAAACTAAATTGAATAATCCTTTACTAATTCACTAGGAAAAAAAAGGAAAACTGAATTCAACCCGCGCGGCCCGCGAGCGAACGGCACGGCCCACGCCCGCACATCGCGCGCGCACGCGCGATCCACTAACACGGCCCACACGGGCGCGGCCCAACAGCACAGCGACGCCTCGCAACAGGGAGGCCCACGCGCGCTGGACATTTTGCGAAAACGCCCTCGGCCTACCCGGTAATAGCGCGAGCACTAAACGCACTATTCCTTCAGTCTGCGACTACACAAAATGGCCCTTGCAATAATCTGTCTTCACATCGAGGGGTCCCTGGCCTGGCTGTGCACGCCGGCGCAGCAGCTGATGGCACCGACGACCCCGGCCGGGCAACCGAGACCCACCCAGCCCTATCTAAGGAGCCGGTACTTTCCTAGGCGCGAACGCGAAACGCTAGGTGATGAAAACGCGAGCCGGGACACCGTAGTAAAGCCGGACCATAGTGGCGGAGCTCCTGCAGCAAAAGCGGTGATGTTCTGGTGAGCTTCAACAACACCGGAGCAGTAGGGGTAGCGCGTGAGCTCAAGGAACTAACCACAGACCCAGCCGAGGTGGTGGTTTAGTCGGAGGCGGCCCGAGCCAAGCTAGCCGCGTGTGCATGGATGGTGCGATGGTGCACTGCGGCGGCAAGACCCCGTCAGGGGCGTCTAGGAGGTGGTAGCAACTCAGCAAAGGTGCGCCGGGTGATGGGTAGGTGGAGGCGAGGCTGGTGGTGCAACAGATCGAACGCAAGCAGCTCTGGAGTGGGGGCTTTGCCGCCGACGCATGCTGATATGGTCTTATCGACCCGGCAGGAAGAAAGCTCCAAATTGGAGCATGGCACGATAAGGATCAATGCAAGATGGGGTCGGGTGGCTAGCTGACTACACAGCGAAGCCGTGGGCAAAGTTAATTGGACCGAGGTGACTCCACCATGCCGAATTGAAGGTGCGGGTCCGGCGACCATGGCGGCAGAGGAAACAGGGAAAGAGTAGACATGGCTTGGCTCGTCGTTGCCGTGGCAGGACGTGGCTATCAACTTGTAGTTCAAGTGTGCACGTGCTACAGGCCGTTGGGGGATCAGTGAAACGCACTCAGGAACGATTGGCCACATTGCCATAAATACAAGCCCATGGCGGCTTGGCCATGTGCGCCGTAGTGGCTGGCACCGGACTACGGAAGGCAACAGTGCAGCATCACAGCGAGCGCGGATGTGATGGCAATGGTAGGCGGGACAAGCCCACGCGCGTGTAGGCGGGACAAGCCCACTCGCGTGCAGGCGTGAAAGATCGGCAGTAGCAGTGACTGTGTGATAGCGGCGGTCGGAGCTCAGCGTGACCGTGGATGCAGCACAACACGACGGTGAGCAGCTGCGGCACCGCGCGGCAGCAGCCAGGATCGGCCAAGCCACAGGCCAGCCGTGGCTAGGCCGAGGACGGCCCTGACACCGGCAACGCGACCACGCGCTCGTGGCACGGCCGGGACGACCGCAGCGAGCACGGGCACAAGGTGACCACGCACCGGAGACAGGCGGCCGAGACATGAGTGCGTGCACGGTTTTTGAAGCACCAGTTCCGGCCTAACTAGCCTGCCCAAAGCTTACCCATCTCGACGAAGCTAAAGAGGGTTGATTAAGCTTCTAATAGGACCTACCCGCTCGAACCAAGGAGTAAAGGTCCACCTTTAGTCCCGATTGGTGTCTCTAACCGGAACTAAAGGTCCCCTACCACTGTGCCGAGCGTAGTAGCCGTTGGGCAGGGACCTTTAGTCCCGGTTGGAGACACCAACCGGGACTAAAGGTCCCTGCCCAACGGCTACTACGCTCGGCACAGTGGTAGGGGACCTTTAGTCCCGGTTAGAGACACCAATCGGGACTAAAGGTCTCTCTAGTCTCGGGCGCAAAAAATGCCGGGACTAGAGCCCATTTTGGCCTCGGATAAAAGGTCTGTTCTCTACTAGTGCAAGGTGAAGTGGAGACAGAGATAGGAGACCTACGGCTGTCTGGATCAAGTCTATGTCTCATTAGCAATAGATGTATAGCTCTCGTATTATTGAAAGAAGTCTTCTAGCAAAACCCTAGCTCCATATATAGTACTACTCCAAACAAAATGGTACACTCTATATGTACCATTTTATTTGGTTCAACTGCTCATGAAACCTGCATGAACAATAATGCCCGGACAGAATGTGTCTTTTACCCACCACATGTATACACTCAACAGTAGTACCTTGCCATTTACTGATGTATCAACTTAACCACGGCCAGACGAGAGGATGCGCTCCACGATGGGTTCGTACGTCCATAACAGAGAGGTTAATGGATCAACGCATGCCAAGGACTGCTCGAGCGTATTGGCTATCTTGTGCGTGCGTGGGTACATTTGCATGATAACTCAATTATACGGCCGGAGTACTTCTACGTGTATAGTACATACAGGCTTTAATTTAATGGACCACTACTAGGATTCACGAACCCTAGTTCAACAAAGTTTGAAGATGATATAAGATCGTTAATTCAAACTAATGTAATAATCTCCAGGAAATTTCTTAATCGTCAACAAGAAGATAGATGCAATTTGTTACGCACGCGGGCCCTCAGTCAGCATCCAGAAGTTTTGAAACTTAACCACTTTGTCGTCGTAGAAATCTTAACACCACGCAGGACACAAGACAAGCCTGGAAGATCCGCTTAACTCCGATGCAGGACAACTCGGTTTTGAATTCGTAGGCGTGCCAGTAAATTTGACCCTAAAATTAACAAGGAGAAAACAGTCAATAATTTAAGGCGGAACATGGCTGTTGTTGTCCAAACAGTTCCAATGTGTGGCTAAAGAGCCGATGGTTAAGGCTGTCGGCTACCGAACCGATATCCAGTAAGTTGATAGTTTAAAATAGTGAAAGCAAGCATCATCGGCTATATTCAAGTATTAACAGTATATATCAAAGAGTCGATGGGTGTGCAAACAAGGTAAACCATGAAAGCGCAGGCTATCGGCTACAGAGCCGATGCAGGTAATTAATAATGTACAGAATGTAAACAATCTATTATTTAATATAAATAAATCTACTCACTAAATCTAATCTACTATCGCCACCAAACAGGTCAAACTGATGCAGCGTTGGTAAAGATAATAATTAAAGCTAACAAGCCAATAAATCTATTTATAATTAAACAGAATCGTGAAAACATGCTCTAAACAGTGAAGGCATAGGCCATCTGCTATATAGCTGATGGAGGTATATACTGAGTGAACAAACTCTTGTTTTCCTAGTAAACAGATCTAATAAACTAGCAAAATCGAACCTAACGTTGCTATCAAATAGGTCGATACGATGCAGCGTTGATAACAGCCGATAGATCAAAGATTATTAGTCGATAGATCCGTTTATAGTAAAACAAGACTATAAACACGCACTATGGTTGACTAAAATTAAGATACACTAGCTGATAGAACAAAATGAATCTAGTCAGGTAAATTGGCGATGTTACTAAATCTAGTAAAACACTAAATATAGCAAGATCGATAACCGGTGATTCTACTAAAAACAATAAGAGATCATAAGATGCGGCCCTACTAATCTTAACAGAATCGATAACTGGTGATTTGATATCAAATTAAGCAAGAGATCAAAAGATGCAGCCTTACTAAATTAGATACAAATCGATAACTAACTAGTATCAAATCAAGAAATACCAGAGATCGAAAACCGATGCAGCCCTGTTCACTGAAGAACTCGCAAGATCTACGATACCTTACACCTACTCCTAATGTGAATGGCGTGAAAGCTGGAAAAAGATTGTATTGATTGTATGTTGGTATCTGATTACAATAGCTGGGGTTTATATTTATACCCTAAACCTATTACGAGTCCTAGCAGAATAAGGCTTTACAATTCTTGTAATTAAAGAAAATGGCCAAATTTAGGTAGATTGGGCTCCACGCTTCCCTTTCTAGTGGAGACCGACACGTTCACGCTTCGATAACGCCTCAGCTTTCCAAATCAACAGAGTCCGCTACCTTTACACCTGAGCCGATACTGCTGACGTCATCTGCCTTCAGAATGCTTCAGTTGATTTCAATCCAATCTACACGTGAGCCGATTCCGTGTGCGACGCGGTCTTAAGTGTCTCTCTAAATTCCAAGTTCCCGCGTCCCTTCCCAAAATGTGGTGTAAACACCACTTCTATACTTTGCAGCATCCATTACCTACAACAAGAATTTTCTTACTTTAATCTCCAAAATCCACAATATAATGCCAAGAGTAGCATGCATTAAATATTATCGATGATCAATATGCATACAGGGCCGGGGCGCCTGCATCAAATGAAGATATGAAGAAGCCAGCAGGGGGGGAGAGCTTGCGTGCCGACATACATACATACATACACACATAAAGACGATGTCAAATAAAGATCGACACCCGGTAGGCATCTTAAATAGCTGTGCATAATAAATGGGCATAAAACTTAATTCATCACTGCAGCAATGCAAGTGGTAGTACTACTGCGCGTATAGTATTAACGTACACATGTCATCCCAGACATCCATTTATCGCAATAGTAAGGCTATAGCTGCTGAGGTCCCGTTGTCCCCAGCATTCAAGTATTTGAATCAGTGTGCGTGATTATATATATTTAATAAGTTGTCATATATCTACACAACAATTTCTTAAAAAAAAGAAATTAGAACTCATGAGAGAGTTAGTTTTATATATGTTCAAGTTGATTACATAGGATCATTACATAATTAACCAATGCACCGTACCCTTTCGTGTGATGAACATTCCTTTTATTTGCCATTCCATATATAAAAAGGCAGGATTCTGGAAACAGTTAATTAGGAGCCTTAACATGAGCTAATAAAAGGAAACTTATTGATGCATGCATTCGTGCAACACAATTGGGGTCTAATATTCTTTTTGTCCACAGGCTGCTAATACAATAAACCGCTATTGGCTAACAACAAGGTGCCAAGAATTATATGCTTGAAAAGTATTTCAATGTTGCTTCAATGTCTCCTTTGCGTGTGACTCATGTAAATCAGAGGTCATAAAGCGGTTATCTGGCTTCATGGGCATGTCCGTTTGTGCATGTCTTTTCCCAAACAATAACTAACGAAGTGCACATATCTGTAGCTCGATTCGTGTATGTCTCTTTGTGTATGTCCCATACGAAATAAATTGAAGTTGTATATTGGTCCACATGTTGTTGCTGCTGGGATGCTAATCAATGCAATATATAAGCAGTGGTGTGTGTTAAGGAATCTCCATCCAAAGTGATCGACGACGTGACCTAGCTTTATATGATTGTACAATAGCTAAAGTTGCCTCGGATTTGGAGCTAAAATAATAAATTGGTTTTACAAAATTTGTCTACGTGAAGTGCAATGTGAAGAGAAGTAGTACTATGTCCTGTAGTACCTTCAGCATTTTATTTTACTAAAAGCAATGTTCATGACACATGTTTGATGATCATTTTTTTCGAAGAAAGCAATGTTCATGACAATTTCATGTGATAAACATTACTTAAGCTCATGTATTAATTTTAGGGCGCAAGGGGGAAAAAATCGAAGCCGCCATGTGCATCAATGCATCGGTATGGAGTATATACGCCAGTGCAGAAACAGACATATGCAAGCGGACAAGCAAGCTTCGATTAGATGCATGCAAATGCATGTGCAGGTGCACACACTGCATACAGGCAGCGGCGGCAGCTAGTGCAGGCAGGAGAGGGCGTGGGGGCCGGCCGCGCCGAACACAAAGATGATCGCGCCTGTGCCCTAGCTAGCTAGTTGCATGCAAACATCCTGCCGCTCACATGATTAAGGCGGTGTTTAAATCCAGAAACTAAAGTTTAGAGATATCATATTTTGTGTTATATCGGTATGTCACATGAGAGTGTTTGGATAGTAATAATAATAAAATAAATTATAGAAGTCCTCAGTAATTCGTGAGGCGAATTTATTAAGCCTAATTAATCTGTCATCAGCACATGTTAACTGTAGCACCACATTGTCAAATCATAGCCTAATTATACTTAAAAAATTCATCTCATAAATTAGTCGTAGTCTGTACAATTAATTATTTTTTAGTATATATTTAATACACCATGCATATGTCATACATCCGATGTGATATGAAGTAAACTTTAGGAGAGCAACTAAACGAGGCCTAAAACGCTTCATCTACCATAGGTCACTGTAGCATCCTTCCGTACGATGGCCGTATTATGCTAGTGTACTGTACGTATATGCTGCTGTGCAGTCAGACGTACTGGAGTCACAAATAAATATGCATGCCCAAATGCATGATCAATAATTACCCAGTGGAAGATGGCAGAGTATCCGATCCATATAAGAGTGCGTGCACGCAGTCACGCAGCCATGGAATTTAAAGTCTACGCATCGTCGTTTTCAAATCTTTTATTTGAGACGCGTACATCATTTTTTTGTATATAACTGATACAACATGCATTTTAACTTGTGGTAGCATCATACAATACTACTGAATAATTTTCTTAATCTTACTCTCTCCCTCCACGAAAGAATGCAATTCTTACTTTTTGAAAAGTCAGATCATTTAAACTTTGACTAAATTTATATAAAAAAAATATCAATATTCATGATACAAAATAAGTACCATTAGATTAGCTACAAAATATATTTTCATAATAAGTTTATTTGAAGATATAAATGCTAATATTATTTATTATAAACTTAGTCAAACTTCAACCAGTTTGATCGGCATGGATCCTACAGTTGCATTTTTGTTTGTGGGCGGAGGGAGTACTATCTGGAATGCACAACTAATAATATCAAAGAGATGCAGTTTCCGTACGTACGTCGATCAAAAGTTTTTCCTACATGACTATTATATTTAATCTGCACTGATGGACTTAACTCAACCATCAAGCATAGATACATCAACGACATTGATGAGCTTTTATCTTGTTACTCAAGTTTGTAAAAAAAAGGAAATGGGAGCTCATTGTTTTATTGCATGCAAATTAAAGGAGGAGGATGCATATACATTTATATATATTATTATATGAATAAATGCTGATATTATTGGTACTACAGCTCCTTTCTGTCCCTTCCTTTAGTATATATAGACAGAGTAGCCAGGAGCAGCCTCGGCAAAATTATAGCATCGACCGATATAGTATCTCTTTCTCTTCTTTATTAGAGAAGGCGATTGAATGATACGAGAGACACGGAGAAGTCATGGCACAGTTAAGTAACACATAAGTATTTCAGAGGCTAGATAGCGGGGTGCAGACAGGCCCCAGCCCTACAAAATGATGATGAGCCGTTCCTACAGTGTATACATGCATGTATATATATGCAAATGCATATGATGCCACAGCACAGAACCAAATGGCCCTCATGCATCGAGCTACTACTACCCTTCGTCTTAAAAACAATGCAATTTTAGATGCATTTTTCTCTTAAAGTATCTAAAGTTTGAATAAATGTATAGATAAAAATACTAATGTTTATGACACCGAGCAGATATACTAAGAAAATATATCTCATAACAAATCTAAAGATGCTTATTTAATATCATAAGTATTGATATTTTAATATACATAGTTAGTTAAACTCAAAATACTTTAACTCAGATGTTTTTCTAGTTGGAGGTCTCTTCCTTCCTGCAGCTGAATGCGGCTTTCACATGCATTTACTCGGCCATATAAACGCATTCAAGCACATTCAACTGGCACCGTACCTACTATACCCCCTCCGCGTGTAGCCCTAGCGAGAGCCATGCATATGGGCTACTATATGCATGGTTCATGCATAAAAAAGACGAGAAAGCTCTCCATCCATCCAGTGACATGCAGAGTCCGTTGCATGCGTCGTCGTCAATGTGGGTGTACGTCTGCATGTGGAATCAGATGGCAGACTGGTGACTGGTGGTGGCGCGTTCAGTGCAGTGCAGGGCCGGATCGGAGGAAAGAAGAAAGATCCGTCAGGGGAAGAAACGAACAACAGTTAGACGACAAAGAAGCCTCCTGTATTTCCGCCGGTGGCCACCGAACAGAATTGCAGTTCCTGCCGGCATGCAGCTGTGCGCTGCTGCATTTGCCATAACTGTCTCTCTTTCTCACTCAGACACTCACAGTGTGTGTGTGGTTACACATGCAGAAGCCTGCCTGGGCCACACATTACTGCGGAAGCCTGCCAAGACAGATCTCCCTCTCCCCAGCCGCCCCCGGTCAAGCTGATGCGCGTGTATCTGGGCCGGCCGGTACATGAGAAGGTGAGGGGTCATATTTCCTACACCTGGCTACCCTAAGGATCTTAAAATACTAGAACACATGCAATGGGACATGAGGGGTCACTATAGACTCAACAAACAGGCATGCATGAAAGTTAATACAAATGAAAATTATTTGCGGCGGTAGAGCTATGGCATAAACCACTATGTTGGATTTACTTTATCACAGGTGTGTCTTAATTTAATTACAGACGCGGTTTGGACACGAGTCACAGCTGTTGCGTCGTCTACACGGACACGTGTTTTTTTACATGTCTGTGATGTTGCCTCATCAAAGATGCGTCCTTAGTAAACGCATCATCGTCACGGACACGTTTGGACAACATGAGTCACTGATGGTATCTTATCACAGACGCGTTTTATTGGCACGTGTCTGTGATCATATCTTATCACACACTATTATATTACGTCTGTATATGATATACAGACGCGGCGCGATTTCGTGTCACTGATAATGGTGCCTTCTTTTTGCAGTTTTGACACCATTGACAGCAACGCTAAACATGTTCCTTGCATGCACATATAACTCGATAAACATGTTCTATGATAAAAAAAAAAAGTACTAAGCATCCCATATGATATGTAACCATTTCTTGCAATAACACCTTTCACCAATTTGAAATGCTTAACTTAAATTCAAGAAGAAGACAGTGTTTTCCCCTCCCAGCATGGATGATGCCTAACTATATATATTCGAAATGTTCCAAGGATATGTCACATCAATCACAATCCAATTTAAAATTGAAACATACATATGCATATGGAAACATCAATGCTGCTGCTGTTTAGTTTGTATTTTTAAGGTGCAATGGTTAAATGGAGGAAAGAATCCCCCAATTAATTCAAGCTAGTAGCATACTTAAATACAATCAGTATGTTCGCTTATTGGTTTCAGCCAGGACTTATCAGCCAGCCAACAGTATTTTCCTCTCACAACAAACCAGCACCAGCCAGGTTTATTAGCCCAGAAACCAACCAGCGAACATGCCGAATATGTGCAGGTGTATGCCATTTCATAAGTAAATGCTGTTGTGGAACATTCCACGCACATCAACCCTAAAGTAGCTAGTCTATAAGAGTTTGTGAATACTACCAGTTTGCCATTGTATATATGATGACATATTATTATATATACACACTGTATGCGTACACACCTACAGCAAGCAACTTTCATGCACATCAGATAACCCTAGTAAAATTAATGTGCTCGTACGTCCCCCGCGCTAGGTTTTTTTCCAGAGTAGTTTTCCACTGGCAGGAGGGGCCGTTGAGCTTGGGGATGTACATGTCGTGAGAGTGGTGGTGGGTGGTGGGTAGGAGGTGGCGGCAATTGACCGCTCAGAGTGGGTCCTTGTTGTAAAACACATTGTCAATGGTTAAAAATTGTCCTCCATATCTCATGATCACCCACGTTACTACTGATACTTTTAGATAGTAAGTTTAGAGACAATACAAGTCTATAATCACATGATTTAAGTTCTTATTCAAGAGAAACTTTAAATGTTTTAATTTCTATATATTCTAACATGTCTTAGCTTCTATGCTTTACACTTAGCAGCGTCATGCATGCTTTATTTCATAGTTGTGGTATGTAATCATCATCATTCTAGGAGTAGAATATATGCAAGTCATATATCCTGATTCATAAAGTTGTCTAGAAATTCTAACTCAATGTGTACTTGATATTAAGTAATTGTGATTGATAATTTGAAATACTTTTAATACTTCAATGATTTTGATCATTTGTTTCAAGAAACATTTATTTTAGAATTAGACAAAGTATTATTTATCATCTCATATTTTGTGAATTTCAATGCAAAGATAAAAGAAAATTATATTTGTTTATAGAGCATCATCGGTTCAATGGATAAAATCAATCGAGGCTGCCAACGATGAGAAACTAGTGTTGAACATCTCCAGATGCTACCACTGCGATTTAACTGAGGACGTCTCCAGACATTAGTGGTCACATAGGTAGTTCAATGCAAAGCCACATAGAAATTTTGATGATGTGGACAGATAGCGAGGTGAGAAAAAGTGTTTCGCAAAACAACCACTAATAAGCTAAAATTGATGATTATGTGCCAAGTTCGACAAAGTTGTATGAATTATGATTGCCATGCAACTCATAATATTTCTTTTATTCTATGCTGCCAATTAAGAAATTGTGAGTTATTACGAGACAACTAATAGGATAACTCATTATATAAGTTGTGTGTATTAAATTGACTATTTTTTACATGGAACTAAATGGTGGTGTTTCGCTCCTAGCGGATGGCTAGGCAAAAAAGACGCTAAAGATCCATAATATTAGAAGCATCAAGATCATCTTGAATTTAAATTTATAAGAGAACTAAGGAAGTAGTAGATAAAGACTTGGAAAGTGATTTTATGCCAATAGAGTTCACAAAATAGTATTATGCGGCTTGATTTGACCTTAGCTAAAATTATGCGGCCACAAAATAGTTTTTAGAAAGAAAAAAAAAAGAAGAGACAAGAAAGATGACAATAGCTAGTGTTAAGTCCGGATTGGAGTTCATGTTAATAGATAGAGTAAAGATGCATCGAGAGAAGATAATTATAATCAAATAAATAAATGAAACTATTTGGAAACTACAAGGATATGTCACATCAATCACAATCAATTTAAAATTGAAACATACATATGCATATGGAAACATCAATGCTGCTGTTTAGTTTGTATTTTTAAGGTGCAATGGTTAAATGGAGGAAAGAATCCCCCAATTAATTCAAGCTAGTAGCATACTTAAATACAATTCATAAGTAAATGCTGTTGTGGAACATTCCACGCACATCAACCCTAAAGTAGCTAGTCTATAAGAGTTTGTGAATACTACCAGTTTGCCATTGTATATATGATGACATATTATTATATATACACACTGTATGCGTACACACCTACAGCAAGCAACTTTCATGCACATCAGATAACCCTAGTAAAAGTAATGTGCTCGTACGTCCCCCGCGCTAGGTTTTTTTCCAGAGTAGTTTTCCACTGGCAGGAGGGGCCGTTGAGCTTGGGGATGTACATGTCGTGAGAGTGGTGGCGGGTGGAGGGTAGGAGGTGGCGGCAATTGACCGCTCAGAGTGGGTCCTTGTTGTAAAACACATTGTCAATGGTTAAAAATTGTCCTCCATATCTCATGATCACCCACGTTACTACTGATACTTTTAGATAGTAAGTTTAGAGACAATACAAGTCTATAATCACATGATTTAAGTTCTTATTCAAGAGAAACTTTAAATGTTTTAATTTCTATATATTCTAACATGTCTTAGCTTCTATGCTTTACACTTAGCAGCGTCATGCATGCTTTATTTCATAGTTGTGGTATGTAATCATCATCATTCTAGGAGTAGAACATATGCAAGTCATATATCCTGATTCATAAAGTTGTCTAGAAATTCTAACTCAATGTGTACTTGATATTAAGTAATTGTGATTGATAATTTGAAATACTTTTAATACTTCAATGATTTTGATCATTTGTTTCAAGAAACATTTATTTTAGAATTAGACAAAGTATTATTTATCATCTCATATTTTGTGAATTTCAATGCAAAGATAAAAGAAAATTATATTTGTTTATAGAGCATCATCGGTTCAATGGATAAAATCAATCGAGGCTGCCAACGATGAGAAACTAGTGTTGAACATCTCCAGATGCTGCCACTGCGATTTAACTGAGGACGTCTCCAGACATTAGTGGTCACATAGGTAGTTCAATGCAAAGCCACATAGAAATTTTGATGATGTGGACAGATAGCGAGGTGAGAAAAAGTGTTTCGCAAAACAACCACTAATAAGCTAAAATTGATGATTATGTGCCAAGTTCGACAAAGTTGTATGAATTATGATTGCCATGCAACTCATAATATTTCTTTTATTCTATGCTGCCAATTAAGAAATTGTGAGTTATTACGAGACAACTAATAGGATAACTCATTATATAAGTTGTGTGTATTAAATTGACTATTTTTTACATGGAACTAAATGGTGGTGTTTCGCTCCTAGCGGATGGCTAGGCAAAAAAGACGCTAAAGATCCATAATATTAGAAGCATCAAGATCATCTTGAATTTAAATTTATAAGAGAACTAAGGAAGTAGTAGATAAAGACTTGGAAAGTGATTTTATGCCAATAGAGTTCACAAAATAGTATTATGCGGCTTGATTTGACCTTAGCTAAAATTATGCGGCCACAAAATAGTTTTTAGAAAGAAAAAAAAAAGAAGAGACAAGAAAGATGACAATAGCTAGTGTTAAGCCCGGATTGGAGTTCATGTTAATAGATAGAGTAAAGATGCATCAAGAGAAGATAATTATAATCAAATAAATAAATGAAACTATTTGGAAACTACTCCCTCCATCCCAAATTGTAAGTCATTCCAAGAATCTTGGAGAGTCAAACTTTTTCAAGTTTGACTAAAATTATAGAGAGAAACACAAAGATTGATGACATCAAATAGGTATAATATGAAAATATAACTAATGAAGAATCTAATGATACTTACTTGGTATGATAAATATTATTATTTTGTTATATAAATTTGGTCAAACTTGAAAAACTTTGACTCTCCAAGATTCTTGGAATGACTTACAATTTGGGATGGAGGGAGTACTTATTAAATAAAAATTTATAAATATTATAATAAGCAAATTAGCTACCAGCACTATTTGCGGGGCAACCTGCTAGTATATATACACATGCACACTGCATCTCCGATCCCTGCCCGGCCCCGGACAGACAGAAACGTACGTACGTATGTACAGTCGCATGCACACTACCCTAGATACGTAGCAAGCTGGCGAAGCTTCACTGAAACCAGTTATTAAGGGGGAAAAGAAAGCGCAGGCGATCACGATGGAGACCATGCACGCATTGAATGGCACCACGAAAGAGGTATGACATGCGAGTTAGGATGGAGAGAGATCTATCGTGATGTCTTTATTTTGGAGGGTCCGGCCGCCCGGCAATCGGAGAGAGCTAGCCACGCATGGTATTCTTCGATCGGGCGGCACTGAAATGATTACTTCTACACTTTCCCCTGTCACAGATAAAAAGAGTGTGTGTTTTAAACGTTGACAATGCATGGTCTCTTTTTGTTATTTTAGTTGAAGTTATAGAGATGCCATAGAAAGTAGATTTTATCTCAAGTTAAAGCGGTTCCGTAATAGTATAACGTTGATATCCTTTTGCATAAATTTTATATTTCTTTTAATCTTATAAATTTGCATATCTCATTTGAAACTTAAGCCCGAGAATTAAATGCATATAGCACCCAGAATTATTTGCATGTGAAAGTGTCGCTCTCCTGCCATGCATTATATAAACAGTTTCTTTAAACGGGTCCCATGTCATCTTCAACTTTCGTCTCTTCCATGGCTAGGAAAAGTGAGGAGGGGCTTATGGGGAAATTCCACTGTGATGGAGGCGGTAGGGGAGGCTTAGCTTGAACCCCCATCTTCCCCACCACCGCTCACTGCCACAAAATTGATTTCAGAAGATGATAGTCTTTATGATTAACAGAGGCATACACATCTACAGATTGTCTCCATAGATGGTCAGGCGGTCTCTTAGCCATGCCTGCCTACGAAATCGATTTACAGACATGGGCATCCTAAGACAACCGTCTCTTAAATCGATAATAGTGACGGTCCCCTTAGGATGCCCCTCTATGTAAATCGATTTTTAGGGATGGATGTCTTAAGATGCTTGTATCAGAAAATTGCTGTTAACAGAGACATTCATTCTAATCGTCTGTCTGTAAAAACCGATGAACATAAATAGTTGTATCTAAAAATAATTCATAATTTTTCTATATGAATTGGAATGAAGATGAATTTTATATTAAAATTGTAGCCCACGACGTGATATGCAACTTTGTAGTTTATAAGTTTTTTTATTAAAAACTGTCCCATAATGTTGTTCTACGCTCTCAGATTTTGAAATATGAAATTTAAAAGTTTCAGACAACCTTTGATGTTGCCATGGTATATACCAAAGCTTGTAGATATCAATACAATTTTGTAGTTGATTTTTTTTATTTGAGGTTGCTTACAGTCCCAAATATGTGTTTTAAGTCTAGATTTTGAAAATTAGATATGGGTGTTTCGAACAAACACCGGCTAGTAAATTTGTGATTATTGCGCGTTAGGCTCGGATGGTGCACTAAAGGACACGAGGATTATACTGATTCGGGACAGAACATCCCTACGTCCAGTTTGCTGCTGCTGCTCGTGTTATTAGTACCAAAAATGGTTCGTAGTAGGGGGTACAAAACAGTTGAGAGAGGGACAAGTCCCAAGTCTCTGATGGAATGATCGAAAAGGTTGCCGAGAGCTTGGTCGCTGCTCAGCTGTGTATGTCGTGTCGTGTGTGTTCAACTTATCCGTCAAGAGTCGGTCCCCCTTGTTGGAGGAAGCGCACCCCCTTTTTATAGATGAAGGGACGGCTTTACAAGTGAGAGGGGAAGGGTGCGTATACTACCGAGCCTTGTTGTCCACGTCTATCGAGCCTTGTCGCCCATACCGGTGGGTACCAGATAATGGTAGACGCCTACAATACTATCGATGCCACTATAGAATGTTAGGATGGCTGCAGAGTACTGCTCCACGCAGGGTATGGTCTCTGATACAGTGGTTTTGACTTATGAGCCTTGCCCTGCCTTTCTCCGCACGCCTTCTGGTTCCTACGAGCCCCGGTGATGAGTACAGGCCCGATCTTCCGAGAGGTAGCCGGTAAGTTCGATTTGTGGAGATCTCGACGTTGGCGATCCGGCTTCAAATCAGACACGATTCGAACCCTGCAACTGTTACACCACTGCTCCGTTGGTTATCAACCAAGCACAACTTGATTGACCTCGCCAAGAAGGCTTTTCCTGCAAGCGAATCGAAGAGCACAAGCAAGAAGGTAAAACACGCAATCTGAAATTGCAAATATAAATGACGCGAATATCAATAAAGGATTCAAGAACTCGGTTCCAAAGGACTAATCGACACAGTGGAGGAGATCAAGAACAAGGGCCCTGGATCACTGTAAAAGGATTTGTCACCACAGTTACAATGAACGATTCAGTTTCTCGATGGAAAACTAAACTCTAAACAAAACCCAATTGTGTAGCAGCGGCGGCGGCTGTGTTTATAGTCTAAGACTTGACCTAGGGTTGGGGACGGCCAGGGGTTGGGCGCCCACAACTTGGGCTTAAGGCCCGACACGATACATGGCCAAGTTGGCCCAAATAGGTGATGCAGCACCTTGCCATGGTCACACAGAATGATCCACGGATCTTCTGGAGCTGGGACCAGATCCAAAATGATGGCATCGTCGTTCCCTTTCCAACGCATCCAAGAACGGCCCGTTTCGATGTCGTATGAGGAAGTTATGACCGAAACAGTGACGACGTGTCTGCTGAATCCGAGGACGACGTGGCAGCTGAGTTGGAAACGAATTGCAACTTGGGGAAGACCATGGCGTCGATGTGTCCAGTGTGGTGATGTCCTCATCACCCGGTCAAACGGATGCGGGGTCGGAGTCAGAAGTAGCGCTTCGGGCAAGGCCTTCCAATCAAAGAGGGCGTCTGAAGGCCGAAGTGAGTGCTCCAATCTGGTGGGCCCAAGGGGTCGTGGAGCGGGCGTCGCTCCTTTGGGACCACGGTGTGGTGACAATATGTCCATCATTGTAGAGGGCGCGAGTCTCTTCCTAGACCGTAGTGGTTGTCGTATGTCTATGTCGGGTTCCGTGTCTAAGGGCTGAAGGCGGCGCCTACAATACTGTTCAGGACTCTGTAATGTCGGAATGATCTAAAGCACCTATCCCGTCGTACCCTGGTGGTACTTTTCCTACCGCGGTGTAGGGCATGGTCCTTGGTGCTGTGTTTGACTCGAGTATCATGTCGTACCCTGTGCTCATCCTTAATGATGGAGCAGGGTGTACTTGTAGGGCGAGGCGGAGTCTGCCCTCGGCCGTCGGGTGAGGCGGAGCCTAGCCCTCGGGGGTCGGACGAGGCGGAGTCTAGCCCTCGAGGGTCAGGCGAGGCAGAGTCTGACCACTAGGGTCGGGCGAGGTGGAGCCTAGCCCTCGGGGGTTGGGCGAGGTGGAACCAGTCTTCCGTCGTTTCAGACAAGAGACGCAGTAACATTCTCGTCTGATCGAGAGTGTCAATGTTCGATGGTTATCAGTTTCACCTCATTGGGTACCCCGGTATTAGGTCCCCGATAGTAGCTCCCGAGCCCCTGGGTGATTCGAGTAGAATCGCCCGAGGGGTATTTTGATTTGCCAGAGGGTGCGCGCGAGCGCACCCGATGGGTGTAGCCCCCAAGCCCCCGGGTGATTTGGACATAATCGCCTGGGGGTGCTTCGGACCCTTCGCTGGTAAGGCTATGAGGTTTGGTTTCATCAACTAGAAAGCTTTAAGGGAACCCTAGTGTCTTGTTCGTGGGGATTTTGTCCAGGGTCAACCTGGCTAGGGCTCGACTTCGGATCGAGGCCCAACTGACGCTCGTGTACCTGGGTCCCAGTTGCTTACAGGCCCATCTCCTGTTGGGTTGGTCGTCGAGACCGTTGGGCCGATCCCTGTACGTTCCAGGCCTAGGTGGGCCAAAGAAGAAGCATTTTGACCCATGTCCCATCTGTGGGAAAGGAGTCCGGTCCGCTTGGGAAGGCGAACCATCTAGTGCGGTTCTAGTGGGAAAGGATAGGGATCACGGGTGCATATCCTGTGAGGTGACACGGCGGTGCGCGTGGTAGGCCTGGAGATCGAGGCAGACGGTTGCGCTTCTCGCATCTGTCACCCCTACAAAACCATGGGGTCCACACCTAGGGTTCCGTACTCCGCCTTTTCGCCTTTGCATCGCCAACCTCAACCAGTCAATCGCCAGAGCCTCCGACACGCACACTGCTCCCGCCATTAAACTCGCTGCTGCCTACTTCCCCGTGCTGCTCCCGCCGTCGCAATGGACCCAGGGTACAAATCCAACATCTCCCCTCAGCGCTTAGAGGGCCTCATCCATCGAGGCCTCCTTCACCCGTTGACCTGCCGCCGAGGAGTGGCGGCTGCCCGGTGAAGAGGAGGAACCACAGCCGCCCGAAGGGTACGTCGTGTCCTTCGCCCACTTCCACGAGCGGGGATTCACCATGCCCGCCCATTAGTTCCTTCGGGGACTGCTGGACTATTACCAGGTGGAGCTTCAACACCTTACCCCCAACGGGATCCAGCACATTGCGGCATTCGTCGCCCTATGCGAGGGGTTCTTGGGGATTAGTCCCCACTTTGACCTATGGCGGTATCTCTTCACCGTCAATCTTCTGAAGAGGCGGGCCGAGAAGCAAGAGCTACACGCGCCGGTGGGGTGCACCGGCATTCACCTCCACTAGCAACCAGGTAGGAGCATACCTGCTAATGCGTCTGTCCACCTCCAACAAGGGGTGGCATTGGTTCTATGTCAAGAATGACGCCGCTGCCCCCTTGCCAGTTTTCACCGGGCGCTACATCGTGGAGACCCTGGGGTCATGGGGGTGGGGTTTCATAGGCAAGGAGAAGAAGCACCTTAACAACCTTCTTGCCTGCCCTCTGAACTCTGAAGGAGAGGGGCATGAAGGGATCGGGGATTATCGGCGCCTACCATGCGAGGAGGGTTGCGCCGCTGATGGCACGTGTGCTTCCCCTGTATCAGATGGTGCCCTGTAGCATCGTTCGAAGAGATGGTGCTTTCCAATGAAGCGCTCCCTCCCTCTAAAGTGGTGTAGCGCATCAAGGAGGTGATGGAGCCCACGAAGGACTCCGTTGGCGCCGTCCTTGACTTCGTGTATCCGGTGCTGGGGCATCCCCCAATGCGGCTGGAACCGGTGTTTGTTGAATTCATAAGTTTCCTTTGCCCTTGCTTTTCTTTTCATTTGAATTTCTAGCCTCCTGATGCTAACCTCAGGATAGCGGGACCAGCCGGGGGACTGTTCTTCAAAGACAGCCTGGCTCCACTGCCAAAGGACCCAACCCAGACGGCAGCGAACCGCACCATGGCTGGTTGGGGCAAGAGGACGAGGGAGCTCATGAAGAAAAAGGTGATATGGAGGCAGCAAGCTCAAGATCGAGGAGAGGAGACTGGTAGTGAAGATGATGATGATGACGATGACGATGATGATGAGGTAGCTGCCGACATGGATTGGGACGTCCTGGAGGACAAGGATAGGCTGACAAGTGCCCGCCCATCCATGTAGGGGCCCTTCCCATTCCACATGGAGGGAAGTGAGTCCTGTGAGGTCGGACGAGGTGGGCTAAACCTCCAGCCCATCCTCAGGGGCCAACAGGGAGCCAGGAGAGTCCACCGCTTTGTGCGGGGTGCCGGCGGAGGACCGGTGGGTGGGAGCAGGTGAACCTACCACTGCCCCCAAGGTGCTGATGGAGGGAGGTGGCTACATTGCCATGCCCCATGAGATGACGGAGGCGGGTGGTGCTACCGCCCTGTCCGAGGCATTGACGGAGAGGGACGGCTCCGTTGTCGCACCCTCAGGAGATAAGGGAGATGAGCTCCCCTGCCTAGGAGTAGGGGGTAGGCTCGAAACGGGTCCGCCTAGATGAGTTGGGGGTGTCTGGGGGTTCATCCCCAAAATGTTCCCGCCACTCAAAGGCGCTAGAGTAAGCCACTGATTCCCCTGTTTTCCCTCCTTTTTATTTTCCTACTTTGTCCTTACGCCCTTTACCTTCAGTGTAGATTCTTGCGGACGGGCCGCTCTCTGGGGCTGGCGCCCAAGAAGAGCCTTGCCCTCTAGGCAGGATGGACCATGCTACCCGACATCGCCCCTTTTTCGGGTAGGAGCGGCGCTGATGCTGTGGCCTCATTGGCCGATCCGGCGACGCCCGCGCCCTCGGTGGTTGCCGTGTAGGCGGCGTCGTCGATGGCGGGCGTGACCCCGCCAGCCGGGAGTCTGGTATCGCCGATGGATGTGATCGTGATCGTGCCCAGCAAGGAGCCGTCGGACATAGCCATTATGGCGTTCGTGGGGCTAGCGTAGTCTGTGCCTCTGGTGGCTCAAACAATGACGTTTGACACGGGCTAGATGGAGAGGGACAGGCCAGACAGTCCCCAACCCCGATGAGCCAGGCGCATCCGGATGCAGTCATAATGGTGTCCATGGGAGCAGTGTAGTCCATGCCACCGGAGACCTAGGCGGTGGTGCCCACGACCGCAGCAAGCCCGTTGGGGCTGGACGTCGCCATGGCGGCGCCCGAGGGAGTGGCGCAATTCGTGCCGCCGCCGGCCTAGGCCATGGCGCCCTAGGTGGGCTTGATGGAGGAGGACATGGCAGGAGGGTCTTTGGGCGTTGTGACGGTGGTGGGGAGGACCAAAAGGGAGCTGCCTTTGGCCCTGTTATCAGGAGGCAGCCGCTCCCCCACGCAGGGCGAGCCGCCGCTCCAGTGGATGGCCGCTTAGGACCCAACGTCGGTTGTTTTTTCGCTTGATGATGCTATCGAGAGCTTGGAGCGGGAAAATCTTGACATTAGGTTCTCAGCTATGATGGGTGCCCTGAGGGAGGCCAGTGGTGCCTTGTGCAAAATCCTCATTCCTTCGAGCTGGGTATCTGCTTGATCTTCTCCCTCGTTTTCTTCTTTCTTCACGCATTTTTGTGTTTTCATGTTTTTTGATACCGGTCTTCTTTTTAGAGTATTATTGCTCGTAGCCAGAACAAGTCCTGGTTCCTTCATGAGCAAAAGGCAGAATGGGACTGCCTTATCGAGGAGGCTCGGCTGTGAGAAGATGTGGGAGCGCAGCTTGCTGCCGCCCAGCAGCGGGAGGCCGAGGCGCGTTAGGACGCGAAGGAGATCCATGGGATATTCGAGGACTTGTCGGCGACAGTGAAGCTAGATAAGGAGGAGGCCGCCAGGATCCAAAAGGAGTAGGACGAGCTGCTCTAGAAGGATGCTGTGGCCAGTGAGTATGCCGTCGAGCTCCTGGCGGAGCTAGAGATGGAGCGGGACCTCAAGCTGAAGGCTGAGGAGAGGTCCGTGGTGTTGTAGCAGAGGGTGGACCGGGACGCCGAGGTGATGGCCCGGTTGTGCAAGGAGCGGGACAAGCTACGCCAGACCGAGGAAAGACTTTGTTTGGAGCACAGCACAGCCTGTGAGGATCATGACCGGGCCATCCGGGAGCACGACGAGGAGCATCGGGTGGTTGAGTCCCTCCGGGCGGATCTTGGAGCCATGGTGAACTGAAGGTTGGACGTCGAGGATGTCGCTGCCAGGCTAGACAAGGAGCTTATTGAAGTGCGAGGGATCCTTCAGACTGAGAGTGACGAGCACGACCTTCTACAGGCCACTGTCGAGGTGGTCATCAATGACCTGAGGGTGGCGCAGCCAGAGGGAACCAGCTCACTTGCGGCTCGTGCTGCGAGTATCACGGCGCAGGGTAGGCCAACTTGAGGAGGACGCCTTTCACGCCGAGATCACCCAAGCCTTCGTTGTCGCCCGTTCCCATTATGATCAGAAGATCAACCTGGAGGTGATGAGCCAAGGCTTCACGCCTGTCTATGAAGATGCTGAGCTAGACATGATGGAGAAGGCGGTGGCTCCCCTTGCACGAAACCTAGGCGAATAGGCTGAAAGAAGATGTTCTCCCTTCGTGGAGGTAGTTAGTTGAATAAGTTTGATAAACACTTATCTGTAATATGTGAACAAGTGTCGGTACTTTTGTGTCCGAAAGCAGATTTATGGCTTTTGTTTCGCAATTTTGTTTTATTTGTTCGATCTTACCTTCTTCCTTTTTTTGCAATGAGAAAAGACTTACGTGATCTGACCCTTCCGTTTGTTGAAGACTGTAGGGCCCGAGGTGTTTGGGGGAGATTTTGATTGTGCTTTGAGCAAAAAATACCGTAGCCGTCTGGGCATGGGCTTTTTGTGGTCTTGTCGATCTGTTCCCCCGAACTTTGCCGCCAGTCTTGTTCGAGGATGTAACATCCTAATGGGCCAAAGTAGGCCCAATCTAATTTTTTTCAGTATGGGCCAGTGTCACTGCAGCAGGGGGAATGACGGTCACTGTAGCACCCAGATTCTGGGATACTGTTCACCGACCACTGTTCACTCGAGAATGGGCCGGCCAATTCCTCTGGTGCTGTTCACGGGTTACTGTAGCACCGCGAAAAAAACCGCACAGCCAGTTTGGTACCATACTAGAGCTGAGGAATCGCCGGATCAACTTAAATACCAGGGCTAGGAATGCGTAGTAACCTTTGGTTAATCGTTTTGAACGAAGTGAGGACAAAAGTTTAAGCGGGTTGCTACGCGGGTGGGACCACTCCTCGGAAGAGTGGGCCTGGGCCATGTATGTCGGGACTGGACGTTACATTTGGTATCAGAGCCGACTCTCGAGGTTTCACGGGCACGTGGGGACAACTGTGCGGGTATGTTGTGTGCATGTGCGTGGACCCGTCGTGGACACGGCATGGCATACACATGCGCCGGCAAGGGGCCACACAAACGTGTTGAAGAGAGGAGGATTCTGGAATAAATGTCCCGAAAGGGTAAGCTGATCGGTGATTGTAACATCCTAATGGGGCCAAAGTGGGCCCAATCCAATTTCAGTATGGGTGGTGTTACTGTAGCAGGGGAAACGACGGTCGCTGCAGCACCCAGACTCTGGGCTACTGTTCACCGGTCACTCAAAAAATGATCCGGCCGATTTCGCCGGCACTGTTCACGGGTTACTGTAGCACCGTGAAAATACTGTGCACCCAGGATTGACTTAAATACCAGGGCCAAGAACGCGTAGTAACCTTTCGGTTAACCGTTTTGAACGAAGCAAGGACTGAAAGTTCAAGCGGGTTGCTACGCGAGTGGGACCACTCCTCGGAAGAGTGGGCCTAGGGTCATGTATGTCGGGACTGAACGTTACAGAGGAAGAGGTCTACCGTAATAATTTTTTGAAAAAAGAAAGGAGGTACCCCACCCATACCTTTATCAGCCCCCGAGTGAGATCCACCCCCTACGCCTGCTGGGGTCAGATGTTACTGGAGACCAGAGCAAGGGAAGCGAACTTATGTTTGTATTCGCACTGTACACTTTACTTGGGATTTTGGCGATCGCTGCGTGACCGCACGTTCGGTCTCATTGCTGGTCCAGCCTTCCCCGAGCCCCGCGCGTGGTGGGGATTTGGTCAAGGGCCGGCTCATTTTGTGACTATCGCCCTATCAGTGGTTTTTCACGACTGGAGGGATTAAGGCGACGTCACTTTGATGGCTCGAGTGACGTGCTTCATGAGCTCGCTAACGGGGATGTTCGGGCGGAATTCCACTACTCCTTGCCCTATGTTCCAACATACTCCCCCTCAATGGGGTTTCTATGGGCTTGGCTAGGGGCTGGATTGAACTAAAAGGTTGAGATGACCCTATCCGCCTCAATGCGGGTTGGGCAAAGGCCATCGAGTCTCATCTGCGTTTTCTCCCCTGACTCTTGTTTGACGTGGGGCGGCCCCGAACCCTTTGTAGGTCAGCCTTTGAACCTCGTTCTCTCAATCCAGCTCGTGGCCCCAAGCCCTTTAGGGTCTGATAGGGGTCGGCTGTGTTTTCACGCATTACCCTTTCCTCAGTTTCCTGTAATCGGAGGGGCTGAGCTGACGACACTTGCCTCGATGGCTTGAGTGTCGCGCTCAATGAGCTCGCTAACGGGTATGTTCGTGTGAAATCCAGGTCCATCATTTGCTGATGGGGTCGGTAGAGTCCTCATGTGGCATTTCACTACTTCTTAACTCGCCTCCTGGCAGATGCCCGAGCCATTCGATAGGCTCCGGTGGCCCATTGGCCTCTCCTCGACAGATTCTATGGGTTTGGCTCAGGGTTAGAATCAAACGAGAAAGGTTGAGAACATCCCTGTCTGCTTTTGAGCAAGGTCGGGCAAGGCCACTAGGGCTCGTCTCTGTTTTTCTCCCCTGGCTCTGTTTGACGCAAGGCGGCCTCAAGCCCTTCGCGGGCTGGCCTTCGAACCTCGATCAGGTCGCCGCTCATATTGAATGAGGCGGCTGCCACTTCGTGACGCGACACGAAGCGTTAAGATGCAGAGATTTTGCATATGCAATGCTCAGATGTATGGTTTTAATATATTACTTAATTGAAACAAAAGTGGGGCTTGGTAACGTTACCTTCATGATATGAGAGATGGGAAGCTCCAACCAAATGTGTCTGTGCAGGGTTTGGGCCCAATGTTTGCGATGAAGGCGGCGTAACCTGCATAAGCATCGCTATTTTTTGTTTCCTGTCTCTCAGCGGCGATTCGAGCCACTCGATTGATTTTACTGGACCTGACAGCTTCTCCCTAAAGGAGGCTCTAGTAGGGAGACCCCTCTAAACCCTTCTCGGGAAGGCGGGAGCCAAGGCTTGCGGTGTCAGGGACTGTGAGTTCAATTTATGCTGGTGAACAAAAGACACCATAGCCATCGAGGCATAGGGTCTGGTAGTTCGTCCAGTTGTATTCAAAGTTTTATGCCCACACACCGTGCTTCTAGTTTTAAATGTAAGGAGGGGTCGAGCGAAGGGGGTGTCTAAACAAATAGATAACCTCGGCAGCCCCCGAGCAATGTCCATGCTTCTACTATTGCTAGGGTCAGAGGCCTGATAAAGAAATTAACACTCAAAGTAAGTAAACAGAGGTGCTTATCTTTCAATGGTCGTTCGTTTGTTGTTTTGCCTAGGCCACCCGATCGACCTAGATGGCCCATTGGGCTCCCCTAGGAGGGGGGTTCATGTCGTTGGGTCAGTTCCACAGTCCTGCCTAGGGAAGCGGAGAGTTGCCTGCATGTGAGCGTGCCCTGGTTCTCGCGCTCGGGGCACATTAGTGGTGGGCCATGCCCAGACAATGTTCCGTCTGACCAGCCGATGTCTTGTCGACCAGAGCGTGCCCTTCCGGCTCTGTTGCGTCCCCTTAGATTTCTGTCAGCATTGATTTCGCATTTGCATTGAATAGGGGAAGGAAGAGACTTTTCTGTCCCAACCTTTTGCCTTTCCTTAGCTACTGAGCCCCTTCCTTGAATAGGGGGTGGGGGAAGAGGAATTCTCGTCCCACCTCCTCGCTAGCCTTTGAGCCGCCACCTCTTCTCCTTCCTTTCCACCGAATGCATCGATTCCTAAGTAAGAGAGGGTAATGCCGGGGAGAGAAAAACTCATAGATCCGCTCATGAATCTAGAGCGTGATGTCGAGCTGGAGGTCATCCAACATAGATGAGATGGTGTGGGTTGCCTAGTGCTGAGGAGGGGTCGCTTCTACCAAAGGAGGGGGAGCGCTGGAGGGTGCCGACATGTCGTTGACTTTGCTGTCGTTCGTTGCGGCCTTCCTTCAGTAGGAGGCATTTCCTGCCCTGATGCCATTGTTCAGGGTTGTGGCTAATGACGATGGTGTGGTCCCTAGATGCCTTGATGGAGGCACCTGCTGTTGGGGTTGCAGCTGATGACAATGGCGTAGTCCCTGGATGCCTCGGTGAAGGGACACCATAGTCGCCGGTGTGGTGTTCGATGTTGCAGATGATGGTGCCCTTCGAGGATCCCTGCAAAGCGGTAGGACAATGCCGATGGAGAGCGTGGTGCGGCGGCCGCAGTAGACGAACTGGCCCTGTGTACATGGCCAGATGTTGCTGATGGAGAGCATGGCACGGCGGCCGTAGTAGACTGAACTGGCTCGTGTACATGGCCAGACGTTGCTGATGGAGAGCAGTGGCGCGGCAGCCGTAGTAGTACTCATAGCAGAGCTAGGTAGAGACTTTAATTGAATAAGTTTATGGGGGAGCCCCCGAGTGAACAGTCCTTTGAATTTTAAGAGTACATTAGTCCTTCTTGCGATGAAATCACTTTGTAAGTGATGAATTTATGCAAAAATGAACAATTTTTCTTCTTTTGTTACAGCAAACTGTTTTTCTGCTTCCTCTTTTTGTAGAAGAGGTTTTGGTGCCCTCTGACCCTTCCCATGGCTCAAGTTGCAAAAAACTAGGAGTGCAGGTGAACTAATTCCGATTATGCTAGTGAGCAAAGAAGTCATAGCCACTGGGGCGTGGGATTCCCGCAGTCCTACCAGTTATACTCAGAATTTGCTCCTGAAATCCTAGCCCTTAGGACTTGTTACAGGAAGAGTGGAGAACTTAGAGATCATTTGCAAAGGTAACACATGAAGTGTCTGCAAGATAAACGTACTTGTACCTTTTGTATCAGCACCCGAGTGAGGTCTGACCCCTCACAGTTTGTAGGGGTCGGATGTCACTAAAGATCGAAGATTTGTAAAGACAAGAACTGATAAGAAGTATGTGTTTATTTAAGGGTAAAAGCGACGTAGCTGCTCGATGTTCCAGGCGTTGGTGAAGACCTCGCCATTGATGGTTTTCAACTTGTAGGCACCTAGGTAGACTACTTCCGCAATGATGTACGGCCCCTCCTATGGTGGGGAGAGCTTGTGGCGGTCCTTGTTGCTCTGCACAAGGCAGACGACAAGGTCCCTGACGTTGAAGGCTCGGTCCCACACCCGTCGGCTATGGTACCATCGCAACACCTGCTGGTACTTGGCCGAACGGAGGAGGGCGAATGTCGCGGGCTTCGTCTAGCTAGGTCCATGGTGTTTTGGTGGGATGCTTCGGGCCCCTGTTCATCATATGCTCTGATTCTTGATGCTCCATAGTCAAGGTCCGTCGGGAGAACGGCCTCAGAACCATAGACCATGAAGAAAGGTGTGTAGCCAGTGGCCCGACTGAGAGTTGTCCTTAAGCTCTAGAGCACCGTTGGGAGCTCGGTGAGCCAGCACGCGCCGAACTTGTTCAATCGGTGGAAGATCCTAGGCTTAAGGCCCTGTAGGAGCATGTCGTTTGCGCGCTTGACCTGCCCATTCGTCTGGGGGTGCATGACGGCTACCCAATCGATCTGGATGTGTTGTTCATCATAGAATCAAATGAATTTCCTACTGGTGAACTTCGTGTCATTGTCTATGATGATGGAGTTCGGTACTCCAAAGTGATGGATGATGTCGAGGAAGAACAGTACAGCTTGCTTGGATTTCATCGTGGAGGTCGATCGAGCTTCGATCCATTTTGTAAACTTGTCTATGGTGACAAGCAGGTGGGTGAAGCCCCTAGGTGCCTTTTTGAGTGGCCCAACTAGGTCGAGCCCCCAGACCACGAAGGGCCATATGATGGGGATTATCTAGAGTGCCTGAGCTAGGAGGTGAGTCTGCTGAGCGTAGTACTGACACCCTTCATAGGTGCGCATGATTTGCTTGGCGTCGGTAACTACAGTGGGCCAGTAGAAGCCCTATCGGAATGCATTTCCAACCAAGGTTCTTGGCATGGCATGGTGACCGCAGACCCCACCATGGATGTCGCTCAGCAAAAGTCTTCCCTATTCACCAAGGATGCAGAGCTGTAGGATCATGGTGTGGCTCCGTCTATAGAGTTGCACCCTCTACAAGGACAAAGGACTTGGCACAACGTGCGAGCCATCGAGCTTCCGTCCTGTCCATTAGCAGTGTGTCATGGAGGAGGTAGTCGAGGTAGGGCAGTTCTCCTAGTCGTCCGGAGGGTCAGGCTCTGTAGCCGGATCCTCTTCAAGCTCCATGACCTTGGGGTCAAACAGGAACAGTCGACAGGTCAGCCCTCGGGGCCAGATCAGACGGGCCATCCTCGGCCCTGATCCAACCCTTCATAGCGCACCGAAGGTTTGTGTAGGTCACTGGCGAAGACACCCGTTAGCACTGGCTATCGACCAGACTGCCTCCTTCATGAGTGCGTCGGCCTGCCTCATTGAGGCAGCCTCAGGACATGATTAAGTTTGAGGCCGTCAAACTTGTCCTTCAGTCGTCGGACTTCTTGGCAGTATGCAACCATCTTGGCATCATGGCAGCTAGACTCCTTCATGACTTGGTTAACAACTAGCTGAGAGTCACCCCGAATGTCAAGGCATCAGAAGCCCAGCTCAATGGCGATGCTGTAGGCCGTTAATGAGTGCCTCATATTCGGCCACATTATTTGATGAGGGAAAATAGAGTCGAACCATGTACCTCATGCGGACCCCGAGGGGTGATACAAAGACTAGCCCCACGCTAGCTGCCCTTCTTCATCAGCGACCCTGTTGAAATACATCGTCCAAGCACTCTTGATCGACGACCGCTGGTGGCATCTAGACCTCGATCCATTCTGCGATGAAGTCAGCCAGCACCTGGGACTTGATCACCGCTCAGGGGGCATACCCGATGCCTTGATCCATCAGCTCAAGCACCCACTTTGCGGTTCTTCCTGTGGCGTCTTAGCTATGGACGACCTTGCCGAGGGGGAACAATGTCACTACTGTCACAGGGTGTGACTCAAAGTAATGGCATAGCTTCCTTTCAGTGATGAGGATGATGTATAGGAGCTTCTAGATTTGGGAGTAGCGGATTTTGGAGTCTGATAGTACCTCGCTAATGAAGTACACCGGGCATTGGACCTTGAGGGCGTGCCCCTCTTCTTCCCATTCTACTACCAGGGCGACGCTGACCACTTGCGTGGTGGCTGCTATGTATAGCATGAGGGATTCTCCGTCACTTGGAGGAACTAGGCCTAGGGGTTTCGTTAGAAGTAGCTTGACCATGTCAAGCGCCTCCTGGGCCTTGGCTGTCCACTTGAAGCGGTCGGCTTTCTTCAGAAGTCGATAAATTGGGAGTCCTCATTTGCTGAGGCATGAGATGAATTGGCTGAGGGTGGCGAGGCACCCTACGACCCGTTGGACCCCCTTTATGTTCTGGATCAGACCCATCCTTGTGATGGCTGAGATTTTCTCTGGGGTGGCTTCGATTGCCACGCTCAGGAGATGATGAAGCTGAGCAGCATGCCCCTTGGGACCCCGAAAACACATTTCTCAGGATTGAGTTTGATGTAATTTGCTCGAAGTTTCACAAAGGTTTGCTCAAGATCGGCGACAGGGTGGTTAGCCCATTTGGACTTAACTATGATGTCATCGACGTAGACCTCAATGATCCACCCGATGAGGTCCCCGAAGCAATTGAGCATACAGCGCTGGTAAGTGACTCTAGTGTTTTTTAGATCGAACGGCATTGAGACATAGCATAATGGTCTGAAGAGGGTGATAAAAGACGCCGCGAGTTGGTCGGACTCTTTCATCGCGATTTGGTGGTAGCCGGAGTACGCGTCAAGGAAGTAGAGGGTTTCACACCCTAAGGTGGAATTGACTATTTGGTCGATGCATGGTAAAGGAAATGGATCTTTTGGGCACGCCTTGTTGAGACCTGTGTAGTCGACACACATCCTCCATTTCCCGCTCTTTTTTTGTACAAGAACAGGATTTGCTAACCACTCTGGGTGGTGAACTTCCCTGATGAATCCGACAGCAAGTAGTTTTGCTTTCTCTTCACCGATGGCCCTACGCTTTTCCTCGTCGAAGTGGTGTAGGCGTTGTTTCACCAGCTTGGAGCCTGGGTGGATTTTCAAGGTATGCTTGGTGACCTCCCTCGGGATGCCTGGCATATCCGAGGGTTTACATGTAAAGATGTCTTTGTTGTCGTGGAGGAAGTCGACAAGCGTGCTTTCCTATTTAGAGGAGAGCGTGGTACCTATGCGTACCATTTTACCCTCAGAGCTACTGAGGTCTATGAGGACCTCTTTGGAGTCCTCTATCGATTCGAATGACCCGGTTGATTTCTTTGCGTCGGGCGCTTCTTTGACGACCTCCTCCCTTAGGGCAGTGAGTTCCCTAGAGGCGACGATTGCTGTGGCGTGGCCACAGCACTCAACTTTGCACTCATAAGCCCGCTGGAAGGAGGTGCCAACAGTGATGACCCCGTGTGGGCCTGGCATCTTTAGCTTGAGGTATGTGTAGTTGGGGACAACCATGAACTTCACGTAGCATGGTCGTACCAAGATGGCATGGAAGGTTCTAGGGAACCCTACCATGTCGAAAGTGAGGGTCTCAGTCCTATAATTAGACTGATCCCTAAAGGTAATGAGCAGATCGATCTATCTGAGTGGCGTGGCCTGCTTTCCGGGGATGACATCGTGGAAAGGCGCTCGGATTGGGTGGAGGTGCGCTCGGATCGACGCCCATTACGTCAAGCGTCTTCGCGTACATGATGTTGAGGTCACTGCCTTTGTCCATCAGAACTTTGGTGAGGCACTTTAGGCTGACGATCAGGTCAATGACAAGCAGATACCTTCCCGGATGCAGGATGGTGTTCAGGTGGTCGGTCTGATCGAAGGTTATGGCGGACTCTGACGATCAGAGGAAGAGAGGTGTGGCCGGTTGGGCCATGTAGACTTGGCAGCGTGCGACCTTCTGACAACATTTGGAGTCATAGGTCGTTGATCCTCCGAAGATCATGAGGCAGCCGTCTGGCATTAGAAAGCCATCATCCTTATTGGTGCTCCTAGCCAAGAACTTGTGCATGAGGCCATAGTCCTTGAGCAAATGCTTTACGGGGAAGGCGTGGTTTAGGCATGGCCCCTCAAGCATTTTCTCGAAGTGGTTTAGAGCGCCCTTCATGGGCTTCTGACCACCCTTGTGGTCAGCAGTAGCCATGAGTGGGTCCTCACACCGTTGCTTCTTGTTTTTCCTTTTGGTGGAACGATTGGAGGTGCCTTCGTCGACACCCTCATCCCACCTTGCCTTGCTGTTTTAGCGATCGAAGATTGCTCCAACCGCCTCTTGTCTTGAGGCATGGCTGGTGGTGATGTCTAGGAGCTCCTTGGTGGTCCGCGGGCCCTTGCGTCCTAGCTTGTGAACCAAGGACTCGCAGGTTGTCCTAGATAGGAAGGCTCCTATCACGTCGGCGTTGGCGATGTTAGGGAGCTCATTGCACTGTCGGGAGAAGCGCTGGATGTACCCACAGAGGGTTTCGCTAGCCTTCTAGCGATAGTTCTTGAGATCCTAGGGGTTCCTAGGACGTTTGTACGTGCCCTGGAAGTGCCCCCACAAAGATCTCCCTTAGGTCCACCCAACCCTAAATGGTGTCGGACAAAAGGTGCTCCAACCATGCTCATGTCGAATCAGCAAGAAATAGTGAAAGGTTGCGGATAATGAAGTTATCATTATCCATGCCACCAGCTTGATAGGCAAGCCAATAGTCTTCAAGCCAAAGCCTAGGGTTTGTCTCCCCAGAATACTTAGGGATGTTGGTAGGTGGTCGATACCTTGGTGGTAACACAGCGTTGAGGATGTGATGGCCGAAGGCTTGAGGGCCTAGTAGGTCAGGGCTTGGGCTCCAGTCCTCGCCACTGTCATAGCATCTGCCACATCGAGGATGAAAGCCATGATGGGCTCCTTCCCCCAGGTCATCGTAGGTGCATCTACAGGCGTTGATGGTGCTGCGCGTGTCATGGTTGTGGCCAAGACGTTGATGTACTAGGATCACAGCACGTTGCCTGCCGCCTTGTGGCGCTTGGTGGATAGATGCATCCCTAGTGGGGTGCACCGAGGGGGTACATTGGCTGGCGTTGGGCTCATGTCGTTGAGACATCGAGCTCTCTACCTGCTATGCTGCCGCACGCTCAAGTAGCGTATGAATCTCATGGTGGACCCGGCGATCCTCGGGCGTCGCGGCCTCTGGAAGGCCATGAAGTAGGGCTATTGCGGAGGCGATGTTCTAGCTTGCATGAGCAAAGCAGGGAAGGGTTTCATCGTCGGAGATGATCCTTCGGTTCACGTCATGGGCCACGGCATGTGCGCGCCCTCCATCTCCGCAGCGCCTGATCTCCTCGTCGATCCTCTTGTACTCCTGAACAAGCTGTTGTCTGGCTTCGTCTATTTCCTGCTTTTGGGCTTCCAACTACTCCACCCCTACACAAGGTAGGACCGCTGCTCCACCTTTGGCTACGTCGCCGAGGTTGCCTGCCAGGGTGACCTCCTCCTCGGAGGCACTTTCGATGTGTCCCTCAGAGGTTTCTACCATGAAGCATTCCCAGGAGGGATGATGGCTCCCCCTACTAGAGTCAAAAACCAGAGTCTGACCCCGAGTCTTCCGTGAGGAGGCCATGGAGGTATTCTATGATGCTTTCGATCATCCCCATGAACTCATTGTTCGCGGGAAATGGGATCACGCGCTGGACCACAAGGTGGCTTACGGTCGCCGTGGTGTTGCGGAGACCGAACGGAAACACCGTCAAGGCACACTGAGTGGAGCATTCCAGAGAGAGGGTGATGTGGCACGAAGCCTCCTTGGATGGCTGGGGTCCAAGGGAGACGCTGGGTTGGCCCTCAAGCCTCTGGTAGCTAAAGTTGGTGGAGGGGAGAGACTGGACAGCCACATGGGCCCACGCCAACTCTCCTCCCAGCGTGACAATGAAGTCTAGGTCACCAAAAAACACGTGTGCACCTAGGGCCCAGCTGATTGCATGGTTAGCCATCCAAGGCCTAATTTGGACCGCTGAAAGGTCCCCTACCTGGCGCGCCAACTATCGGTGTTTCGAACAAACACCGGCTAGTAAATTTGTGATTATTGCGCGTTAGGCCCAGATGGTGCACTAAAGGACATGAGGATTATACTGGTTCGGGCAGAACATCTGAAAGCATCTAGGACCCTAGTTGGGTTTCAGTGATTAATGACAATACGTGATTACTGTGACTAACGTGTGTTTTGCAGAAACAATTGAGTTTGGTCATGGTAATGGAGATCGATCAGGCAATCATGGTTGTCATGCCCCTATGATGGAAATCATTTCGGTTTTCAAAGGATGGACGACAAGGTTAAGGATGGATTAGTTCTAAGTGTCGATTGGAGTTGGAGAGACACTTAGAGTAGTTTAGGACTTTGTTTTTCCTTTGGCCGTACTATTAAGGGGGGTATGAATGGGTAGCTTGACCTAAGTGAGTCTAGTGAGTTAGGTGTGGTGCACACTTGTTAAAACTAGCACTAGGTAGCTCCACAACAGCCCTTTGATCTAATGGAGCAAACTTCATTCACATGTGTTCGAGAGTTGGAAGTGAATGGAGGGTCAAATACTGACCGGACGCTGGCTCTGGTGTGACCGGATACTGGCTCAGGGTCTGGTCAGTTCATTTGACCAAGGTGAAAGCGTCTGGAAGTGACTGGATGCTGCGAGGTCATGGCACCGGACGCTGAGGGCTAGCGTCTAATCGACATCAGTAAGGTTCTAGTGAGAGGAAAATGTGACCGGACGCGTTCGGTCAATGTTGATCGGACGCTGCCAGCGTCCAGTCAACTCATATCCACTAGAGTTCGGGGTGTACTGACTGGTGCATCCGGTCAACATGATCGGAGCGTCTGGTCACCCCGCAGAGGCACATAACGGTTTGTTTTTTAGCCAGTGTTATAAATACAACCTCCGCTCATGTGTGGGGGTACTTTTGCTCATTCCAACAGCTGAGAAACACCTTAGAGAGTGCTAAGAAGAGCAAGGTCCTAGTGAGGTGATTGAGATTTGAGAATCCCAAAGAGAGCCCTCATTAGTGAAGATCAAGAGTAGCAAAGTGTGCATCCACCTTCTCATTAGGCTTGTCGTGGTCAAGTGAGAGTTTGTGCTTGTTACTCTTGGTGATCACCATCACCTAGACGGCTTGGTGGTGATTGGGAGTTCGGTGATCACCCGGCGGAGCTTGTGGGTGACCCAACTCAAATTGTGAGCGGTTGTGGGTGATTCACCATGACAAAGTGTCGAAGAATCAACCCGTAGAGAGCACTTGATCCTTGCACGGATCAAGGGGGAGCTACACCCTTGTGTGGGTGCTCCAATGAGGACTAGCAGGGAGTGGCGACTCTCCGATACCTCGGCAAAACATCGTCGTGTTCTTTCCTCTCTATTTACTTTGAGCATTTACTTTAAGCAATTCAATTCATGTCTTTACATTCTTAGAATTGTCATGCTAGAGTAGGATTGGAACATAGGTTGCAAGTCTTTTGTGCGGTAGAACAATTAGGAACACTTTCTAGGCACAAGGGGTTAATTGGGCTAACCATAGGATTTAATTATTGCAAAGAAATTTAGAATTAGCCCAATTCACCCCCCCCCTTTAGGCATCTTGATCCTTTCAATTGGTATCAGAGCCACGTGCTCACATATTTAGGCTTAACTACCTAGAGCAAGATGTCTCACGGGGATGGACCTCCTCCTATCTTTGAGGGAGATGACTTTCCTTATTGGAAAATTCGCATGGAGGCGTATCTAGAGGCTCTAGATGTTGGTATACTTAGAGCCGCCTCACAAGGCTTCCCAAAACCTTAGGATGCTACTAACCTACAAGGCGATGAGGTAAATTACGAGAAGTGGAATGCAAAGGCTCGTAACACCATCTTTAGAGGCCTTTGCAAAGATGTGTTTAATCGGGTGAGGAACCACAAAGACGCCCATGCACTATGGCTGGGCGTTTGTGCTCTCCATGAGGGAACTAAGAGTGAGCATGAGGAACGCTATCATCTTGTCATGAAAAAGCTTAACTCTTTTGAAATGCTTCCTAAAGAATGTGCTAATGAAATGTATTCACGTTTGAATGTTCTTGTAGAGGAAGTCAATGGGCTTAGACTTACTCAAATGCAACCATCCGATGTTGTAAGAAAGATCTTGAGTGTCCTCCCCATTGACAAATATGGGCATAGTGTGATCGTGCTACACCAAGGTGATCTTTCCACCGCTACACCGACACAAATCTTGGGGAAGATCAATGCTCATGAGATGTATATGCACATCACACCTCAAGATGGCTCATCCTTTGCAAAGAAGAAAGAAAAAGATTTAGCATTCAAGGCTAGCCAAGAGAAGGGCAAAGCAAGACTTGAGTATGAGAGCTCAAGTGATGATAGCGATGATGATGAATATGAGTCACCTACTTATGATAATCTTGCTAAATTGTTAAAGAAATACACTAAGATCATTATAAAGACTAGAGCTAAAAATGAAAAGATTGAGATTAAGAATGACTCGCTTTTAGCTAAATGTGAGATAGCCAAAAAGGCTAGTGTTGAGTTTAGAGAAGCAAATGATGCTATGTCATCCAAACTCAAGGAGCTCAAATCTTCAAAGAAAGAGCTTAAAGATAAACATGATAAACTTGAGTGGGTGCACAAAGAGCTCATCACTAGCCATAACAAGCTAAAAGATGAATATACTACTCTCAAGATTAATCATGACAATCTTGTTATTGCTCAAGAATTATTACCCAATGAGCCACATGATGCTACTAACGATGTTGTTAAGATAGATATAGCTACATCATGTGATGATTTAATTGATGAGAGCATTGAGCAAGGATCTAGTGGCAAAGGCAAGCAAGTGGTTGAGTGCAATGACTATGATGAGTATGTCAAGCTCAAGCATGACAATGAAAAGCTAAAGAAAGAGTTTGAAGAGCTCAAAATCCACAACACCATTATGCTAGAAACTCTTGATCATGATGGTGACTTGGTTCTTGAGAATGAGAAGCTAAAAGAAGAAAACAAGAAACTCAAGGAAGAGAGAAACACTATTGCACTCAAGGAAGATAAAAGTAGTGATGCACTCAAAGGAAGAGAACAAGAAGCTCAAGTTGGAAAAAGAGCATCTCAAGATTGGATTGAGCAAGTTCACTAGAGGCAAGTATCTTCAAAGTGAGCTTCTAATGAACACCATCATGAAGATGGATAGAAGTGGCATTGGGTACATGGCAAACAAAGAGAAGAAGGCTCAAGCTCAATAACAACAGTCAAAGTCAAAGCCAAAGCCAAAGAGATGCTTTGAGTGTGGACAAGAAGGCCACTTTGCTCATGAGTGCCAAACTCCATCACAACAACCCTTGCCCAAGCATGCTAGACCCTTTGCCTTCAATGCTCACTACATGCTTAGAAAGGATTCTAGTGGAAAGATGAAAGTGATGTTCTTAGGACCTCCAAATAAGAATAGGCCTAAGAAAATTTGGGTTGCAAAGTCACTTGTTGAGAAGGTGAAGGGCCCTCAACAAGTTTGGGTTCCTAAAGCTTGATCTCTTGTGTGTAGGTGAACTACAAGACCGGTGGAAGTCATTGGGTTATTGATAGTGGTTGCACACAATATATGACCGGTGATCCTTGTATGTTCACCTTACTAGATGAAAAAGTAGATGGGCAAGAAAGAATCACATTTGGAGATAACTCAAAGGGCAAGGTCAAAGGATTGGGCAAAGTGGCAATATCAAATGATCACTCCATCTCCAATGTGCTATATGTTGCTTCATTGAGTTTCAACTTGCTATCCGTTGGACAATTGTGTGATTTTGGCTTTCAATGCTTGTTTACCGAGAAGGAGGTTGTTGTATCCAAGAAGGATGATGATCATATGATATTCAAAGGATTTATATACAACAACCTATATCTAATGGATTTCACCTCTGAAGATGCAAACTTGAAGACATGCTTATTCACCAAAACAACACTTGGGTGGCTATGGCATAGAAGACTTACTCATATTGGGATGAGCTCACTCAAGAAGCTTATGAAGAATGATTTGGTGAGAGGGTTGAAGGATGTGAAGTTTGAGAAGGACAAGCTTTGTAGTGCATGTCAAGCTGGCAAGCAAGTTGCAAATACCCATCCAACAAAAGCTTTCATGTCAACCGCAAGAGTGCTAGAACTTCTTCACATGGATTTATTTGGACCAACAACATACAAGAGTTTGGGAGGAAATCTTTATTGTCTTGTGATTGTTGATGATTATTCAAGGTATACATGGGTATTCTTCCTTCATGACAAATCCAAAGTTGCATCTTCCTTCAAGAAGTCTGCTAAGAGAGCACAAAATGAATTTGAAGTGAAGCTCAAGAAGATAAGAAGTGACAATAGGAAATAATTTGACAACACAAGCATAGAAGCTTATTTTATGAAGTTGGAATCAAACATGAAGTCTCTGCAACATATACTCCTCAACAAAATGGTGTAGTTAAGAGAAAGAACCAGACATTGATCACTCTTGCAAAAGCAATGCTTGATGAGTACAACACCCCTGAAGCTCTATGGGAGAAAGCAATCAACACCGCATGCTATGCATCCAACCACCTATTCCTTCAAAAGTTCCTTGGCAAGACACCTTATGAGTTGCTCAATGGGAAGAAGCCGGACGTCTCCTTCTTTAGGGTGTTTGGTTGCAAATACTACATCTATAAGAAGTGTTAACACCTAGGAAAGTTTTAAAGATGTTGTGATATTGGTTTTCTTATTGGTTACTCATCAAAGTCCAAAGCATATAGAGTATTTAATTATGCCACCGGCTTGGTTGAAGAAACATATGATGTAGAATTTGATGAATCTAATGGCTCCCAAGGAGCACATGAGAATCTTGATGATGTAGGTGATGAACCATTGAGGGAGGCTATGAAGAACATTCCGGTTGAAGACATCAAGCCTAAAGATGATGAAGATGATGTACAAGTGATTGATCCACCTTCATCAAGTGTGCCACAAGATGGTGAAAAGGATGGGAGAGTAGAAAATAAGACACTCATGTCTCCCATGAACAAATGGTGGTACAAGCACAAGATGTTGATGCTCCACAACCTCCCCCTCAAGTGGTCCATAGAAAAAATACACCTCTACTTCAAGATCATCCACAAGATCTCATCATAGGGAGTCCATCAAAGGGTGTAATGACTCGATCTCAAAAACTTGCTTCATTTATTGCTCATCACTCTTTTATCTCTTGCTTTGAGTCTACTAAGGTAGAAGAAGCTCTTCAACATCTAGATTGGATAAATGCCATGCATGAAGAGTTGAACAACTTCACCCGTAATGAGGTTTGGACTCTTGAAGAGTGGCCAAAAGGTGCAAGAGTCATTGGAACAAAGTGGGTGTTCCAAAACAAGCAAGATGATCAAGGTGTTGTTGTGAGGAACAAGGCAAGACTAGTTGCAAAGGGGTTCTCTCAAGTCAAAGGTTTGGATTTTGGAGAGACCTTTGCCCCGGTTGCAAGATTAGAAGCCATCCATATCCTCCTTGCATATGCATCACATCATAAAATAAAACTTTCTTAAATGGATGTGAAAAGTGTATTTTTAAATGGCTTTATTAATGAACTAGTCTATGTTGATCAACCTCTTAGGGTTTGAAGACCCTAGATATCCTAATCATGTTTATAGGTTGTCCAAGGCACTATATAGGCTTAAGCAAGCCCCAAGAGCTTGGTATGAGTGCCTTCGGGACTTCCTTATTGAGAAGGGCTTCACCATTGGGAAGGTCGACACCACACTATTCACCAAGAAGCTTGATGGGCATATCTTCATTTGTCAAGTATATGTTGATGATATCATCTTTAGGATCATCAAATGAAGATTCATGCAAAGAGTTTGGTGAATTGATGTCGAAAGAGTTTGAGATGTCAATGATTGGAGAGCTTACATTCTTTCTTGGCTTTCAAGTCAAGCAAATGAGAGAAGGGATTTTCATCTCTCAAGAGAAATATACTAATGATCTTCTCAAGAGATTCAAGATGGATGAATGTAAGCCAATCAAGACACCAATGCCAACTAATGGACATCTCGACCTAGATGAGGGAGGTAACCCGGTTGATCAAACTCTCTACCGCTCTATGATTGGTAGCTTGTTGTATTTGACCGCATCTAGGTCCAACATCATGTTTAGTGTGTATGTGTGCTAGGTTTCAAGCTAATCCTAAGGAAACTCATTTAATTGCCTGTAAAAAGAATCCTTAGGTATCTTAAGCACACACCAAGCATTGGCCTTTGGTATCCCAAATGAGCTATATTTAAATTAGTTGGCTATTCCTGATTCGGACTATGCCGGTTGCAAAGTTGATAGAAAAAGCACATCCGAAGGGTGCCATTTGCTTGGTAGATCACTTGTGTCTTGGTCCTCTAAGAAGCAAAATAGTGTGGCTTTGTCCACCGCCAAAGCGGAATACATTGCCGCAGGTGCTTGTTGTGCACAAATACTTTACATGAAACAAACTTTGCTAGACTTTGGTGTAGTTCTAGACAAAGTACCTCTTTTGTGTGACAATGAAAGTGCGGTAAAACTTGCAAATAATCCGGTTCAACACTCTCACACCAAGCACATAGATATCCAGCCATCACTTTTGTAGAGATCATGTTGCTAAAAATGATATATCACTAGAAGGTGTAAGGATCCGAGGATCAATTGATGGATATCTTCACTAAACCGCTAGATGAGGCAACATTTTGCAGATTGTGGAATGAGCTCAATGTGCTTGATTTTAGTAACTTCACTAAAAATTGAGCTTGTGTTGTCCCTTGCATTGCATTGTAAAATACAACATGTTTAATCTTTGGTAATGCATATAGGGCTTGTCTAACATGGTTAAGATAATCGCCGAAAAGCGTGTGAAGAAGCTTAACCTTGGATCAAACTTGACAAGCAACTAGATTTACTTACAAGTATTGCATTGCATATGCATGTGTGTTATTTTGTCGCTTGTCTTCAAATTTCCCTCTTATTGCCTATTTTCTTAAAAAGAATTATAGCCTAAGGCAAAATATTTTAAAAAAAACTTGAGGGTTTGAGAGAGGTCACTCACATCAGTCCCAATTGGTGTTTATTTGGATCTTATTCAAGTTAGGACTTGATTGGGAACAGGCAGCGCGAAAGACTTTGAAGATTTGCTGAAGAAAGAGTGACCGGACGCTGCACCGGACTCTGGAGTCCAGCGTCCGGTCAGTTCATAGGAGGTGAACTTGCTGCGAAAGAGTGACTAGACTCTGGCTTTCATTGTCCGGTCGTGTGGAAGAAGACAAAAGATGTATTGACCGGACTCTGGCTGCATCCGGTCGGTGTCCACCGGACGCGTCCGGTCATGATTCCAGAGGATTTGGACCTCTCTGGAATTGACCGGACGCTGGGTGGCAGCGTCCGGTCGCTGCCACTAGAGCGTCCGGTCAATGGTTTACGTGCGGGATACGAATTTTTTTCTCTTTCCTTCTCTATTCTGTTCGGGGGGACACCTTATAAGCAAATCACAGCGCGTGTTAACCTAATCTGCCATCTTCCCCATGCCGCCAGTGTCACCCTAGCCACCAGCTACCAAGCTCTCCTCCACCTGCTACATCCACCAGCGCCTGCTCCACGTGCCCGAGCGCCATGCCACCGCACCGCGCGCCGCTGCCTGCTCCTGCTCCATGTGCCACCGTAGCTCTGCATGCCATCGCCACTCACCCACACGCCTCCCTATGCCCGCATGCCACCGCCAGCCCTTCACCAGCGCCGCCGTGCAAGCCCACACCACAGCCATGCCCACGCCAAGCTGAGCTCCAGTGCCAGTCGAGCCCACATCTCGCTGAGCTCTAGTCAAGCGTCGTTGTGCCCTAGCTACTGCTCCCCTCATAGATTCATCGCATTACATCGCTAATCCTCCACAGCTAACCCTAGCCACTGATTCACTATGTTTCGTTAACCCTAATCTTCGTTGTCGACCCAGTGGTTCTCCGATCCTTTCCTCATCTCGTTGTTTCGCTGGATCATCAGTGAGTCGGTGTCGTTGAGGTGTTAGTGGCCGTTGTCAGTTAACTCGGGGCCAAGCTTGTGAGTACGGATCGAGGTCAAGCCTCAAAAGTGTCAGCGACAGTTGATCTTTGTCAGAGGTAGTTGTTTCTTTGTCAGGGGTAGTTGATTCATCTTAGATTTTTCAGATGGCTCGTGCAAAGAATGTCGGAGGTGGTCCTGGTAACAAGGATATGAGGCCCCCACCTCGCCAGCCTATAGAACTAAAAGGCAAGGTGACCAAGAAGCTAGCAGTCAGGAAGCGTAAGTATCCAGATGCAGACATAGCAAGAGCTACCATAGTTGCAGAGGCCGTAGAGCATGCCGAGAGAGGAGGCGCTCGTAGTGGAGTCTGGATTGCTGATCCACTTTCACTAGAGGTGATGGCTTCACTTCAGCGAGTCAAGCACCTTCATGGTGGTCCAGCTAGGACCCTCATGATTGGAGGACGGCGTGTTACCATTGACGAAGTTCAGCCTCAGGGGGAGCCATAGCAGCAGCCTCAGCCCGCACAGCAGACTCAGGAGCCTCAGCCAGCTCAGCAGACTAAGGAGCCACAGCCAACACAGCAGTCTCAGGAGGGTGAGCAGGTCTAGCAGGTCAAGGAGACAGAGCTGGCACCTCAACCATAGTTACACTGCTCTAGTCGTACTCGTGTCCTAGTTTCACCGAGGCCAGTCACTCAGAGGAGGGGTTCTCGTCCTACCGCCTCGACCACAGGGTCCACCTCTAGTGACCCATTTTGACCTGAGGGCCACCACGGCCAAGCAGGTGCAACAGCTGAGGTTCATGGACTTTGAGGTATGGTTTCCACCTAGGTGGGATGAGAGAGCATCAGAGGGATGCTATACACTCCTGCAAGAGGATTTCTATAATGCCTATCTAAACAGTAGAGCAGTCTTTAGACCACAGAGAGTGTGCTGCATAGAGTCTATTGTTGTAGCAGCTAGAGAGCACATTCACCCCTACCTTGCATATCTGCTGGGGCTGACAAATCTAATTGGATGGACTGGATTATATGTTCCATCTTAGGTTCATCAGTTCTATGCATCTCTCTGGATTGACCCCCAGCACAAGTTTATTCACTTTGCATTCGGTGGCAGAGACTATCGATTGACGAGCACCAGGGTCAGGGAGATTCTCAAGCTTTAGGAGCAGCCAGTCAAGCTCCATGAGGTGTGTTATGGACAGACCACACCCCTAAGACACCCTCATGGTGGCATGGTACCCCCTACAGACTTGGTACGTCACTGCTTCACAGAGCCCTTTGGCGAGGAGTCGAGGAGGAACCCCAGTGATCTCATGCCCACTGCTCACATGCTTGAGGTTGTTATGAGGAGGACTTTACTTCCGAGGATGGGATATAGAGAGGGGTTGACTCGTCTTCAGCTATGGCTTCTCAACTCTCCGATGTAGCAGATAGTTTTTTATATCTGGGATCTTCTTCTGTTAGAGATGGAGGACACTATAGCTGAGGGCTTCAGAGGTCATAGGCAGCTACCCTATGCTCACTGGGTCACATTCCTTATCCACAGAGCTATTTCAGTTAAGTTGCCTAAAATGATTGTTGAGTACAGTGGTGCCACTACAGAGTTTCCTGCTTATAACCTGACTCAGATGATCCATCACAGTACACCATAGACACCTAGTTAGCCATGATGTCATCTAGAGGTACCAGAGACTGTAGCCTAGCAGGATGATATTATCAGGGGTATTGCAGCCACAGAGGAGGAGGAGCTTGCTCAGCAGGAGGGGTTGGTCACTAGCGAGCCCAATGACAGTTCTGATGATGACTATCAGCTCATTCCACAGATGCCTCCATGACTGACATGATGCTGAGGCCGGTAGCTCTAGTTTAGCGCCACCTGCCCCATAGACTGACCCTGCTCTTCTTGCTATACTTGAGCGGATGAGGCAGGACCAGGCCAAACAGGCTCAGGAGACAGCTGCTACACTTGCACAGTTCTAGACTCGGCAGGACGAGTTCCAGCGCCAGGAGCTAGTCATTCAGCAGCAGACATAGGCTCTGCAGTAGCAGCAGGCTATGCATCAGCAGCAGATCCTCATGCAGCAGTAGCTTCTCAGATTCATGCAGCATGTAGTGCAGGCGATTGGGGCCCCACCGCCACAGGCTTCGCTCCGGCTTGGTCAGCCTGCTACCACTTCGATGACTCCAGTGTTACAGCCTAGTGGGCTTTAGAGTCAGGGACAGCCACCAACATAGTATGCTTCGCCGACAGAGCAGGTGTCCTAGTGGTTTGCTTCGCCATTGGTAGCCCTGTAGTTCACACCACTCCGGACGGGCTTCACACTAGCACAGACGTCATCGCTGCTTGAGCCAGACACTTTCAGTCTCCAGGAGTCTTGGAGCCTCCTTCAGTGAGTTGACAGGGCAGCCCACTCCTCCATACCTACATGTTCTAGGTCCTTCTATGGCTGCACCTATCACAGCGACGATTGAGATGCTCCCCTCATCTATGGCATCATCAGAGCCGGCTGCTTCAATTATACCATCTCAGCCTACAGCAGCACCAGCTCCTGATCTGACCCAGACTGCTTCAGCGTCACTACCAGCTATAGAGGGTCAGATAGCTCAGAGCTCAGGATCAGACGATGATGGCACCCAGTTCCACCTCGCTCCTCGTACCTCAGCGCCCGGCTCATCCGCTGCAGCCCCGCCGAACCGACCCTTAGGTTTTAGTGTTTGACGCCAAAGGGGGAGAGGGTTCGAGTATGTTAGGCTTAGGGGGAGCTATATCTAGGGGGAGCTTAATTTTTATATTAGCTTATCTATTTACATTTGGAGTTTTTATGTGTGAGATACACTATTATGCATTTGTGTGTGTGATACATTATGCATTCATGTTTACTACTATATCTATGTGATAGTGATATCTACTGTGATCATGATATATGACATGTGTGCTCTCTACTTTGAATTCTTTATATGTCATATCACTTGTGTTTTGCTCATTTGCCTTTGCTTCCACGTTTTACTCCGATGCAAATGAGATTTATTACTTGTACTCATGTTTATTTCATATCTTTTGAGTACATCATGTTGGCTTGGGTCATATAAGCTTGTCTAACACTTTTGTTCTTATTGCCAAAAGCTTATATGAACCAAGCATGTTAAAAACCTCACCTCTTTCACATACTCGAGGTAGTATTGTCATCAATCACCAAAAGGGGGGAGATTGAAAGCATCTAGGCCCCTAGTTGGGTTTCGGTGATTAATGACAATACATGATTACTGTGACTAATGTGTGTTTTGCAGAAACAATTGAGTTTGGTCATGGTAATGGAGATCGATCGGGCAATCATGGTTGTCATGCCCCTACGATGGAAATCGTTTCGGTTTTCAAAGAATGGACAACAAGGTTAAGGATGGACTAGTTCTAAGTGTCGATTGGAGTTGGAGAGACACTTAGAGTAGTTTAGGACTTTGTTTTTCCTTTGGCCGTACTATTAAGGGGGGTATGAACGGTTAGCTTGACCTAGGTGAGTCTAGTGAGTTAGGTGTGGTGCACACTTGTTAAAACTAGCACTAGGTAGCTCCACAACAGCCCTTTGATCCAATGGAGCAAACTTCATTCACATGTGTTCGAGAGTTGGAAGTGAATGGAGGGTCAAATACTGACCGGACGCTGGCTCCGGTGTGACAAGACGCTGGCTCAGGGTTCGATCAGTTCATTTGACCAAGGTGAAAGCGTCTGGAAGTGACCAGACGCTGTGAGGTCATGGCACCGGACGCTGAGGGCCATCGTCCGGTCGACATCAGTAAGGTTCCAGTGAGAGGGGAAGGGTGCGTATGCTACCGAGCCTTGTTGTCCACGTCTACCGAGCCTTGTCGCCCATACCGACAGGTACCAGATAATGGTAGGCGCCTACAATACTGTCGATGCCACTGTAGAATGTTAAGATGGCTGCAGAGTACTGCTCCGCGCAGGGTATGGTCTCTGGTACAGTGGTTTTGACTTATGAGCCTTGCCCTACCTTTCTCCGCACGCCTTCTGGTTCCTACGAGCCCCGGTCGAAGGGACGCGGGTCGGAGTCAGAAGTAGCGCTTGGGGCAAGGCCTTCCGATCGGAGAGGGCGTCCGGAGGCCGAAGTGAGTGCTCTGATCTGGTGGGCCCAAGGGGTCGTGGAGTAGGCGCCGCTCCTTTGGGACCCCAGTGTGGTGACAGTACGTCCGTCATTGTAGAGGGCGCGAATCTCTTCCTGGACCGTAGTGGTTGTCGTATGTCTATGTCCGGTTCTGTGTCTGAGGGCTAAAGGCGACGCCTACAATACTGTTCGGACTCTGCAATGCCGGAATGGTCTAAAGCACCTATCCCGTCGTACCCTGGCGGTACTTTTCCTGCCGCGGCGCAGGGCATGGTCCTTGGTGTTGTGTTAGACTCGAGTGTCATGTCGTACCCTGTGCTCATCCTTATGATGGAGCAAGATGTACTTGTAGGGCGAGGCGGAGTCTGCCCTCGGCCGTCGGGCGAGGCGGAGTCTAGCCCTCGGGGGTCGGGCGAGATGAAGTCTAGCCCTCGGGGGTCGGGCGAGGTGGAGTCTGACCACCGGGGGTCAGGCGAGGCGGAGCCTAACCCTTGGGGGTCGGGTGAGGCGGAACCAGTCTTCCGTCGTTTCGGACAAGAGACGCAGTAACGTTCTCGTCTGATCGGGAGTGTCAACATTCGATGGTTATCGGTTTCACCTCATTGGGTACCCCGGTATTAGGTCCCCGACATTAGAATTTCGAAATTTCAAACCACCATGAATGTTTACATGGTTAGTACCAAATTCACACCGCAGTTGATGCACAGCCATGACCGTAATTCACACCGCAACAATACTAAAACATGCAGTCATTTGTTGCAATAGATTTATTCCAAATGCACACTGCAAAATTCAACAGTTCATCACAACATAGTTTCTAGTCCACAAGAAAATCCAGCAATAAACATCAACATCTCTGAAATGGCATGTTCACAACAGACTGACAACACCAAGCATTACTCAGTTCAGCACTTCAGCATATGTGCCCGTTGGTGTAGATACTCGTGATAAGAAGACTTTACCATCATGACAAGCGCTATAAAACTGGCCACACATCACTAACATGTAGCCAGCAAAGATCAGCAGCAGCTACCCAAGGTTCTTAACAGGTGCTTTACTCAGGAAGAATCTTCTGAGAAATTGACAGCAAGGTCCCAGTAGTGAGGAACTTTAGCGTCAATGAAAACCTTCTGCTGCAGCCTCACTCCGGCAGTTGTGTACCGTGAACCTGTGGAAGGTGGGCTTGGCCACACTACCCTGCCAGACCAATACACAGCTATTCACTGGCTTGTCAGCTTCCACTTCTGCATCTTCATCACCACCAACAGCAGTAGCCCAGTCTATACGGTTAAGCATGAGCTTATTATACCTTTTGATTGACTTCTTCCCCCCTTCAACAACCACAACACTGATACTATCAGTGATGACCGCAGCACCTGTTAGTCTATTCTCTTGTGCATTCACATCGACTTTGAAGCGTGTCTGTGGATGGGACAGGTCTCTTATCTTGTAAACACAAATTATAGTCTCCACTGTGTTAGTAGGATCATCAAAAAGCTTCCGTTCTTTCTTCTCACGGCGCTCAGATGGTGTGAGCTTGCGGGAAATGTTACGGTCAACGTGAGCCTGCTCACGCTCTGCAGCAGCTGTTCTTATTTCCATCTCCAACCGTGTGGGATCTTGCACAGCTTCAGAGCCTAGTACTTTCATAAGATTGCTCATTTTGACCTTGGGCTTGGGTGGCTCCAAGAAGGCCTTGTCTAATCATTTCTTGCCTATCTTTTTCCTTAGCAAGACGCCTTTGTGTTCTCAACTTCTTCTGCTCCTTCTTAGTCAACTTCAGTGGCTGGGGCGGCAGTGGTGCAGGTTCAGCAGGTGGATCATATGGTTCTGGATGTTCAACATACATGGTGATCTTGTCCATATTAAGCTTCTCCACAGAGATATCCTCATATGTGGCAGAAAGTAAAATTTTTGCATCCCTGAAAACAACAATAAAAATTAGTTTATGTTCATTTACAACATAGAACCTTAAAAAAACATCATTCAAAGAGGAAGCAAGAAACAACCATGGCTCAATTTCAGGGATCTCTTCCTTCTGCTTTTGTTTTGGAGCTCTCACACCAACAGCAACCTCAATAAGATTTGGATTTATGTCTACTTCTGCCTTTGCCTTAGCAAGCTGGGCTTGCTTTACTTTGAACTCTTTAGCTTGTGCTTCACCAAATTGACTCTAGGTAAAAGAAACATTCAAATAAGGGAGAAGAAATATTGATAAACATAACCAAAACAAATCCTGCAGGTTCACCCTTGCATACCTTAATTTTCTGCAATTCTGCCTGCCTAGTGTCATGGTCGGGCGCACGCATTCCGGGCGCCGCCGAGCCCGTGACGTACGCCGCGACGCGGAGCGTCCAGAACGCACGGTGGGCGAGCACGAGGACGCGCTGGGCGCAATCACCGCTAGTGGCTGTTTTGGAAATTAGAAATAGCTTTCTATTATTAGTTCCTAAATTAAAGGAGTATGTTGCTCCGGTCGGTTGAGGCCGATGGCCTTATATCCCTGTAACAGACTTTTGGTTGGGGTTAAGAAAGATATTACCAATCTAAGAGCAACTCCAAGAGACTAGTTAAAACATTTTGTAAAGCTAAATATGGCTATTATTGAGGAAAAAGCTTCTCCAACAGATTGTGCAAACGCCTCTCCAAGATAGCTCGCTGTCCATCCCGGAAATTTCGGTCGCTAGCATTGGCTAGCCAATGTCGCTCGCTATCGCGACTCTGCGTGCGCTCGGCAGCCCGTTCCCGCGTATGGTCGCCCCTTCCCGCGCGAACGCGCCTTGATCGCACGCTGGACTAGTTATTACATACGCTCGCTCCTAGGCCTCCCGGCAGGCCGGCAAGCAGCCATCGGTGCTTCGCTCATAGCTTCTTCTCTTTGTTTCTTCCACTCGATTCGGAGCAGTGGCATCCATGGCGTGGCCTCTTCGTCTTGTTCCTATGCAACCACCTCGCTGGCTCCCTGCATGCACGTACGTATGCATGGGCATGGCAGACAGGCATGCAAAGCTGTCTACCAAGAGCTGCCGGTCAAGCAAGCATGCTATGCACGAAGAACAACTGCCGGTGAACAGAGCGACGGAGCCCTGCGGCGGAGAAATTCCTACGCGATGCTATGTTCCGAAAAAGTCCACATGACGTGGCAGCTTTGAATATACATAATGAAAAACTTTTACAGAGGCTGTTGGATTGGTCTAGTTTTTTAGGTGGATTCTATTTTAGAGAATAGCTAAATCAGTAAATTTAGAAAATGTTTTTTAGATAGTCTGTTGGAGATGCTCTAATCTCCCTTCTCTCTTCTCAACCAAGCCTGCGGCAGAGAGTTACCTCACCGGAGAAGACGGATCGAGGCTACGAGCTACGTAGCCAAGGTCCAGCTACCTGAGGGTTTAACGCCCTTGACAACCTGGTATCACGATCCCGGCGATCCTCGCCTTCTCGATCCACATCACCGCCAGCCGCCGCCACCCCACCACCACCTACAGCCGCCGCGCCACCATCATCCGCATCATCGTCCGTCGCATCGTGTCCAGCCGACATGGGTGACGTCAATGACCTCAAGGCCACCGTGGAATCCCTCACCAACGCCATGAATACGCTGCAGGCCACAGTTGAGGCCAACGCCAAGGCCATCGCCTCCCTCACCTCTGACCGCACGTCGTCCTCGGGCTACAAGCCGGGCTCCGGCGAGCACCACAATTATCGGCCGCCGAAATTCTAGAAGATGGATTTTCCCCGGTACGATGGCAAGACCGGTCCCCTCATCTTCATCAATCGCTGCGAGTCCTACTTCCACCAGCAGCGGATCATGGAGGAAGAGAAGGTCTGGATGGCCTCCTACAATCTCGAGGACGGGGCGCAGATGTGGTACATTCAGGTCCAAACGAACGTGGGCACTCCGTCGTGGCGCCGGTTCAAGGAATTGCACCACCTGCGCTACGGGCCCCCTCTCCGCGCTGCTCCCCTCTTCGAGCTGGCGGATTGCCATCACATGAGCACCGTCGCGGAGTATCAGGATCGTTTCCAAGCGCTTCTTCCCCGCGCCGGTACCCTGGAAGAGGCACAAAGGGTGCAGCTGTTCACGGGCGGGCTCCTTCCACCGCTCAGCCTCGACGTTCAGGTCCAAAATCGCAATCTCTTGCGGCTGCTATGAGCCTGGCGCGTCAGTTAGAGCTCCAGGAGCAGTACGCACCGGCGCCCGCCAAGGCCGCGCCCCGTGGCCTGCTACCGACCCCTGCGCCATGCCTGGCCCTCCCTGCGCCTCCGATCGCCAAGGCAGACGCGACTGTGGCCGCGGCGGACAGTCGCCCGCTGGTGAAACGTATGTCCCTGTCAGAGCAGGAGGAGCACCGTCGGCAGGGCCTTTGCTTCAACTGCAACGAGCGGTACACGCGCGGGCACAACCGCGTCTGCAAGCGGATCTTCTTCATCAATGGCGTCGACATCGCCACCACCGAGGACGCCATGGCTAAGGACGCGCCGGACGCGGAGGCCCCGGTTTTCTCCTCACACGCAGTTGTTGGGGTCCCCATCTGCAACACCATCCAGCTCCAGGTGCTCCTGGCCACCGCATCCTTCGTCGCACTCATCGACACCGGCTCCACCCACAGTTTCATCGGAGAGGCGGTTGCTCGGCGTACGGGCCTGGCCATCGAGCCGCGCCCTAGGCTCACGGCGACAGTGGCAAACGGCGAGTGCGCCTCCTGCCCCAGCATGATCTGCCAAGCCCCGGTCATCATCGATGGCCTGGAGTTCCGCGTCGACCTCTTCGTGATGCCCCTAGCCGGGTACAACGTGGTCCTCGGCATGCACTGGTTGGCCATGTTGGGGCCCATCATCTAGGACCTCACTGCCCGGACCATGGCGTTCCAGCAGGAGGGGCGCACTGTCTATTGGCGTGGCGTGGCACCACCATCCGCTCTGGGCCTCCACGCCACCACGACCGATGACTCCCTAATCGAGGGGCTACTCGGCTCCTTCGCCGATGTCTTCGTCGAGCCGAAGGGGTTGCCTCTAGCGCGCGCCCGTGACCACCACATCGTCCTCAAGGCCGAGGCGGCACCGGTGGCTGTGCGGCTGTATAGGTACCCTGTGGCCCACAAAGACAAACTGGAGCGGCAGTGTGCAGCAACTTGGCGTTTCCTCCCCCATCCTCCTTGTCAAGAAGCCAGATGGGTCGTGGTGGTTCTGCATCGACTACCGCGTGTTGAACGTGCTCACGGTGAAGGACGCGTTCCCGATTCCGGTCATCGACGAGCTCCACGGCGCACGATTCTTCTCCAAGCTAGATTTGCGCTCTAGGTACCATCAGGTGCGCATGAGGCAGGAGGATATCCACAAGACGACGTTCTGCACCCACGACGGCCTCTACGAGTTCTTGGTCATGCCGTTCGGGCTGTGCAATGCCCCGGCAACGTTCTAGGCTCTCATGAATGATGTACTCCGCCCATTCCTACGTCGCTTTGTGCTCGTTTTCTTTGACGACATCTCGATATACAACAAGTCCTGGGCGGATCATCTTCATCATCTACATGTCGTCCTCACCGAGCTGCGCCACCAACGCCTCTTCATCAAGCGCTCTAAGTGCGCGTTTGGCGTCACCTCCGTCTCCTACCTCGGCCACATCATATCGGAGGCAGGCGTCGCCATGGATCTAGCCAAGGTGCAGGCCATACATGACTGGGCGGTTCCTTACTCGGCGCGAGCGGTGTGTGGCTTCCTCGGCTTGGCGGGCTACTACCGCAAGTCCGTCCACAACTACGGCTTGGTCGCAGAGCCGCTGACAGCCCTCCTCAAGAAGGACAGCTTCTCCTGGAACGATGAGGCGGCCACGGCTTTCGGTGCGCTCAAGGCCGCGGTCACCATGGCCCCCATCCTCGCCATGTTGGACTTCTCCAAGACATTCGTCGTCGAGTGCGACGCCTCGTCCCATGGCTTTAGGGCGGTGCTCATTCAAGACGGCCACCCGATCGCCTTCTTCAGCTGTCCCGTGGCACCCCACCACCGTGCCCTCGCCGCGTACGAACAGGAGCTCATCGGGCTGGTCCACGCCATACGCCACTAGAGGCCGTACCTCTGGGGCTACCATTTCCTCGTCAAGATGGACCACTATAGCTTGAAGTACTTGCTGGACCAACGCCTGGCCACCATCCCGCAACACCATTGGGTGGGCAAGCTGCTGGGCTTCGACTTCGCCGTCGACTACAAGCCGGGTGCGGCGAACGCCGTGGCCGATGCGCTGTCCCAGCGTGACACAGAGGAGGGGGCGCTCCTCGTGCTTTCGGCTCCGCGCTTTGACTTCATTGACCGCCTCCGCCAAGCACAGCAAACCGACCCGGCTCTCGTCGCTCTTCGCGAGGACATCAGTGCCGGCTCCCGTAGGGCGCCCTGGTCGGTCGTGGATGGCATGACCCAGTTTACCGGGCGGCTGTACATACCGCTGACCTCGCCTTTGCTCTAGGAGATCATGGTGGCTGTACACGAGGACAGACATGAAGGGGTTCAGCGCACGCTGCACCGCCTGCGGCGCGACTTTCATTTTCCTAACATGAAGCAGCTTGTCTAGGACTTGGTGCGCACGTGCGTCGTCTACCAGCGGTACAAATCTGAGCACTTGTATCCGGCTGGACTCTTGCTTCCCCTACCGGTGCCTCAGGGGGTTTGGACTGATATCGCCCTCGACTTCATGGAGGCGCTTCCGCGCGTCCGTGGCAAGTCCGTCATACTGACCGTGGTGGACAGGTTCAGTAGGTATTGCCATTTCATTCCACTGGCGCATCCGTACTCCGCCGAGTCCATCGCTCAAGCATTCTTCACCGAGATAGTACGACTACACGGCATGCCCCAGTCCATGGTCTCGGACAGGGACCCGGTCTTCACGTCGACATTCTAGCACGAGCTCATGCGCCTGATGGGTACCAAGCTGCACATGACGACGGCGTTCCATCCTCAATCCGATGGGCAATCGGAGGCTGCCAACCGCGTCATCATCATGTACTTGCGGTGCCTCACCGGGGACAGGCCACGGCAGTGGCTACGCTGGCTGCCCTAGGCAGAGTTCGTCTTCAACACCACCTACCAGACGTCGTTGCGGGACACGCCCTTCCATGTCGTCTATGGGCGCGATCCGCCATCCCTCTGGTCGTATGAACCGGGAGACATGAGGGTGGCTGCTGTCGCAAAGAGCATGGAGGAGCATGACGAGTTCCTGACCGACATCCGCTACCGGCTGGAACAAGCTCAAGCGACGCAGAAGCTACACTACGACAAGGTGCACCGCCACGTCGAGTACTAGGTGGGCGATTGGGCGCTCCTCCGTCTCCGGCAGCGTGCGGCGTCCTCACTTCCCTAGGCGGTCATCAGCAAGCTCAAACCACGCTTCTTCGGGCCATACCGTGTCACCAAGCTGATCAACGACGTTGCTATCCGCCTCGCCATGCCGCCCCAGGCTCGCATTCACGATGTGTTCCACATGGGACTGCTCAAGAAGTTCCAGGGGCCGACGCCGGATACTCCTCCGCCCCTACCGCCTCTGCATCATGGCGCCATTGCCCCTGAGCCAGAACGTGCTGTCCGGTTTCGTCTGGCTCGCGGGGTGCACCAGGTTCTTGTCCAGTGGAAGGGCGAGTCAGCAGCGCCCGCGACCTGGGAGGACGTCGAGCCATTCCGCACCAAGTACTAGGAGTTCCAGCTCGAGGACGAGCTACTCCTCGACGGGGGGGAGAGATGTCATGGTCGGGCGCACGTATTCCAGGCGCCGCCGAGCCCGTGACGTACGCCGCGACGCGGAGCGTCCAGAACGCGTGGTGGGTGCGCATGAGGACGCGCTGGGCGCGATCACCGCTAGTGGCTGTTTTGGAAATTAGAAATAGCTTTCTATTATTAGTTTCTAAATTAAAGGAGTATGTTGCTCCGGTCGGTTGAGGCCGATGGCCTTATATCCCTGTAACACACTTTTGGTTGGGGTTAAGAAAGATATTACCAATCTAATCTCCCTTCTCTCTTCTCAACCAAGCCTGCGCCAGAGAGTTACCTCGCCGGAGAAGACGGATCGAGGCTACGAGCTACGTAGCCGAGGTCCAGCTACCCGAGGGTTTAACGCCCTTGACACCTAGTGAGTTTACCCTCTTCAACGAACTGAAATCCTGGTCTTTTAGGACGGAGGAGCTTCTTTTGGTTTATGCCCATCCTTTCATCAAAATGAACACTTGATTTTGCAAGAGAGTCCAAGTCCGGCTTGATTATTTGAAAAGCCTCTTTCTTCTGCTTGTTTATATTGACCTAACCAAGGTAGAACCAGATAGTACCAGTCACCATACAAAAAAAACATGGATAAAATTCTATAGTAAGCTCTATAGTAACCTATGAAAATTTACCTTCAGAGTACTCAGATTTGTTGGCTTTGTCATGCTGATAACATTTCCCTGCTCATCAATTTCCCTACCTTGAGCATCAAGGCGAAGAACAGGAGCCTTTGCAGGTCTTTGTGGTACAGTAACCTCAGTGGATGTACCAGGGAATAAGTTTATGAGAGGACCAAATTGTGGATCTTGGCGGAACCCCATCTTAGCAGCAAGTTCTTGGGCTCGCTTCACAGAATCGAGATTGGGAATGTTTGTAAGACCTGGAATACCAATTGCACCACCTATGGCCAACGTTCCAGAGACATCAGTAGGTTTTGCTTCTCCTTTAGAAAAGAGTTGTGCATCTACAGCTGATACAGAAGTTTTTGCTTCTTCTTTAGAAACTTGTGTAGCAGCAAAAGCTGTACCAGGCTTATTATTAAGCTGTGTGGGGAAAAAATAAGCTTAGAACAGTTGCCAAGGTACGATGAAAAATTAGAGCAAGGGACTTGGAACAGCTATGTTTTCTTACCATAGGTAATTTCTTGAGTTTTTCTGACAGTTCCTTCTTCAGTTGCAAAGCTTTTTTTTGCTTTGGCTAAAGCATCAAGAGATAGGTTACTGCTTTTGCCAGCAGCAGATGTTGCACTTCCATCTGTACTAGATTTTACGGTAACCTCATCAGATCTAATACTAACTCCCTCATTTGCATTGTTGGTAGAAATTGACGATACCTTTGAAGGAACGGGGACAGAAGATGACACAAAAACGGCACTGAGCGGTTGCTGAGAACCAGCCTGCAAAATATGAGATGAGAAGTGTTGGTGTTTTGATCCGGCGGGTCCTCAACCGACTAGTGAAAGTGTACTGCGTGCCCCTAATTTCGGATGGTGATGCAAAGAGACACAAGGTTTATACTGGTTCAGGCAATAGATGCCCTACATCCAGTCTGAGAGAGCGATCTTGTATTCCTTGCACCGAGGTGCTTGTAGTAGGGGCTTACAAGCTGGGCGAGAGAGGGAGCTAGTCCCAGGTCTCTGCGTGGAGTGGAGTGGCGTGGGTTGCTTGAGATGTTGATCTCTTGCAGTGAGGGAGCGCGTGTGTTTCAGAGCGTTGTGCGTTGCTTGTCTGTGTGTCCCCCTTGACTAGAAGCGGCCCCGGTCACTCCCTTTTATAGTCGAAGGGAGGCACGGGGGCGGTACATGGATTTGCTATGTGGTGTTTTGTGAGCAGAGGCGGCATGTCCGAGCCCTGTAGCTCGTCACTGTGGCGGTATGGTCGGTGGAGCGGTCTTGTCCTCGGTGAACTGGAGCGACGCGCCGGTCACGCCTGATCCTATGCGACGTGGGAGCTCCTATGGTGGCATGCGCGCCTTCTTCTGTTGGAGACGTGCTGGTCACTGTACGTTTGACCGGCGCGGAGAGCCGAGGCTGGATAGAGGCGACGACGCGGGTGTGCTGACTCCGAGGATACAGGAGCTTGGCCCTGTGCATGGCGTGGGAGCTCCTGCGGCTTGACGCAGGGTATGGTGCGTACTGTGAACGACGTGCCGGTCGCTGTATGTTGACAACATAGAGAGCCGAGGCCCAGTCGGTGTAGAGGCTGAACCATTGTGGGGGGGCTCGGCGGGCGCGAGTCCCGAGGCTACAGGGGCCCGGAAGAGGATAGCCGAGGCTCGGAGGGAGCAGTTGGTCTTGTACGTCGATTCTGAGGCTACAGGGACCCGGACTTGACTCTCCACACCGCGCTGTCTTTGGAGCAGGGGTTAGGCAGCACAGTGCAGCACGGGTGTCAGTCGTGGGCACAGTGCCGAGCACAGCGGCCGGTAACCCCTGCCCCGTCCTATCATGGATGGCATGGTGTCGATGTGACTCATGTCTCATCGGCCACTCCGATGTATCAAGCTGTCATTCGGCTAACGTCGTAGGAGTGGTTGAACGCGTTAGTTGGACGTGACGTCCTATCAGAGAAGTCGGTCAAGGCGGAGGTGACGGAGTTGATGCCGGGCCAGCCTCGAGCGAGTCGGAGAATTGGTACCTCGTCCGAGGCCTTACGCGCGGGGCCTCAGGCGAGTCGGAGAATGGGTACCTCGTCCGAGGCCTTACGTGCGAGGCCTTGGGTGAGTCGGAGAATCGGTACCTCGTCCGAGGCCTTACGCGCGGGGCCTCGGGTGAGGCGGAGAATCGGTATCTCGTCCGAGGCCTTACGTGCGGGGCCTCAAGCGAGGCGAAGAATCGGTACTTCGTCCGAGGCCTTACGTGCGGGGCCTCGGGCAAGGCGGAGAATCGGTACCTCATCTGAGGCCTTACGCGTGGGACCTCGGGCGAGGCAGAGAATCGGTACCTCGTCCAAGGCCTTACTGACAGGGCCTCGGGTGAGTCAGAGAATCAGTACCTCGTCCGAGGCCTCGTGGTTTCATTCTGGGCCGAGCCCGCTTCGGGTGAGCCCAGATATTGTTCGAGGTGGGCCGGGCGGTCCAGCCGAGCCTTGGATAAGGTGGGGGTTTTGCCAGTGGTTGTCTCTTGGCTTCGATTTTTACAAGGTCTAAGCGATTTTTTCGGTTCTTGCTCAGGGGACCCCTTTTTATGGTACCTGATAGTAGCCCCTGAGCCTCAGGGAGAGCGTGAGCGCTCTCCCTGAGGTTTTGACGAGACTTGGCTCACGGCAGCTTCTGGCAGGATGGTGTTTCATACTCGAGGCTTTGGTAGGTGCACGCGAGCGCACCCGCCGGGTGTAGCCCCTGAGGCCCTGGAGGAGTGGATTTATTCCTCCAGGGGCTTTTCTCATGTTGAGTGTGGGGTTTTATCACGTTTACCGAGCCCCCGAGTGCGAGTTTGGGTCGCTGGGTCTTGGCTTGGTTGTAGGAAGAGCCCCCGAGCCTCTACTCGGAGCACAAGAGCGATCAGGAGTCTCCCTGTCTTTTTTGTGCGGCCCTCGCGCATCCTTTTCGTTTGGAAGGAGGGGTGTTTATCGCGTTTGTTGAGCCCATGAGTGTGAGTTCGGGTCGCTGGGCCTTGGTTCGGTTGCAGGAAGAGCCCCCGAGCCTCTGCTCAGAGCAAGGGGGCGATTAGGAGTTTCCCAGTCTTTTTTGTGTGGCCCTTGTGCATCCTTTTCGTTCAGAAGGAGGGGTGGAGTATGCCAGGCTACCCTCAGTGGGCGCGAGCAGTGACACCTCCAGTGAGCTGTTACCGAGTACGCCCGAGTGGAGGCCCATGCCCCGTTCGATAGGGGTCGGCTAGCGGTCTAGAGACGCACTCCAAAAGTACCAGAGGGCTTCTCTAGTGGGTCCCAGGGCTGTTCGATTGGCCCCGGGGGCTCGGTGCCACCCTACGGTGGGATCCCATTCAGAGACCTCCCTACCGGTCTCAGACACGACTTAGGGCATCCCAAGCAATCGCTTGCTTGGGCCTCGGCCATGTACGGGCTCGCCCATGATCATCCCTGACTCTGTTTGTCCTGGGGCAGCTCTCAAAACCCTTGGGGCCCAGCCTTCAAACCCCTAGACCGTAACAGGCTCGGTGCCTTTTATCGCGTTTGTCGAGCCCCTGAGTGCGAGTTCGGGTTGCTGGGCCTTGGCTTGGTTGTAGGAAGAGCCCCTGAGCCTCTGCTCGGAGCAAGGGGGCGATTAGGAGTTTCTCTGTCTTTTTTGTGTGGCCCTTGTGCAACCTTTTCATTCAAAAGGAGGGGTGGAGTATGCCAGTCTACCCTCGGTGGGCGCGAGTAGTGACACCTCCGGTGAGCTTTTATTGGGTAAGTCCGAGTGGAGGCCCGTGTTCTGATCGATAGGGGTCGGCTAGCGGTCTAGAGACGCACTCCAAAAGTACCAGAGGGCTTCTCTAGTGGGTCCTAGGGCCATTCGATTGGCCCTAGGGGCTCAGTGCCTCCCTACGGTGGGATCCCATTCAGAGACCTCCCTGCCGGTCTCAGACACGACTTAGGGCATCCCAAGCAATTGCTTGCTTGGGCCTCGGACATGTACGGGCTCGCCCATAGTTATCCCTGACTCTATTTGTTCTGGGGCGGCTCTCGAAACCCTTGGGGGCCCAGCCTTCGAACCCCTAGACTGTAACGGGCTCGATGCCCAGTTCCTTCATCTGAAAGGAATCGGGTGGGGGATATTCCCTTCCCATCGGCTGGCGACGGCGGGTGCGCCTTTTGAGGCGGTTCCTTGGGGAGACAAAATGGCGCCTACCGTCACTATGGTCGAATGCGACGCAACATCTGTGGATGGGATGCTACCGTGTGTGCACGATTAATAAGGAAAAGGTGGACGCGTGGGCGGTTTGGTCAGATCCAGATTAACTACGCTAGATCTGAGGGAAACTTCCCCGGTTTCATTGCCCGTCAATTTCGCCCCCTTCCCTCCCTCATAAATATGTGATGAGCCTCACCCCACCCCTCCCTACCTTGCCTGCCTACATTCGCCCTTTCTGCCCTCGAGCAGTTGCTAAGAACAGAGGAAGAGAGCGCCGGGGAGAAGAAGGGAGAAGGGGGAGGAAAGGCAAGAGAGAGAGAGATGGATAGTGAGAGTACGCCTTACCGCCGTAGCCGCATTCTCCACCGCACCCATGGCCGGCGGCACTGTTGTCAAATAGGCGGATCCTTGGGGTCCATCCGACATGTCTATGGCGACGCTGTAGTCGCTCGTCGTTGATGGCCTCATCCGCCCGGTTACCGACCCAACAGACTAGAGTGGATTGCTTCGGGGGGCGAGCCAGAGCCGAGGCCATGCGATGGCTACATCGTGAGCTTGGTGGCCTTCCACGAGCGTGGTCTCGGCTTGACGGCGGACCGGTTCATGTGGGCGCTCCCGCATTACTACGGCGTGGAGCTCCACAACTTCAACCTCAACTCCATCGCACAGGCGGCCATCTTCGTCGCTGTCTGTGAGGGGTACCTAGGCATTGCCCCCCACTGGGAGCTGTGGTTCCACCTCTTTCGGGCGGGGCTCAACACCAAGCCGGCAGGCACAATGGGCACGCGGAAGGCGTTGAGGGCTGGCGGCTGCACTCTCCAAGTGCACCAAGACAGGCAGCCCTTCTACATCTTGGCCTAGCTCACATCATCCAACCACCGCTGGCACAACAACTGGTTCTACCTCTGCAATGATGACATCGGGCTTCCCCCTATACCGGGTAGGTTGTGGAGAGCCAGCCAGAGAGGTGGAGGTATGACGTCCCATTGGCTGATTAGCCCAAGCTGTAGCTGCTCCTAAAGGCGCTAGAGAGGCTGCACAGCCATGGCCTTACGGCGGCCGTGGTCGTGGCGGCCTTCCACCGCCGAAGGGTGCTGCCGCTGATGACTCGGTGGCAACACCTGTTCAAGATGACACCGGGTGAGCCGATCGACGGCATCCGGTTGTCCACCGTCGCCCTTTCTGATGAGGGGTTCTGCGTCAGGTGAGAGAGACGGTGGAGGGGCGGCAGAGGACCAGTGATCTAACCCTGTTCCTAATGCGCCCATCATGGGGGCACATCTCTCTGGTGAGTCACGCATCGCTGTGGCCCCCGAGGCCTCCTCGCTCCTTACATTTTCAACTTGTTCCCTTATGTGCATTCACCACTCCTGTAGGGGATGAGGGATGTGCGAGCCTCCCCGCTGCCTGTTCCCAAGGATGTAGAGCGGTGGGAGGAGAACAGGGCACACACCAAGGCGTATAAGGAGCGGAAGGACGCTGAGGAGGCAAGGCGCAAGAGGAAGAGCCTCGAGCGCGATAAGCTAGAGAAACGTCACCGGCAACAGAGGCACGATGGTCTCCCGGAGGAGCTGTCTCTGTCATCATCGTTGGGGGGTTCTTTGAGCAATGACGATGAGAGCTAGGTGGGGCGGGGTCCTCTGGACCATCTCCCTGATGTTAGGGAGATGGCGCCCGGGGCATCAGCGAGTGGCCTGACGTCTCTAGGAGGAGGAGGATAGGGCACCTTAGGGCTGGCGATCATCCGCCCTGGGGCCGAGGCCGACATGCCTAAGACACAGGCATAGGGGAAGTGCGCCGTCAGCTCAATGGGCTCGATGGTGGAGGTGGAGCGGGCGATGGCGGGGGCGACCCAACTGCCTCCATAGAGGGTCGAGGGGGCGTCGGAGTCCGGTGAGAGCCGACCAGTACCATTGGACATGGGAGTCGTGCTACCGCCGCCACCACTGCCATTGTAGAGGACGAGGGACGCGGTGCGGAAGCTATTGTGTCCCTGTTTGAGGTAAGTGTTTTGTCAGTGGAGTTTGCAGCATCTCCCACTCATTCTTTGGCCGTATGCTGACCTCGTGAGTGTTTTGTCTTCAGTCAGAAGCGTCAGGTGGAAGCACCTGCCCTAGCGCCATGTAAGGTGCTCAAGGTGAGCACCAGCTCCACCGCCCGATGGGTGGTGGAGGCATAGGCCACCATATAGCGTGGCGCAGTGTTGGCCAGGGCCGACCCAAAGGAGCCGGTTGCCTAAGGAGAGGCTACCGAGGTGGCCACAAAGTAGGCGGGGGAGGAGGCGCCTATGCCCCATGAGGCCAGGGTCCTCGAGTTAGGTGAGGCTGAAGCGCCTTCAATCGCTGAGGCCACCGAGGGCAAGGTCGAGGCCCCTAGGACCTCCGAGGCCGAGGTGGCGGAGGCCAGGGCTTCTAGGGCTTCCGAAGCCAAGGTGGTGGACGTCGGGGCTCCTAGGACCACCGAGGCCGAGGTGGCGGAGGCTAGAGCTCCTGGGACCACCGAGGCCAAGGTGGCGGAGGCCAACTTGGGTGCGGCGGAGCCAGTGACCTAGGATGCAGAGATGGAGGCAGGGCAAGCTTTGGTACCACCCCTGGTCCAAGACCTGCCGCCGTCACAGGAGAGCGCCCGGGAAGTGAAGGTTCATTCAATCTCCTCCGGCGATACTTCCTGGGGGAAGGAGGTGGTGGACGCCGAGGCGGCCAGCACTGTGGAGCAGCCAGCTCTGACTTCTAGCGAGGGAAGCTCGGCCCTTGTCCGGGTACAACCCGAGCCCCATGGGTGGGATCGCCCGCGTGTCTTGCGGTGAAGCCAGGATGACCCTGAGGGGGAGCCTCTGTTCGCCCTTGAGGACGTGGCCGAGGAGGGGCGCTGGGGACCCTTCGAGCAATTCTGCCGTCTGGCGGAGCGATCGCTGCGGACAGCGCTATCCGTCGTGGCTGACGACCTGCCCAGCGTTGCCTAGGTGCGTGCTTTCTTTCCTTGTGTTGTGTTGTCTTTTCCCGAGTTTTCTCGCAGTGCTTGATGTTTATTCTGCCTATTCAGGAGCTCAAGGCTCGGTCTCTCTAGAAGTCGATGTTCCTCCAGCAAGAGAGGGACGTCTAGGACCAGCTCTGGTAGCAGAAGGACCTGCTCGCCAACGCTAATGAGCTTCTATCGGGGTGGAGCACAGAGGTGGAGGACCTCCGCCTTCGCTGTGCTGACATGAAGGCCGAGGCGGCCACAGCTCGGGAGCAGGCCACCCCTTTGGCAGCGCGGATCAAGGAGCTGGAGGAGGAGCTGACCTGGGTGGCCGACGAGCGGGACACCTTCAGGTCCTAGGCCAAACAAGTGGTGGCCTCTGCCAAGGTCATCACCGAGCAGCTAGGGGCGGAGCAGGGTGCACACCTATTGATGAAAGGTGCCCTGGCAGAGGCTGTCAAGGTGGTCGAGGCCTCCTGGGTCGAGGCCTTAACCCGAAAGAAAAAGGCCGAGGGTGAGTCCTGTTGAGCCGCGCCCCTTGTTTTATTTGTTTGTCTTGCGTTTGACCCCTAACTCCCTGATGCGACGCAAAGCTAGACAGGGAGGCTTCCAGGGCGGCCGAGGCCTCTCGGGTTGAGGTCCAAAACTGGAGAGAGAAAGCCGAGGGTGAGTCTCATAGGCTTGCGCCCCTGTTCGGCTTGTTTTCTTTCATGCTTAACCCTATCCCGCCTGTCTTGGCGCAGGGTTGGAGAAGGAGGTCACCCGGGCAGCCGAGGCCTCCATCGTAGTGCAGGCGGTGCTCGAGGCTGAGATCCGGGAGCACAATGCGCTGCAGAATGCCGCCCGTACCGCCTGCGAGGCCATGGAGGTCGGAGGGGTCGAGTCAGGCAGCTCCCTCAGGAGCCGCTTGATCGTGTTGAGCGGCCGAGTCCATGAGCGGCTTCGGGGGGCGCTACATACAGGCGTCAAGCGTGCCTGGACATCGTCTCCTCGCACTACGTTGGCATCGACCTTGAGGCCGTTAGCGATGGTTACGTCATGGCTAAGGATGACGAGAAGGCTGAGGAGGAGGTCATGAAGCTGGTGGAGGCGGCTAAGGCCCCTGGCACGGCACTGGCCAGGTTGTTCGAAGAGGAGGTGGTTCCTCCCACGCCGACCGCCGACGCTGGCGACCCTGAGTTTTGACCTAGGCCAAAGGGGCCATGTAAGTAGATTAGGACTTACCATAACGCTTGTGGCCGTCGAGGCCTTTTAAAGTACTTGTGTGTATATGCTTTTTAATCGTTTTTTATTGTATTTCCGAGCCTTTGCCCTCTGTCTCGTCTTTGAACATATCTCTTGCAAAAAACTTCCTCGGAGCCTAAGCTGCCCTTTGGGCAAAAGGTGGTGAGGGAGTTGCTATAGCCTAGAGGTGTAGGTCGTCTCATGGCTCGGTCGGCCTTTTGGCCCTGAGATAGACTTTCGGTCCTTAGGTTTTTTACAATCAATTTGTCAGAGTATGCGAGAGAGTTTGGCGTAGAAATTTTTTCGAAAAATGACTAAAAATTAGTGTTTGAGACTTAGGGGGGTTCCCCTTTCTAGCCCCCGAGGGAGGCTCGGTTCTGCAGAGGCAGAGCCAAGTCTTGTTCGAGCCCCGTGGTGGGCACCTCTGCGGAGGCAGAGCTGAGTCTCCCTTATAGCATTATCGTAACGCCGAGCCCCGTGATGGGCTTGGGGGTTTCTCAAAAAATTAGAACAACTAAAGAACGCTTCTTTATTGTATTTTGAGAAACAATGTATACAATGCTTGGAAATTTAAGGGTAGAAGCGACGTAGTTGTTCTATGTTCCAAGCGTTAGTGAGGATTTCACCATTCTCATTGGCTAGCTCATAGGTCCTGGGCTTTAGCACTTGGGCGACGATGTATGGCCCTTCCCATGGTGGGGTCAGCTTGTGGCGGCCCTTATTGCTCTGCCTTAGTCTCAATGCCAGGTCGCCCACTTTCAGGTCTTGGCTTCGAATGTGTCGGGCCCGATAGCATCGTAGGGCTTGCTAGTACTTGGTCGAGTGTAGCAGTGCAACATCTCAGGCTTCCTCTAGTTGGTCGAGGGTGTCCTCATGGGCAGTGCGGTTGCTCTACTCATTGTAGGCCTATAGCCTCGGAGAATCATACTCCAAGTCAGTGGGGAGGATGGCCTCGGCTCCATAGACTAGGAAGAACGGTGTGAACCTCGTGGCTCAACTCAGAGTGTTCCTCGTAGTGACCGCCTTGGTGCAGGTGGTAGGCTCGGGTGGCCCGTCATTGTCGTGGCACCGTCACCTGCTGACCACATCATGGTCGCCATGCGCCTCGCATCGGTCGCTGAGGCGGTCGTGCACCGAGGGGGCCTTGTTGGCTGTCGGTGCCCGAGCAGGCTCGGGACAAACCGAGGCCTCTCTATTCTGCCAAGGCGGTGCCGCGGGTAGTTCCGAGGCACCCCCATGCCATCAAGAGGCAGAGCTTTCGGCCTGCTATACCACGACAGTCTCAAGGAGGTCTCGGAACTCGCCGTGGACCCGTCGCCCCTCCGAGGTAGAGGGCTCGAGCATCGTCCAGAGTAGCATCACTGCTGCCATGACATTCTGGCTAGCGCGATTGAAGATAGGGGGTTGCTCGCCCCCTTCGTCATTGTTGATGCAGTGGTTGACGTCGTGAGCCCTCCACCGGGCTGCTCCGCCATCACCACGACCCCTCTGTTCCTGCTCGAGAGTGTCTCGAAGCTGCTGCAGAAGGAGTCAGTCTTGTTCAACCTTGGCCTAAAGCTCATGGAGCTGCTCTAGGTCTAGGCATCGAAGTTCTTCATGGGGCAGGATTCCCGTTCCATGCTGTCGGAGGCTCGACGCATGGAGGTGTGGCGTCGCCTGCCCCCTCATGGGGTAGGGAGCGATTGCCTGCCCCTTCATCCTCATTGCTTGCGCTTGGCATCCCGAGCTCGATGTTGAAGCACTCACGAGTGGGATCGTAAGTGCCTCCGTCATCAGAGTCTAAGTAGCCGAAGCAGTAGTTGCTCACGGCCATGAAGCAACTCATGGCTTTAGGGTCGTGAAGCCCAAAGAAGTTTGCTCTGGCCCATGCCTCGTCCTCCTCCAAGGAGTCAGTGTGGGTGTGGGTTGGGGTCGTGGCGATGAGGTCGAGGGCAAAACATTGGTAGGCAGCGACGGCATTGCCCAACCCAAAGTGGTATGGGGATGGTGCCGTTGCCGGGCTTCGTTCTGTCGGAGTCAACTCCTCAGGAGGTGGTGGGGCAGAGCTCGATGATGGGGTGTCGCACTGCGCCACCGGCGTCTTTCCCTTGCCCAGGCTTAAGCTAGACAAGTCCCTAGCTAGGGACTCTATACCAACAGTTGGGTATGGGATACAGGCAGAGTGCGGTGCATCACCCTAAGCTTGAGCGGTGTCGGGGTGGTCCCACCCGCGTTGTGCTTGGTGAGCACGACGAGAGCGGTGGCCTAGGCGCCGCCTGCACCTAGGCTATTGGTGCATGATGTCGTCGTCAGTCGATGGGGCTCTGGGTAGGAGGAGTACCATATCGTACTCATGTCCTAGAGACATGAACTCTAGGCTCCTGAACCAGATCACTGTGCCATGACATAGTGGTCGCATGGGGTCTGCCATCCAGAACTTGTTGGGATGACTAAGCTGACACGCAGTAGCTCCCCTAACTGGCGCACCAACTATCGGTGTTTTGGTCTAGCGGGTCCTCAACCAACTAGTGAAAGTATACTGCGTGCCCCTAATCCCGGATGGTGATGCAAAGAGACACAAGGTTTATACTGGTTTAGGCAATAGGTGCCCTACGTCTAGCCTGAGAGAGCGATCTTGTATTCCTTACACCGAGGTGCTTGTAGTAGGGGCTTACAAGCTAGGTGAGAGAGGGAGCTAGTCCTAGGTCTCTGTGTAGAGTGGCATGGGTTGCTTGAGATGTTGATCTCTTGCAGTGAGGGAGCGTGTGTGTTTCAGAGCGTTGTGCGTTGCTTGTCTATGTGTCCCCCTTGCCTAGAAGCGGCCCCGGTCACTCCCTTTTATAGTCAAAGGGAGGCATGGGGGCGATACATGGATTTGCTACATGGTGTTTTGTGAGTAAAGGCAGCATGTCCGAGCCCTGTAGCTTGTCACTGTGGCGGTATAGTCGGTGGAGTGGCCTTGTCCTCGGTGCACTGGAGCGACGCGCCGGTCACGCCTAATCCTATGCGACGTGGGAGCTCCTGTGGTGGCATGCGCGCCTTCTTCTATTGGAGGTGTGCTGGTCACTGTATGTTTGACCGACGTGGAGAGCCGAGGCTGGGTAGAGGCGACGACGTGGCTATGCTGACTCCGAGGATACAGGAGCTTGGCCCTGTGCACGACGTGGGAGCTCCAGCGGCTTGACACAGGGTATGGTGCCTACTGCGGATGACGTGTCGGTCGTTGTATGTTGACAACATAGAGAGCTGAGGCCCAGTCGGTGCAGAGGCTGAACCATTGTGGGGGGGCTCGGCGGGCGCGAGTCCCGAGGCTACAAGGGCCCAGAAGCGGATAGCCGAGGCTCGGAGGGAGCAGTTGGTCTTGTATGTCGATTCCGAGGCTACAGGGACCCGGACTTGACTCTCCACGCCGCGCTATCCTTGGAGCAAGGGTTAGGCAGCACAGTGCAGCACGGGTGTTAGTCGTGGGCACAGTGCCGAGCATAATGGCCGATAACCCCTGCCCCGTCCTGTCCCGGACGGCATGGCATCAATGTGACTCACGTCTCGTCGGCCACTCCGCTGTATCGAGCCGTCGTTCGGCTGACGTCGCGGGAGTGGTTGAACGCGTTAGTTGGATGTGACGTCCTATCAGAGAAGTTGGTCAAGGCAGAGGTGACGGGGTTGATGCCGGGCTGGCCTCGAGCGAGTTGGAGAATCGGTACCTCGTCCGAGGCCTTACGCACAGGGCCTCGGGCGAGTCAGAGAATCGGTACCTCATCCGAGGCCTTACGCGCGGGGCCTCAGGCGAGTCGGAGAATCGGTACCTCATCTGAGGCCTTACGCGCGGGGCCTCGGGTGAGGCGGACAATCAGTATCTTGTCCGAGGCCTTACATGCGGGGCCTCGGGCGAGGCGAAGAATTGGTACCTCGTTCGAGGCCTTACGTGCAGGGCCTCAGGCGAGGCGGAGAATCGGTACCTCATCCGAAGCCTTACGTGCGGGGCCTCGGGCGAGGCGGAGAATTGGTACCTTGTCCGAGGCCTTACGCGCGGGGCCTCGGGTGAGGCGGAGAATCGGTACCTCGTCCGAGGCCTTATGGGCGGGGCCTCGGGTGAGTCAGAGAATCGGTACCACGTCCGAGGCCTCGTGGTTTCGTTCTGGGCCGAGCCCGCTTTGGGTGAGCCCGGATATTGTTCGAGGTGGGCCGGGCGGTGCAGTCGAGCCTCGGATAAGGTGGGGGTTTTGCCGGTGGTTGTCTCTTGACTTCTATTTTTACAAGGTCTAAGCAATTTTTCGGTTCTTGCTTAGGGGACCCCTTTTTATGGTACCCGACAAGAAGTCATACAGAGAAATAAACAATAGCAATATAATGAATCATCAATTTTGTCTCAAAATACATGGCACTTAAAAAAGATAGAGAATACAACAAACGCATCCAAAAAAAGTACTAACAAAATGGTCAAGTGGAATGTGCAGGATAGCCCAAAGCACACAAAAAATTAGTGCGTCTTCAAATCCTGGCCAGCATATGACTTAGCATATCAAAATAAACAATTTTTAATAGGCATTCACTTTAAATGCCACAGCCTTGCGAGAGTAAAGAGACTACGACCAAATGCAAAAGTAGCATCTGCAGCCAATAGGCAGATTATAGCATGGGCAAAAATGCTATGACATTCCCCAAACAACTTCATATTTAAACATCATTTCGATTCCTCAAAAATATAACTATACTATCCATCACTGGGCAAACATGAACCAATAGGGGACTGCATTAAAGTCTTGACTGCTGAGTAGCATGTTAAAATGTATTTACAATAATAAGAAAAGCTGCATAAGTGCACCATACTTCCAACTGATAAGTGTCAAACAAAGCATACTATAGACTTATGATAGCACAAAACAGTCATAATTATGACTTAGGAAGCATTGACATAGCTACCTTATTCTAACTTAATCTAGGGCAAAAGTTGGCATTGTAATAACAGTGGCTAATCAAATCAAGCTCAGTAACTGTTAATCTCCTAAGATATTTTCACAAGGAGACATTCAAGCAATACAACTCAATTTTTTAGATGGCATAAAATTCTTGAGTAGAAATGAACCTTAAAACGCAGATTCTGTAGAAAGACTTTAAGCTCTTCAACATTTTCTAGACAGATGACAGATTATGAACAGATATTCTACGAACTAAGCAAATAGTATGACCCAATAATCTAGCCATTCCATTTCTCCAGGTTTCCATAACCCAGAAACTAGTAGTAAGACCATCGCTCACTTGACAAAAAGGATATACTAGCACTCATAAGCATTCTCTTGCCCAAGCTTTAGTAATCAACATGAAAACACAATAAACGGAACTCAGCAACTGTAATAACAATTACATTACGCGCATTGTCGTTCTATGAACCCTCGTTAATTGATAGCTCCCCCTTCTTCTGCTCATGAGATGAGATTTCCTTACCCAGCTTACTCACATCACCATTCTTCCCAATTGCATCGACATCCTCAAACCTCCGGCGCTCCCGCCTAGGCCTCTCCTCCTTGGGCGGAGGCAGATCTATGGATGCCCTGACCTGTTTTCCCCCTTCGCGGCCGGGCTCGTCCCCATCGCCACTGCCCTCGTGGCCCTTCCGCTTCTGCGACAACGGCCATGGCTCGAGGTCGGTGGAGTCACGGCGCTCGACGGACTCCCGCGGGCGGCTAGATGAGCAGTCCCGCTTCGGTGAGGGTGGCGGGGACTCGCACGGGGAAACGGACCGTTGGTTCCCACGGCGGCGGTCGTCGTCCCCGCCATCGCAGTAGCGGTGGCTACGGCTGTCGTCTTTGTCATGATGGTGACGGTGGCGGCGGTCATCCTCGCCGCCTCCGCCCCCGTCCTTGTCGTGGTGGTGGCAGCGGCTGCGGTCCTCGTCTTCGCCGTCGCGCCTATGGCGAGCGTCGGTGTCGTGGCGACTACGGTGGTGGTGTCTGTCATCGTCCCGGTCGCGGGATCGGTGGTGCCCGTCGTCGTCGCGAGTGCGGCGCGAGGAGCGGTCACGATCCATGGGTGGGGAATGGCAAGGAGAGGGGTTAGGGTTTGAGTCGATTCACCAACGAGGGAGGGAGGGCTGAGAGGAGAAAGAGACGAAGAATTCGCGGTTGGCGTCGCGTGCGGGTTCCAGGTAGTATTGGGCCGGTTGGGGTTCGAGGCCGGTCGGTCCATCGGTGTTACCTTCGTAAACCTGATCGGGCCTGCCGACATGTGGTGGGCTGGTGCCAGTGGTGGTATGTTTGTGGAAAAGGAAAAAGTACGTAGTCTCACTTAACTTTTGCGACTTTAGAACCGGGTAAACAACCTCCCTCAACTTTTAAAATTATTCGGTCTACATCCCTATACGGTATAAGCAGTTTTCAAAGACGGTTTTATCTTTTTCTTTTTTTTATTTATTTTGGCTAAATATTTGAAAAATCATAGTAAATCACATAAAACCGTAAAATAGAAAAATCCAATTTTGTTGGACTCCACGTGAATAGATCTACACAGTGAACATATAATATGGTATGCTTTAGTACAAATTTTTTGTTGTTACTTTAGATTTATGTTTTCCATAATTAGTTCATAGTTGCAGTTTCTATGGTCTAATTGTGGTAAAAATTTTATGGTGGACTACTTATTGTATGATTGAACTGTAGTAAAAATTTCATACTCATTGGATCATGTATAACTTATTTAGGTGTATGCTTGTACGAGCATCGAGTTTGTGCTCCTGTAGGACAATCTGAATATTATTTTCAGTACAATATGGGCGTGTTTGGGACCGCGGTGCCAAATGTATGCCACACCATCGTATGGATGAAAAGAATAGTCCATGCCACTAGACATTTAGCGTGATTCTTCGCTTCTTTTCATCGCCACCGCAGAAAACATGGTCTCAAACACGCGCTATGGCCTTATTTGTTTCCGCTTATAAATCGATTCTCGGTGAAAAAAAATCATGCCAAGCATTTCGGTTGCTTCTGATTCTTTTAATCGCCGATATAGAATTTTGAACTAGCACAATCGGTACAAAAAAAATAAGAAAATTCCACATTTAGAATCGGAAGATGACATGGTTCTTTATTTAGCACTGAATGATAAAAAGTTCCCAATATAGCATTGGGTTCAATTTTTTGTTTCCTATATAGCACTGTCATTATATTTAGCCTCTAACACCGTCAAACTGAGCAGAAAAGACCATTTTACTCTTGCTTCATGTGCAGCCACATCAGTATGTTAATAGCATAGATTTTTCAAAACAGTACTATTTTTTGGCATTGAACATATTTTAACCAATACAGATTTTTTTAGTCCATGAACATTTTTTGGCGTTACCATTTTTTGCACATATTATTTATGACAGTATAATTTTGTGAAAAATTATGAGCGGAAAAAATTGTACTGTCAAAAAATGTTCAATGTAAGAAAATGATATTGTCAAAAAAATTGTGCAATAAAATATCACTGTAAACATGTTGATGGTGCTATACATGAAACAGGGGTAAAATAGTGTTTTCCCCTCATAGTTGATGGTGTTAGGGGCCACATCTAACGATAATGCTATATAGGTAACTAAAAACGAATCCAATGCTATATTGGGGAATTTTTAACTTTCTATGCTAAAAATTTTAACTTTCTATGCTAAAAATATAACCATGTCACATTCCGATACTACTTAGAGAATTTTCTAAAGTATATTGTAGTACTGCTCTTGCAGTAGCTGTGGTACATGTGCTGATCAAGAGTGACCATCGTTATTTTCTTCATGGTGTCATATGTACTGGATTGTGCGAACGGCACATAGACCGGATGGTCAAGGCATTCTAGTAGCATCCTGGTGACTTGGGTTCAATCCTCTACGGGGGCATGTTTTGTCGGGTGGAGGTAAAAATTCCTCAGCTATCCCATGTTCTGTAGAGGACCATGACACTTAAGAGAATGATGAATTAGACAACTTAAAATTCTAACTCTAAACTATGACCTCTTTTTCTAACATATGCAAAAGATAAACTATCTAAATGTGCAACTATAGTTTTGCTAGTGTATTGCTATCTCTACCGCAAAAAGGAGTAATACAAACAATATAAATGCGGAAGCTAAAGAGTAAGGTAGAGATATGCAAACTTCTATCGGCGACTCTAATATTTTTACCGAGGTATCGAGAAGCGCGCAAGCTTCCTCCTAGTCCTTGTTGGAGCCCCTCGTAAGGAATCCCTCGCAAGGGCCAAGCTCCCGGTCGGGTAACTCCATGGATAGCTCCGGGCCTTCCCCACACGCAAGTGGGTCTTCGGTGTGCCTTCCGGCAAGCCACTCCCGGACCGCTCCCCGCCGTCTTCACTATCAAATTTCTGTACGAAACGCCGCGGGCCTTGTTCCCTCCGATACACAGTGGCGACCACACCACAAACGCGGTTGGTGTGATCTTGCAAGACTACAAGCCCCTCCGATGTACAATAATGGTGCGCGCAAGCACCGAATGGTAAGAGGTATGCAAACCTCACTAAACACTAGGCCTAAACCTAGAACAAGCGCATAAGCGGTGGTCTAATCAATCTAAGCACTTCACAAAGCACCTACGCTAATCACCTAATGAATCACTAAGCACTATGCAAGTGGAGATCACTAAAATAGTGTATCAACACCCTTGGTATGTTTTCTTAGCTCCACTTATTTTAAATGGCCGGTTGAGGGGTCTATTTATAAGCCCCACTGAGAAAGTATTCGTTGGGGATGAAATTCTGCTTTTCTGCTACTGACCGGACGCTGTTTTTGTCCTGACGGGACGCGTCCGGTCATCCCGACCGTTAGGGCGCGCGATCAACTGATCGAACACTGATGGCATCCGATCATATGCCACCGGACGTGTCCGGTCCCAATTTCACTGCTCTGGAACCTCTCTATACTCGATCGGACACTGTAGTTCCTGCACCCGGTTGATTTGCCGCCAGTGTCCAGTCAGTACAGAGTGTGTTGCTGGGATGATGAACAGTACCATCGGTTCGTCCGGTCACTTCTAGTACTCAGCGTCCGATCGCTGCTGCTGTTGCGAGCCAATGATCGGAGCGTCTAGTCGCTATGCCGCCAGCGTCCGGTGCTGTGTCCGGTCACCTCTGTGAGCTCGTTTCTTCGTGATTTATGTCCAGCTTGGTTCCTATCTTCGTGCTTGGACTTTGCTTGATATATTGGGTCTTCTATTGTGCTTCTAGAGTCTTGCTTATGGTATTGATCGTGGGATCACCATGTCGCCTTCGTCCAAGTCACGTCTTGCACCCTATTGAACTACAAAACAATCACTTGTAAATTCATTAGTCCAATTTGGTTGTGTTGGTCATCAAACACCAAAATCGAAAGTAAATGGGCCTAGGGTCCATTTTCCTTATAATCTCCCATTTTTTGTGATTGATGACAACACGACCAAAGCAAGCAAATAATAAAAATTTGGAATTTAAAAACTATCTACTTGCTAGGATGTAATGCAAAGGGCAAGGTTATATGATGCTAAAAGATACCACTTGTAAGACTAAAAGATACTAATTGAATATACTAATTGTAAAGCTAAAAGGTACCACATGTAAACATCTTTTGAAACTTATTTTGCCTTTGCAAATGTTCCCATGTGGCATTATAGATTTAAGCCTTGCTTTTTTTGTCCTACAAATTCTCTCCATTACATAGACTAATCCATAATCCACTATCCTCCCTTTCTCAGACCATTACACTTGTAAATTATTATGATCGGGCTCGGTCCTACAAATTAATGCTTGCTTTTGGTCCTACAAATTCTCCCCATTACATAGAGTAATCCATAATCCACTATTCTTCCTTTCTCAGACTATTACCATTTGTAAATTATTATGGTCGGGCTCGGTCCTACAAATTAATGCTTGCTTTTGGTCCTACAAATTCTCCTCCTTTGGAATCAAACACCGAAAAGGAAGACATTAGTAGCACAAGGGAGGGTCAAACTTTGTGATTCTTTGTATGTGGAGTAAAATAGGTCACAAAATTTGACTCTCACATTACATAGACTAAGCTCCCCCTAAATATATGCATACATATGATGGAGAATATAGCTTATGCATAATTGGCAAATTAATGCTTAAATGAGTTTAATCTATATAATGCATGGAGAAAGCATATAAATACCAAAGTGAAATCAACATGATGATATCGGTTTAGAAATACCACATGTGAAAACCAATTTGATACCAATTGGAAATATGATGCCTAACTCCGGGGACTCCATTTTCCTTGCAATGAGACTACTACACACATGATAAGCTTGAAAAGGTGTTAGTCTCAAAGCATCCAACTTGTAGAGTAACTGATGTAGACTAGGCCCGATCTTCCGAAATGTATGATAGCGTCGATTGGTGGAGACTCGACGTTCACAATCTAGGCTTCGAACCAATACTAATTTGGACCCCCCGCAACCGTTACACCACTGCTCCATTGGTTATCAACCACGCGAACGCGATTGACCTCGCCGAGAAGGCTTTCCTGCAAGCGAATCGAGAACACAAGCATCAACAGGATGAACGCAATCTGAAATTGCAAATAAATATGAGGCTTATGATAACGAGAAAGAGTTCAAGTCTTTATTCGAAAGGACTAATCGCCACAGGCGAACAAGATCAAGAACTGGGGCCCTGGTTCACAGCAAGCGGCCTTGGCGGCGACAGTTGCAGCAAAACGACGTCTGTTTCACGAGGAAATCAAGAACTAAACAAAACTCAAACCCTAAGGAGAGCGACGGCTGCTATTTATAGAGTATTGGGCGTCACCCCCTAGATGCGCCCCCTAATGGGCCCAAACATGATACACGCTCCAACGGATCAAAAGACAGTGTCATAGCACCCTGGTAGATTCTGGACGCTGACTTGTGTCGATGATTCCCGTTGATTCCGAAGGTCTTTTGACGTGAAACCACTTGGATTGGCTTCCTTCTCAAATTAGCTTTCCATCCATATGTGGATCATCAAAAACGGAGTTCGGATGTGTCCTGGGTGACCAGTTTAAGGCAGACTGGTCCTAGAGCCCGAGCCGGACTCGACTTGATTTGGGTCGCCACCTTGGGGACTCGAACCGGATGAGCTTTGGGCCTTCTTCTCGGTTAGGACACCCTCGCTGATCTCCTTGGTCTCCATATGGTTCTCCAAGCATGGTCATATGTATGGTGGTCATGTCCTCATCATCCTCCCTTTCTTGATGAAAAGCCATCCTCGGCGTCGATTTTATTTGAAGTCGATCCTACACAACATGAGGACAATCGAGGTTTCCAAAATAATGAAAATAGACAATGTTGTGAGAAAGAATATGACCACATGTCTAGGTTTGTATCATGTCTTGTCCTACAGACATGTAGTCTGCTCGATTAAAATACACACGATCTTTGCCAATACTATCCTGCAAAAGATTAGTACTAACAAGAAACATATTCTCCCTTTCTTTGGATTCCACTTGTATTCGAAAAGCAAAACTAGAGGAATATGGCATAACAACAGTGTTGATTTTACTATCCTCTAGTTGATCATTACTTTGGACAATAAAAGGAGAATTTGGATTTGTACAAATGTAAACTCATTGTATCAAATATTGCCCTTGGTTGTTATATTTACCAAAAACATGATATGTATGTCTAGAGAACCATGGTAAATCAACATATGCATAAAGTTTCTCCTCTAAAGAACTAAGATTACACGAAACATCAAATTCAATGTAACCCAAAGTTTTTAAAGAAGACAACAATTTTGGCTCGTCAACTTTACTAGCATTATGAATAACAAGTCTATTTTTAGCACATGTGCTCGATTTCAGCACACATATAGCATGATCATTCTTCAATGATTGCATGGGTATAACATAAATATCATCATGCAAGTCATCTTCGTCACAAAAAACATCAAGCAAATCATCTTGTGACAAAGGTAAATCAAGCGAAGGATCAACTAAAATTTGCTCTATCATAGCATGATTGGTGGAAAAATTCAGCACATCAAGAGAACTCTCACCTTCTGTGAGTTTAGCATCGTGGGCTTTACCTTTGCTCTCATGTTCAGCATGAGTAATAGTTGATGGTTCTTAATTGTCACATAAGACTGTGAGCATCTCATTTTCTATCACGTCATCCTCGCTCTTTTGTACATTATCCTGCAAAAGGTTAGGCATAGCAGGAGAAATAACAAGAGATTGATCTAGTTGATGCACCTCATCATTTGAATTAATTACAAGAGATGGATTAACAAAATTTTCTCTCATAAGATCTTTCATGTCATTCCAAGTTTGAGGTTTATCAGAAGGATCTAAAGACTCCCACCAAGATAAAGTAGAATGTCGCAAAACACTAAATGCATTTTTTACCTTCCTCCTTGGACACATAAAGCGAGTAGCAAATATGTTATCTATGGCAATTTCTCATTCCATGTACTCATTAGCACCTATACCATCATAAGTCGGTGGCTATGAACAACCTGTCATTGTTAGAATCAAACAACAAAACACACAAGTATGTATTTTCCTATGAACTATTATAGGATGTGGTCAAGGAGTAAAGTCACACACTCTCAAGCATCTTACCACGGTCATATAAGTGTTCTTACCAAAGTAACAGGCGATGCAATCGGTCGGTGACTGTGATACCATTGTAGCTTGAGTGTAACAATTGCAAAGCAAATATGTACTTGGTTAGAAGAAAGTGGAGCTTAGACAGGTATAATATAGTAGCAAGGAATAGCAAAATTCGCAACTGAATAGCAAAGCTAAATAAGTATCCCAAGTATTTGTCTTAGTTGCTGGCCTACTCACGTTCCAAGTACTAGATGTATCAAGTGATATGAACAGCAAGAATATGATTAAGAACAAGGTAGAAATCAGCACACGCAAACATAGCTCAAATGGAGCTCTCTATGTGCTCCTCTAGATATTGTTCTTCTTTTACCCCTCTCTTTTTTCTCTATTTTTGGGCTGTCGTTGTTTTTTTGGGAAATTTTCACTTTTTCTTTTTCTTTTTTTGATATTTTTTCTTTACTTAGGAGCACAAAAGAAGTAACCATAGAAATATATGAGCTTAAACAAGTGAAAGACGTGGCCTGTGGAATTTTTAGAAGACGTGCTTGAAATCGACAAAAACCTTGTGACCACGAAAAGAGGACCTTGTGACAACTTTTTGACCAAAATAAAAATCTCTGACCCCAATATAACAGGGATGAATAGATTTGAAATTTTTTTCTGATCGATTTTGATATATGGAACGTCGAAATCTGAGTTCGTATGCGAAAACTAGACCAGTTTTACGAACACACTCCGAATTAGAGGACAAAACGGGAACAATGCACGTAAAATTGGTCACGGCAATAATGATTTGATGGAAACAGTGAAGACAAGTGTAGGAAATTAGATGGCATGGACTAGGGTTTGATGGATACAAAGGAAACTCAAGAGATGTTCACGGATTATGATGAAAAACAAAGGGGAAAACACAAATTGGACTCAAAAACGATCTAAAACCAGCAACCAGAACTTGACCTAGAACATAAACTCAACAACGCGAAACAGAGACGAAATTACACGGCACAATGAGGCTATAGGACAGGAAATATGTGATGATGTATATTTTTTTGGCTTTTTGTGGACTATAGGTAATGTAAAAACAGTTACAATTTAAAGGGGAAAACAAAGTTATACCTAACGGGCAATAAGGGCTCTGATACCACTTGATGTAGACTAGGTCCGATCTTCCGAAAGGTATGATAGCGTCGATTGGTGGAGACTCGACGTTCACGATCTAGGCTTAGAACCCATACTGATTCGGACCCCCACAACCGTTACACCACTGCTCCGTTGGTTATCAACCACGCGAACGCGATTGACCTCGCCGAGAAGGCTTTCCTACAAGAGAATCGAGAACACAAGCAAGAACGGGATGAACGCAATCTGAAATTGCAAATAAATATGAGGCTTATAATAACAAGAAAGAGTTCAAGTCTTTATTCGAAAGGACTAATCGCCACAGGCGAACAAGATCAAGAACTGGGTCCTGGTTCACAGCAAGCGGCCTTGGCAGCGATAGTTGCAGCAAAACGACGTCTGTTTCACGAGAAAATCAAGAACTAAACAAAACCCAAACCCTAAGGAGAGCGACGGCTGCTATTTATAGAGTCCTGGGCGTCACCCCCTGGACGTGCCTCCTAATGGGTCCAAACACGATACACGATCCAACGGACCAAAAGACGGTGTCACAGCACCCTGGTAGATTCTGGATGCTGACTTGTTTCGACGATTCCCATTGAGTACGAAGGTCTTTTGATATGAAACCACTTGGATTGGCTTCCTTATCAAATTAGCTTTCCATGCATATGTGGATCATCAAAAACGGAGTCCAGATACGTCATGGGTGACCAGTTTAAGGCAGACTGGTCCTGGAGCCCGAGCCGGACTCGACTTGATTTGGGTCTCCACCTTAGGGACTCGAACCGAATGAGCTTCGGGCCTCCTTCTTGGTTAGGACACCCTCGCTGATCTCCTTGGTCTCCATATGGTTCTCCAAGAATGGTCATATGTATGGAGGTCTTGTCCTCATCAGTAACCTCCCCCTAAATTTATGCACACAAGTATGGAATACTTGTAGGAGACATGCACATTAATTTTAGAATAAAAAATACCACTTGAAAGATGACATCACATGAATGTGACAATCATTTTTGAAAGTAATATTCAGAAGAGATTATTTAAAATTTAGACTTTGGCACATATTAGATGAACAGTTGTAAAACAAGCTATGTGTCGTGCTCCTAAACAAATTAAACCATGTAGGTTTGCTCCAAGGGTTAAGAGTGAAACAGAGCAAGCCTACCATAAGATATACCCAGTGTATGCAAGACAAAGGATTAACATGCAAATGCAAACCTAGGTGTGAAAAGGAACTAGATGCCACTTGAAATTGCAAGAAATTAAATCTAGTTACCTAACATGGGAAGGGGAATTTGGGTCCATAATGTTCACTAACCCACTTGGCAATTGTCATGATCCAATATGATGCATCCCATGAAATGCACCCATACTCTGCCAAGTCTCCAAATTCCCCGAGGTCCATAGGACTTCTCACTTCCTTTTCGGGATCCAAACCTTCTTGGTGCTTTTCATATTGAAAATGGTCTCCTTTGGCACCCAAATACGTTTGGCCCCAATGTTGGCTTGCTTGTTCACCTTGATGGCCACCACCTTGTCATTTTTCTTCTTCTTCAAGAGATAAGGTGTGGAGGCCTTCTTATTCACCTTGTTGGTGTAAGTGTTGGAGAACTTGCTTGTTTGCTTTTTGTCTTTCTTCTTAGCTCCTCTCCCATTCTTCACCTTGCACTCATAGGACTTGTGGCCTTCCTTGTGATAAACGTAGCAAACCACGGTTTATCCTTCATCAAGCTTCTTCACTCCCTTGATGGTGTTATCTTGATGAAGTTGCGCTTGCTTTGTTTTGTCTTTCACATGAGTCAAGTCCTTGGTGAGGCGAGTCACTTCTTGCTTAAGTTGCTCATTCTCCATTGCAACCTCTTACGTACATGTATCTACAACAACTTTCTCAATACAAACTTGGTTGCATAAGGATGAGTCTAAACATAAATCATTACAAGAAGTAGAGCCATCCTTTTTAGGCATGTCAAAAATTGAACCTTCCTTTTTAGGTGCCTCGATGGGGGTTGTACCGATGACTTCAAGATTAACAACTTTATTAGTTAGCTCATCACAATGTTTATACATAGTTTCCATTTTAGCAAGCAAACTTTTATAAGCATCTTGTGAGCTAGCTAACTTTTTCTTTAATTTTTCATTTTTCTTTACAAGTTGCTCATCATTGATTGTGCAATTATTTATGTTTGCACTAGTCTCAAGTTGCTCAATTTTGGTAGATAGCTCCAAATTAAGATTGGCAAAAGTTTCATATTGTTCAAGCAAAGTAGCATAAGCTTGTTGTGAGCTATCTAGTTTTTCTTTTAATTTTTCAAGTTTCTTTTGTTGACTAGTGCAGATTTTAGTAAAGTTAAGATTTTCTTGCACAATTTCATCATAAGAAGGTAGCTCATCACCACTATCACTATTATTGTCACTATCACTAGGGATAGGCTCTTTGTTACCTCGTGCCATAAGGCACATACGTGAAGTGCCTGATGATGAGTGCTTTTGCCCGCGCCTCTTGTGGTGGTCTTCTTCTTTACTTGAAGAATCATCCCATGACTTTATTGATGTGAGGGCTTTGTCCTTGCATGCCTTCTTCTTTGTCTTGGGTGTGGGCTTGTTTGGACAAACTTCCACAAAGCGTCCTAACTCACCGCATCCATAGCATCCTTTCTTCCTTTGCTCATTTCTTTGATTGGTGAAAATGAAATCTTAAATTTGGATAGGCACACCCTTGACATTGAGCCTTTGGATCATCTTCTCCACCTTATTGATAAGTTTGATTGATTCTTCATCAAGGTCGAAGGTGGAGGAGGAAAATTGATCATCATCACTTGAATCATCATCATCATCATTCTCATCGTCTTCATCTTCACTTGAGGAGCTTGAGCTTGAGCTTGTCGCAACTTGCTTGCCCTTCATCTTCTTTTTCTTATTACATGTGAGAGCATTGCCTTTGCTTGATGAAGAGGCTTCTTCTTGACCCATCTTGCGTGATATTTTAAAATGACACTATCTTGCCGATGACTATGGCCGGGGTCATGGTGCTCAAGTCCTCCATGTTGTGAAGGATGGTGATGATGCTTGCATATTTATTTTGTGGTAGCACAGAGATGATCTTCCTCATGATGTCCGCGTGATCTAGCTTTGTTAATCCTATTGAATAAAGCTCATTGATAATTAGATTCAAACAAGAATACATATCACGAACAAGCTCATCATCATTCATTTCAAAGGAATCATAATTTTGTTTAGCTAGACAATGTTTTTGCTCATGGACATTAGTTGTGCCATCATGGAGCTCTTGGAGTTTTAACCAAATTTCATGTGCCGTATTTAAAGTGAACACTTGATTAAACACATCCATGCTAAATGATTCAAACAAGCAATTTTTAGCTCTAGCATTGAAATGAATTTCTTTTTCTTCACTCTTTGTGGGTTTATCGGAATTCTTAATGGGTTTCATGCTATCACGAGTGACTCTCCAAACACTCAAGTCTACCGCCTCAAGGTGACAATCCATTCTAGCAGACTATTTGTGCTTCATCGCTAGCTACGCCGGTTACTCCTCAGCGCTCGGATTCTTCGTGCTCGAGGACTAAGTGGGCACACTTCACCGCACGGACATCGTCAGCTACGTCGGTGCTCAGACATCGCCGCCTACACCGTCATCACCAGTGACGCTGGGGACTCCTCGCTCCTCGGTGCTCAGTCATCGCCAGCGACGCTGGGGACTCCTTGCTCCTCGATGGTCGGTCATCATCGCCTACGCCGAGGACTCCTCGCTCCTTGCTCCTCAACGCTCGGTCATCGCCACCTACGCTAGGGACTCATCGCTCCTCATTGCTCGGTCATCGCCAATGACGTTGGGGACTCCTCGCTCCTCGGTGCTCGGACATTGCCGCCTATGCCGTCATCATCAGCGACGCCGGGGACTCCTCGCTCCTCAGTGCTCGGTCATCGCTAGCGACGCTGGGGACTCCTCGCTCCTCGATGCTCGGTCATCGCCGCCTATGCCAAGGGCTCCTCGCTCTTTGTTCCTCGGTGCTCGGTCATCATCGTCTACGCCAGGGACTCCTCGATGCTCGGTCATCGCCAGCGATGCCGAGGACTCCTCGCTCCTCGGTGCTCGGACATCGCCACCTACGCCGTCATCGCCAGTGACGCCGGGGACTCCTCGCTCCTCGATGCTCAGTCATCGCTAGCGATGCCGGGGACTCCTCGGTGTTCGGTCATCGCCGCCTACGCCGGGGACTCCTCGCTCCTCGCTCCTCGGTGCTCGGACATCGCCATCTACGCCGAGGACTCCCCGGTGCTTGGTCATCACCAGCGACGCCGGGGACTCCACACTCCTCGGTGCTCGGACATCGCCAGCGATGCCGGGGACTCCTTGCTCCTCGGTGCTCGGTCATCACCAGCGACGCCGAGGACACCACGCTCCTCGGTGCTCGGACATCGCTAGTGATGCCGAGGACTCCTTGCTCCTCGGTACTTGGTCGCCGCCTACGCCGAGGACTCCTTGGTGCTCGGACATTGCCGCCTACGTCGGGGACTCCTCGCTCCTCGGTGCTCGGTCATCGCTAGCAACGTCGGGGACACCTCGCTCCTTGCTCCTCGGTACTCGGTCATCACCAACGACGCCGGTGACTCCTCGCTCCTCGATGCTCGGACATCGCCAGCGACGTCGAGGACTCCACGCTCCTCGGTGCTCGGACATCGCCAGCGACGCCGGGGACTCCTCGCTCCTCGGTGCTCGGTCGCCACCTACACCGAAGACTCCTCGGTGCTCGGACATCACCAGCGACACTAGGGACTCCTCGCTCCTCGGTCCTCGGTCATCGCCAGCGATGCTGAGGACTCCTCGCTCCTCGGTGCTCGGTCATCGCCAGCAACACCGGGGACTCCACGCTCCTCGGTGCTCGAACATCGCCAGCGACGCCGGGGACTCCTCGCTCCTCGGTGCTCGATCATCGCCAGCGACGCCGGGGACACCATGCTCCTCGGTGCTCGGACATCACCAGTGATGCCGGGGACTCCTCGCTCCTCGGTGCTCGGTCGCCGCCTATGCCGAGGACTCCACGGTGCTCGGACATCGCCGCCTACGCCGGGGACTCCTCGCTCCTCAGTGCTCGGTCATCACCAGCGACGTCGGGGACACCTCGCTCCTCGCTCCTCGGTGCTCGGTCATCGCCAGCGACGCTGGTGACTCCTCGCTCCTCGATGCTCGGACATCGCCAGCGACACCGGGGACTCCACGCTCCTCGGTGCTCGGACATCGCCAGCGACGCTGGGGACTCCTCGCTCCTCGGTGCTTGGTCACCACCTACGCCGAGGACTCCTCGGTGCTCGGACATCACCAGCGATGCTAGGGACTCCTCGCTCCTCGGTGCTCGGTCATCGCCAGCGACACCGGGGACTCCTCGCTCCTTAGTGCTCGGTCATCGCCAGCGACACCGGGGACTCCACGCTCCTCGGTGCTTGGACATCGCCAGCGACGTCAGGGACTCCTCGGTGCTCGGTCATCGCCAGCGACGCCGGGGACTCCTCGCTCCTCGGTGCTCGGACATCACCAGCGACGCCGGGGACTCCTCGCTCCTCGGTGCTCGGTCATCGCCAGCGACGTCGGGGACTCCCTTGCTGCTCGGATCTTGCTACATCTTGTCGGTGTGCTATCAAGCTGCTCCATGTTGTTTGGATCGGGGTGCTGATCTTGGGTAGCATGTCTGGGGTCTTGATACGCGCATGTCAGACGACGTCGGCAAGCTTTCAGACTTCTTTGACCCTGCTACAAGATTCATTCTTCATCTTCCAACAGGCTCAGGGACTAAGTGGGCACACTTCACCTTGCGGTGAATGTGCTTGTTCTCATCTCGAGGCTACGCCCAGGGACTGGCTGCCTGCTCGGCTGGTCTTCTACTTTATGACCCTAGCACCACGTGACTGCATCACCTACTGTCAGGCTCGGGGACTAACTGTGGGGGTATGGCCCCCAAGACATGGGCCGCACCATCGGAGGTGGCCCAGCCCATAAGATCAAGGCGTGCACGGCGCTGCTCAGTGTGCACCGCAAGACATTGTATAGTACCAAATAGGATACTTTACTTGTAACCCTGCCCCTCTAGAGTATATAAGGAGAGGCAGGGGTTCTCTACTCAATATCATGTATTCAATACAATACACCAAAGACACAGGACGTAGGGTATTACGTCGATCAGACGGCCCAAATCTATCTAAATCGTTGTCTCTGCGCCTTGTGTCACCATCCGGTTCCTGATTACACGCATCCCCACCGACAAATCTACCATCATGGGATACCCCTCGGTGGACTGCCGATGATAATCTATCGATAGTCGGGTAACTCCATGGATAGTTCCAGGCCTTCCCCATGCACAAGTGGGTCTCCGGTGTGCCTTCTGGCAATCCTCTCCCAGACCACTCCCCGTCGTCTTTACTATTAAGCTTCCAGTCGAAAGGCTGCGGACCTTGTTCCCTCCGGTACACGGTGGCGGCCACACCACAAATGCGGTTGATGTGATCTTGCAAGACTACAAGCCCTCTGATGTACAACAATGGTGTGCTCAAGCACCAAGTGGTAAGAGATATGCAAGCCTCACTAAACACTAGGCCTAAACCTAGAGCAAGAGCATAAGCGGTGGTCAAATCAACCTAAGCACTTCGCAAAATACCTACGCTAATCACCTAATGAATCACTAAGCACTATGCAAGTGGAGATCACTAAAATGGTGTATCAACACCCTTGGTATGTTTCCTTAGCTCCACTTATTTCAAATGGCCGGTTGCGAGGTCTATTTATAAGCCCCACTGAGAAAGTAGTCGTTGGGGACGAAATCCCATTTTTCTGCTACTAACCGGACGCTGCTTTCGTCCTGACCGGACGCGTCCAGTCGTCCCGACCGTTAGAACGCGCGGTCAACTGATCGGACGCTGATGGCGTCTGGTCACATGCCACCGGACGCGTCTGGTCGTAATTTCGTCGCTCTAGAACCTCTCTGTACTCGATCGAACGTTGCAGTTCCTGCGTCTGGTCGATTTGCCGCCAGCGTCCGGTCAGTACTGAGTGTGTTGCCGGGATGATGAATAGTACCATCAGTGCGTTCGGTCACTTCTAGTACTCAGAGTCCGGTCGCTGTTGCTGTTGCCGAGCCACTGATCGGAGCGTCCGGTCGCTATGCCACCAGCATCTGGTGCTGCGTCTGGTCACCTATGTGAGCTCGTTTCTTCGTGATCTTGCATCCGGCTTGGTTTCTATCTTCGTACTTGGACTTTGTTTGATATCTTGGGTCTTCTATTGTGCTTCTAGAGTCTTGCTTATGGTATTGATGGTGGGATCACCATGTCACCTTCGTCCAAGCCACGTCTTGCACCCTATTGAACTACAAAACAATTACCTACAAATTCATTAGTCCAATTTGGTTGTGTTGGTCATCAAAGACCAAAATCCAAAGTAAATGGGTCTAGGGTCCGTTTTCCTTACATGTTCCAAAGCATGGGTTTGATCCTCTATGAGGGCACGTTTTGTCGGGCGGAGGTAAAAAAATTCTCAGTTATCCCATGTTCCAAAGCACAGGTCAAAGGACTGGCCCACTCATAAGGCAACGATGCCGTTGTATACGAACGGTTTACGTGAGAGGTCTTCTGCCTTAAGCAGAATGCTCGGGGGTTGTCTTCCCCTGCAAAACAAGGTTTTTTCGGTTGTCTATACAGTACTTGAGCGTTTTTTGCTCTCCCAACACCTGATTTTTTCTTCACGTCTTCCTCCTCCATCCGATGCTCCGCTGCTTCCCAGCTCCCCGCCGCGGCACGGTAGGGTCTCGGCGGAGCTCCGCCACCACAGCCGCGGCTTTGGAGCTCTAGCAAGACCTACCGCGCCCACAACGGCCTCCTTCTCCCTCCCCCCCCCCCCCCCCCGACCTCATCATGGCCATGGGCGCCCCCTCCCCAACCTAGCCCGGCCGCCTTCTACACTGCCGGAATCCTAACAGTCGCCCTGCCGCCTTCTCCACCACCTGGTTGGCCTCCCCAAGCCCCTTCTTATTTTTAGAACACAACTTCACGTGTATTTTTATTAAGAAGCCCCTGAGCCCCTTTTAAGCCCGCTGGAATTGGGAAGATGGGAGGAAGACAAGAGAAGAAAAAAATCGAGTGTTCCAACACTCGAGTGTTGGATAGCATTCCTCTTTTTTATATGTACTTTTTTTTTGCAATGAGTCCAGGTTTCCCAATTAAAGTATAGTACCTTGTCGTTATCAGATGTATTTAACTTTTTCTCCCATGTTTTTAATTCCTTAATATGAGGGGAAAGGTACACATGTAGAGCACGAGTATACTGAGGGCGCGTTTAGTTCTGCAAACTTTGTATAGTGCACGATTCTCCATTGTAGCATTTCGTTTGTATTTGTGAATTATTGTCCAAACATTGACTAATTAGGCTCAAAAAATTCGTCTCGCAAAGTTAAAGCAAACTGTGCAATTAGTTTTTGATTTCTTCTATATTTAGTACTCCATGCATGTACCACAAGTTTGATGTGATAGGGAATCTTTTTTTTGTACAGTGCACTTTTGAAGAGCTAAACAAGGGCTGAGAGGAGAAGTAGAATCATTTTCGACGTAGTACTTATGATTCGTGTTAGCACAGCAGTGTGTCGTCATGGCGTTCTATTTATGTCACTGCATATGTAATACATGCATGGCAGTCGGTCGATGATTGGCCGGCGGCCTCTCTACCTCGGTCAGATGAGCTGCTCCGGCCTTGGCCGTTCGAATTGGATGGATGCAGATTCATCTGCTTGTCATGTCATGAGTGGACCAGCACTAGATTGAATGGCTCGTGAGCGCTGAACAAAGCAGGATTTCAAGAAAGGATTGTTGAGTTTTGTGCCACACTAATTTATTTTGTTTGCAACATAAAAGATTCAACTGTCAAACGAGCTTCCAATCCCATCACCCTGTGTTTCAGCCATCATAGTAACTATTTGATAATTTTGGTGATGAAAACATTACATGCCAAACAGACCCAGCTATCTTGTCTACATGATGCCCGCATTAGCTGGTTTCCGTTGAACACCACCCCATAGGTTAACTGAACTGAGCCACCAGAAACTGGGGGTTCATTTCAGCTAAAAATATTATTGATATAAAAGAGTCTCACTCATGTTAGTCATCAGTTGAGCTTGGTAAATTGTGAGCCAAATTTCAGAACTGAAACAACTCTTACGAAACTTGCCGAGATTACTCAATTTGTGTCAACCATATTGCAACTATGCAACTAAGGTGAAGTTTATTACTAACAAATGCTGAAGTTTATTAAACCGATTGCAACTATGCAACTAAGGTGACGAAAAGCTAACGATCACACAAAGTCATCTACCAAACCAGGATTCAGAGATGAGAATCCTTATAATCAAAGTTCGCTCGCAGGAATTAGTTATTCTGTCAATCAGATGAGCTTTGAGCCTTCGTGTACTCCTCCATCTCCTTCTTGTATGCAGCCATGGCAGGCGCGGCCTTTGCATTCCAGGCCTGCCTTTCCTCACCGCTCAGCTCCTTCCACTTCACCGAGATGAGCGCGTTCAGGGTTGAGTTATTGATGCCCGGGCGTTCCTGGAGCAGCTGTTTCCTCGCTTCCTTGCTGAAAATTACAGAAATTAAGGTGATTCAGTCCACAACGATATCATGTTACAGCAATCGGTACCACAAATGGAATTTGTGCTAAACCTGAAAAGAAGGAAGGAAGAGGCTGGCCTCTTGGGCCGGTTGGGATCAGCGTTCTCCTGCTTCTTCTTCTGGCGCTTTTCTTTGGTTTTCTGTTCAAAAATCAGTGGTTAAAATCAGCATGGCTTGTATGCAATTGTTTTTTCTTCGAAAATTTGTTCTGTAGACAGGCAAGTGGATCTTCAAGATACCTTGATGATATTATCTGCCTTTTCCTTCTTCTTGAGGAGCTGGAGAGCCTCTTGCTTCATGATTTTCTTATGCTCCTCCTCTTCCTTCTCAAGGTTCGCAGCTTCCTGATACAAATCACAAGCTCCACATTAGACAATTATCTTTCAGTACCCCCAAAAAGATAAATAGTAGAAACACATTCTGTACAGTTTTCACACCTCAATCTTCTTCTGCTTGTACACCTCCATCTGCTTGTGGTACTCTTCCTTCTGCTTCCTCGCAACCTTCTCATAGGGAGCCTTCTGAGTTTCTGTCATGTTCTTCCACTCTTCCCCGGTGTGATCTTGCCAATCTACAAGAACATACATAATGTCACATCAGCACAAATGAGCACGCATCGACACGATAGAGATGTTATAACTGAGCAAACCCATCACCTCAGGTACGTTCTTCTTCTCCGCGACCAGCGCGGCGCGCCTCTCCTGCGAGAACACAAGTAGGCCGACATGGGCTGCTTGGGCTTAGAGGGGTCCTTGTCCTTCTTGCTGTTCTTCCTCTTCCCCTTGTTGCAGTCACCCTCCTCGGCCTCCTGCCTGGAACTTGAGGTACTGATCCAGCAGCTCCTTGGCGGTCCCACTGCATCTGCTGCTCCTCGAGAAGCTTCATCGCCTCGGCCTCGCGCTTCTCCTGGCCCGACCACCTGCAGGTAGGCCTCCTTCTCCTGCCGGTACCGCTCCTCGTAGGGCTGCTTCTCCTCGGCGCTTAGCGCCTTCCACTTGGCGCCCAGCGTGCTGGACACCTCCTTGAAGTCGGCCTCGGGGTTCTCCTCCTTGATCTGGAAACGGCTATGGCAACACGATTCGTCAAACGCCTGGTGGGAAAATCACAAGGAAGATTTGGGGCTGTTATTAATCTCACCTCGGTCCACTGGTCCTTGAGCCAGAGCACGTACGCCGGGCACGGCTTCTTCCTCTCGGGGCCGGTCTTGCCCTTCCCCTTCTTCTTCTTGCCCTTGTCGTCTGCGTCCTGGTCTTTCTCCAGCAACGACTTGACGAGGGGGGGAAGCTTCTGCACAAGAAACCATATCAGACCATCAATCGATCGGACGAATTGGAACGCAGAGAACCCCGATGAGGTCCTGAACCGAAGCGGAGAGATCTGAATCTGAACGTACCACGGTGGGCTTGAACTCCTTGGCGCGCTGCACCTTCCTGAGCTCGGCCTGGAGGCGCCCCTGCTCCTTGTCCCTGGTCTCGATCTCCTCCTCCTTCTTCCGGATGACCTCGTCCCGCTCCCTCACCATCTCCTCCGCCTTCTCCTTCTCCAGCCGCAGCCGCTCCAGCATCCCCTGCAGCTCGGCGACGTCGTCGACGACCGCCGGCGCCGCGGCGGCGGCCTTGGCCTTGCCGCTCCTTGCCGGCGCCCGCTTCGCCTTCTTCTGCGCGGAGGAGGCCGAGACGTCGGCGGCCTGGGCGGCCTTCCCGGCGGAGATGTTGGCCTCGTTGTCGAGCACGGCCACGAGCGCCTTGCGGCCCCGGGCGCCGCCCCTCTTGCTCCCTGCGGCAGGCGGTGGCCATGGATGGGCTTTGGAGCCGGAGAGGGACTGAGGGAGAGGGAGACCGAGTTGGCGGCGTCGACGAGGCGGAGGGTGGTGTGTGGTCGGTGGCCTGGTCTCCGATTTGTTTGACTTGTTTATATAGGAGCAGAAGGGGAGCGGGGAGCATCTAACGGTCGGAATTTTTGAAATTTGAACGACGCGTGACGTCGGCGCGTGGGGGCGCGTGCAACGGCTGCCGACTGGGTCGCTGGCATGTGGGGCCAGAGGCGGAGGGAAGCTGCCAGCAAGGTGCATGGCATGCCTACCAGTGATTGCATTCCGTATTTGATCCTGTATATTTCCTGTTTTGAATTCCCTAACGTTGCGGTGTGCGATGTGAATGGGCAGAGCCCATCGTCTGGTTCACTGGAAATCTGAAATGGATGGGGATGATTGGATCTTGCCGGCGTTTGGTGCACGGGGTTGTCGAGACTTTCGGGAGGATGCCCCAGCGAGGGATCCCATTCCCATATGGCGAATCTCATCGGTGTGTGCGTCACGAAGGTTGGCGCATAGTTTTCTTCCTCCACTGTCCGCACCCATCTATCTCCTCCCTCCGCCACCTCAGGCACCGCCCAGGTCCGCCGGCGACCTCATCGGTCACCACCCCGCCACCAACCCTCACCCAACCTTCCTCGCCCTTCACTGATCCTAATTGGACACCTTGTCGCGACTCTCGCCCCTGCCGCCGACTACGCCCAACGGGATGTCCTCTGCCGCCCGTTCGGCCGCACCTCACCCGATCACTGCTTCACCATGTTTTTCAACACTACTTCAACACTGCTTTTCAGCAAAAGAACAATATTTTTCTCTCATAACAAATCAGTATCAGCAGCAGCCAAATTTCAGCGAAATGAGCAGGGCCCTTGCAACCGCCACCAGTGTCGAGCTGCTCGCCACCCCAACCATCCCTCTAGAGTCGAAGGATGTTGGTGATTTCCCCAATCTCAAACCCTAGGCCGTCTGCCCCCACCTCTACCGCTACTCACAACGAGGACGCCGCTGCGCCACTCTGTACGACTCCCACCCACCCCGCCCCACACGCCCACCGCCCTCCCTAAACAAGGGGATTCACGAGGAAGACGTTGTGTCGGTAACAGTACCAACACACATGCATCAAATAAGAATTTGGCCCACCTGAGGGTTGTTATCCAATTCCATCATTTCATGGAAACATGTACAATTCCAGCCCTACTGTAATAACCCAACTGAATTTACCAATTCGTCCAACCGCGTGGACCAACGGCACCCTAAATAAAACAGGCCGTGGAAGTAAGTGCCTGGGGCTGGCCTGCACGCAATGGCCTTGCAACCTTGCAGCTGCGGCCTGCTGTACAACCAACTGGGCTTGGGCCCAAGAAAAAGGACGTATCCATGCTTGGGCCATTAACGCAGAACTAAAAGCACATTTAGCAGCTCGCACTAGAATTGGCCCAAGCCCAAGTTCACAGACACTAACAGGAGCAGTAAAGTTCATAGACTACATTTTTTTTAGATGATAAGGGAGTTCATAGACTACATACACAATAGAAAACTTGCATTGAGAAGCTTCAACAATCCACAGACAAAATTACATGGTCACACCATGACACGCTCGATCAAAACCACCTCTACGACAGATGCAACGATTCCAGGCAGAGGGTTACATTAGCAATCTACACCACAAAGGCATGGCGGCACACAAATTTCAGAGTCTCTGCTTCTCGGTGTGAACCAATTTCACTGAATGATCCTTGGGACTCGCATCCCAAACCCGCGATTCATCTTCTCCACCCTGTTTTCCAATAGCAATTATAAAATATGAATTGATCAAATATACTCAGACCTAGACTGAGCATCATGTTTATGAATTTTTATAGCTCAAATAGAGGTCAAGAACCCCTGTACTTGCTTATTTTGTTACTCCAACTAGATGATCTATGAAACAGGTGTCGATTAAGTCAAAAGAGTAATCGACTGGGTATGAGCAAATAGCACATGCAGTGATGCAGCTTTGCGAGATAATTGAACAGTGCTCGCTTACACAAGAAGGGACCTCCAAAGCAAACAAAAATTGAAGAATCTGAAGCTTCTTTAAGGTACTTACGTTGGTGCAAGTTTGCCAAGGCAATAAAGCTCTTCACCAGATACTTCGTCGGATACTTTACCAGAAATCTCAACTCTGTATGATCTATCAGGAGAATCGGGAAGCCCTCGACCCACAAGTAAATCCAAGTCCTTCTGGTGAAGTTCTCGGCCGTTGATGAGCACACCAGTATTTCCACCAGCACAGTTCTTAGGCATAGGATAGTTAAATTCTGCAATATATGGCTGCAACAAGGACACCAGGTTAAAAGCTTTGATCAAGATATGACTAGGGTGCGATAACACAAAAGTTCAAGTATAAGCTCTCTTACGGGTATCATGCCAAGGCAGGGCTGTCCCATAACACCCCAGAATCCAGCACGGTAGTCATACCTAGAGGATACAAGAATAAAATGTCAAGTAACATTCCAGCTAAAGATCACTGCAGAACCCTAGAGCAGAACTACAATGTTAACAGGAAACTCAAAAATCAAATGCATACAGAAGGCGCAAATCAGTACCAGTATTCACCCGGATAGATTGGTCCAGCAATCTTCTCCGCCTTCCTGACAGCACGGTCAGAAATGGGATAGCCATTGATGAAAACCTTTGCTCTGCCATTGCCCATTCCACCGCTAATTTTAAAACTCTTCTTTATCAGGCTGGAGAAAAAGGAATCGCCCGATTTTGTGGCCCTCGGGTGGTCAACATATTGTGCCCCATCACCTGGATCTTGACTGTACTCAGGATCATCATACTCGTCATCCAACGGGTGCTAGCACGCTTGCTACAGGTACATCTCTCACTTTGTTTGGCTTAAAACTTTCAGTTAACACACCCTTTTCATGTTCAGACCGGGTACTTCTGCTTCCTTTGCCTGACCCATCAACCACCCTCTCTGATGGAGAATATCCAAAATGATCACGAAGAGGTAAACTTGGAACACGGATAACCACTTCAGCATCAGGAGGAAGGTCTCTAGAACCAGAGGAGTTCTTCTGTGAGTTAGATCTAGTTGGGCTATTTTCATCCTCAGAAATGCTCACAGAAGATGATATGCATTGCATTTTGTCTGCTTCACTTGAATTCGATGGTAAATCTTTTTCTTGAGAGCAATGACTGCCTACAGAAAAACTATAAGATGGAAGAAGTCTCTCATCAACATTTTGTCCATTGCTTCCTTGGCCATTGTTGGAACAATTTTTACTTCCAGGTGATAAGTGTGAAACTGGTGTAGGTGCTGAAACATCAAGCCTGCTTCCATCAAGTCTGACCACGATTGCATGTGAGCATGACCCACAACGTAGCTTACACTCATCTTTTCCCAACAAGAGAGAATTCTTGGGAAGCTGCAGTACTTCATAGCAATTGTAGCATATGGTAAAAGGGGCGCCATTGACAATTGGTTCACAAGTCTGTGCAGGTTTTTTACTCAGGGTGGCCCTCATGTGATTGCGTTGCATCATACCATTCATACCTCTCGAATTGTAGTTCTGTGCACCAAACACAACTGGGCCTTCTACAGGGTACAAGCTAGGATTGTTCATAAGATACGGTGCCCTGCGATGGTTGAAACCCAAGTGGAGCCCCATGCACAGGTAAGAATTCACGATGGTAACAATGTAAACAAGAGCAAGCAGGCTGATGGTAGAAGCCATCATGGTGATAAGAGATCAGAGGGTCAGGATCATACTGTCCATGGAAATAATTATCAAAGTTTCTCCATGGATATGGAGCGGCTGGGTAGCTAGGAGCTCCCATGTGTGCAACCGATTCTCCGTATCCATGGAGATCTTGCTGTACAGGATACTGAAGGATAAGCAGGAGGAACAACAGGCACTTGCCCATTCAAAGAAGGTGAGCGCTGAGAACCATTCCGTTGCAACTGAGGTGAACCATACCGCAATCGACTCAGACGCTCATGAGGATTGTAGGAGCTTGCAGGAATCCACCATTCTATTTGCCGAAGCATTCACACTTGACTTGTCAGCAATCTCGCAGGATCTCTGTACCTGGTCCCGCAACTCATCAAGCATCCGCAGAAGCTCACTACGGTCTTTCTCAAGGCCACTGACTCTGGTGCTAGGACCATCTGAATTCCTGTCACTCAGATGGCCCTTCTCACCGTTAGCAAATATGAATCCCGGTTTCATATGACACTCAGATGGCCCTTCTACACTGGATAAGCATTAGAAGGGATGCTGTTAACCACAGGCCTTGGTGATCTGTCTCTTAACCCTTGCTGGCCACTTTGCTTCTCCTTTCTCTTCATGACGAATGCGGCGGTATTTTGCCTCTCGAACTTCCCTGCTGTCATCTCTGAAGTGCAGGTTCAAGCTTCATGGCTGCAGCTGGGTGCACAAGTAGTTTGGTTATTAGTCGAAACTGAATCCAGATTGGCTATGTGCAGCGGCCACCATTCTGTTAGGGTACAAATCTCTCTTCTGACCTAGCTTCGACTTGTATTGGTGTCTGCTTCTCGAACAGCACAACTAGCTTCAGATGCTGCTCCTTTCTTATCTGGTAAACTCTCAAGTACTTCAAGGTACTTCACATGCTCAGTATCTGAAGAAGCATCAGATCCCGAGTTCTTCTTTGCTGTAAATGGTTAATGGGAAAAAAAAAAGTGACCGTGAGAATGGACATAACAGAAACATTCAGCTAATCATTGGAAATAACGGAACATTTACAAAGAACACGTCTTTTTTTTTTTTTTTGAAACTAAAGAACACGTCTTGAAAGCAAAGAACGAGTAATCGAGGATCCAAGAATTTGCACAAACTTACAACCACCTCCATAACAAACATTGTCCATCAACACTGAATCCTAAGGTCACATTTGTGCAACACCAAACAGTGGCGAATGTTAACAAAAAAAAATGAAGAGGGAATACAGAATTGCACGTGAACACGTTTAAATAGTTGGTTCCAATCATTTTTCATATTTTAAAATGACTGGAGATTTTTTGAAACAAGAAATTAGACCATCCCTGTTGCCAGCCACAGCCATTTTCTGTGTCCAAAGAAATATGTAGAAATGACAATCACAGTGAAGGTCAAGAAAATTCAGTGGGTTTAAGCTTTTTCAGTTTGGGAACCACAAAAGCCGAGATACTCCCCAGAAATGGTCCATGCTCTGAGTAATAAAAGTGATACGATCCACCGAATTCTAAACAAGGTGCCCTTCTTGTTCAAGACATTAAAAAATAATCAACAGAAACTTGTACCAAGCGGAATGTCCCACAAGATAACTTTTGTAATTTTGATAAAAAACAATAGGGAGGCGGGATGGGTGGAGGAGAAATTCCTACGAACTCCAGTTATTTGGGTACTGAAATTTTGACGGCAGGCTGTTAAGAAACAAGGTTTGTCGCAAAATTACTGCAAAAAAAGAGTTGGGTTCACCAAAGACAGCAGCAGTTTTTTAGTGTGTAGTAAATGCCAATACGCCATCGTACCAAGTGTGGCAGGATGGACGCCAAATCCGGAGGAAGTTGCGAATACAACAAGATGAGGGCTAAAAGAAGGAAACGAGCATTCGACAAGAATGGGGAGCAAAAGAAAAGAGACACTAACAAGATTGCGTAAGGAAACATGCGAGAGAAAAATGGAATCTTTCGGAACTCAGAAGAGGACGAAACGAGCTGGTCATATCCGCGTCCCAGGAAACCGCCCAACCCAGCAGCAACGCAGCAGCAGTCCCCAGTCCCCACGAGCCCATTTCAAAAATTAATCATGTGTTTGTCAACAAGAATCTCACATTGTGGCAGATGAATTGATGATTAGCGCGAAATCAGCTTGCTGATCTAATGCAACAAAAATGCAGGTGGAATGGGTTGAGCTCAGAAGAAAAAGGTACCACTACAAAGACAAGGATGCCCCAATAAGAACAGGAGAGAAGTAGTAGGGAAGGGAGTGATTGCAGACGAAAAAGGTGAGCACCAACCTTGGAGCGTGGCGCCGCAACCGCCGCAGACGTAGACGGAGTAATTGGGCAGCTCCGGCAGGAGCTTGTCGCACTTGGGGCAGCGCACCACCCGTATCTGCTGCGGTAGCGGCGGCGCCGGGCGCTGCGCCGCGGAGCCGGAGCTGTCCTCCTCACCCGCCATGCACAATGCCGGTGGCTCCTGAGGCCTGACGGAATCCCTCGCCCCGCCGCGAACCAGTCACAGTCACAGCACCAACCGCCGCCGCCGCGCCGGACGCATACAAGGCGGTGGGTGGAAAGTGGAATCAAGGGGACGCGAAGCGGCCGCGCTGAGGAGCGGCCCGGCGGGGAACGAACAGAGGAGCAATGCGCAAGAAGGGCGAGCGCAGCAGGGAAGAGGCCGGAGAGCAAGATGCCAAGAGCGGCCGGGAAGAAAAAGGGTGCCGAGACCGAGAGGACGGCTGGAGAGGAAACCGAGAACGACCAGGTGCGCACAACCGCAACGCGACGCAGAGACAGGAAGGGGAGGGAGAAGAAGAGGCCGAGCAGGCGGGCGACCGTAATGAGGCGGCGCTTTTTCTCCCTTCTCTCTCTCTCTCTTTCTCTTTCGCTCCCGCGCGGGGTGGAGGTGGGACGCCCAAATGCCCGGCTCAGGCGGTGAGCCACTCGGCCCAGCAAAGCTCCCTCCTTTCCTTTGCTTTGCGACTGCCTGGCCGCCTGGGTGCCGTCTGCCTTGGGTCTCCTCCAACTTTGGCTGCTGTCTTTCCTCTCGCTCTCTGTCCCTCCTGGCTGGCTCCTGTTGGGCGCCGAGGTGGTGAGGTGAGGGTGTGACCGCGTGAGGCAAGGCGATGGAGGTCACAGCACAGACCAGGAGGGCAGAGGAGGAGGAGGAGGGGCGTTGGGGGCAGAATAAAGAGCGGGGTACGGTAAAAATGTTTGTTTAAGGAAAGCTGCAGCGCGGCTCTGCTCAACCACACGGTAGAGTACATCAGGCCAGGCTCTGCTCAGACGCAACTACGCAAGCAGAAGCAGCCCCCTCTCCGGCTGCCACTGCCAGCTTGCGTAAAATGTTGACGATACAGTAGCATCTTGCATTCCTGTTGCTGGAAACGGGAAACCCCACTCTCCTGGCATCATCCAACCCGGCACTGCAAAGTTGGATTTTGGACCCCGGTGGTTTTTCTTTGGGGAATTTCTCTAGTACTATGCTATTGGCTAAAACTTGAATTTAAATCAGGTTAATGTCATATTTTAATCTTTTCTACTTTATTATTGATCATATTTTGATAGTCTTGAGCTCGGTTGTTATGTGACGATCAAATCGATCCAAGTTCCCTATGCCCCTTTGCCATTAATTTTATGGATCGGATCAAGTACTAAATGGTCGACTCAATCTATTTCTATCCCTATAGGTTATTGTATTAGAACGCAACCTTAGAACTTCGAATGATTTATTCACTTGAGACCTAGGTACACCTAAGGAGTATCGGGCAAGCTTAACCTTCCACAACTTAGTCGAGCAGTAGCAGGAGCACAGCCAGCCCGCACACCACGCGGCCCACGTCTCCCACACACTAAGCAACCCACATAGTTGATAGCCTAGCAGCCCACACCAACACGTTCCTCGATTAGAGATCCATCTCTACCACTTGCTTCCTTACCGAGTCGTCTATTTGCTCATTGTTGACCACCTCTGTATTTTGGAGATGACTAGTAGGGGCAATACTGAAATATGTATGTTCATACGCCTACTCAGGTAATTGCATTGGTATGAAAAACATTACAGTTTAACACGAGTTATGCTTAGCTCGCCTGTTTGGATTACTTATACTAACAATTACTAGCCACTAAAAAAATACCATCCAAACATGCAAACTAATAGGGTGGAGATATTTTTAATTTGGATCCTAACTAACAACTGATCTATCAAGTAGGCAAAATCCAACCAATGAGACTAAAAGGTAGCATAAAACTATTAGTTAGGGATTCTAACATACTATAGCTAATATTTAGCTAAAGAAAATTTAGCTTACTACTACCTCCATTCTCTTTTATAAGACGTAAATAGATATTATGCCGTCTTCTAAATTATATTTTGATCATTTATTTATTTATTTTATTATTTTTATACATATAAACTCATGATAATCGGGTAGTACATTTAATTACAAACCTAACCATATCAAGTTATATTATAATAATTAAAAACCGTTAGCTAAATTATTGGTCAAAGTTTTTAAAATTTGAATCTTGATATGCATGTGTGCCTTAGGCCAGTTTTAGTGGGGGTTCATGTCCCTATTTTCAAGATTCCTAGTTGTTGAAAATAGTGCAAACAAGTTTCATCCCCATGACCTCCCACAAAAATTTTATCATCTCTCTTTATTTATACTATACCATGCCAGCTTATTTAATACATATAAAACTTTCATTAAGATTGTCCTCTTATAAAAGAAGAACGGAGGAAGCAGTATTCAGACTAATAAGGCCCCTTTGGAACACAGATAGGAAAAACATAGGAATTCGGCTGAGCTGGATTAAAGCCGGCTGGTCGTTTTCGGCTGATTTGTTGTGAGAGAAAAACATTGTTCTGGCTGATATGTGAACAGTGTTTTATGCGGAGGAAGCAGTCGGCTCCAGCCAGCCGAACGGGCTCAGGAATTTCACATGAATTGAATTGACATGTTTATCCAACCTGTAGGAATAGAAAACACAGGAAACAAGATGAGATGGCCTTTGGTAGCACTACAAGGAAAAATAGAGGATCGATGCTCCCAGCTTTTGAATTTGAACAACTTGCTTGCATGATGACCACCTTCCCTCCAAACACAAGTGACTGGAGAGCCAATGACACGCATGCGGTGAGGCAGCTTTTCCACCAGGAATTTTTCCAAGAGATGAGACCTCTTGCTTACTTTCCTGTGAAATCAATCCAAAGGAATACAATCCTACGAAATGTTTCCTATTCTTTCATATGAACCAAAGGGCTGTGTAGGAAAAATTCCTGAGGAATCTAAATCCTCCAAAAATCCTTTGTCAATCCTCCATCCTCAAGAGCAGGGATGAAAACGGTACGGATATTTTCCGACCGTATTCGAAACCGAATCCGTTTAGAATGGTTGAGATATGTCCGTATCCGAGTCCGGATATCCAACATCCGATACCGTATCCGTATCCAAATACTCAAATCGCATATTTATGACGTCGATATCCAATCGTATCCTATCCGACATAGTTGACACTATCCGTATTCGAATCCGAATCCGGACAGAAATATGAAAACAAATATAATATCGGTGATATCCGTCCGTATCCGATCCGTTTTCATCCCTACTCAAGAGGATATGCAGCCTGTTCGGAACTGTTGGCTGGTTCGTTGCTGATTCGTGAGGAAGTACTACTGGCTGGTTTGTGTGGGAGAAAAATATTGTTCCTGTCTGAAAATACTGTTCATATAAACAGTACGCATGTGAGAGGGCTAGCCGCACCAGTCAGCCAGCCGCTCCGGCCGAACAGGCGGATGAATAGCCAAAGCTCATCCAACAGATACTAGGGCCAATATTGGATCGGCCCCAGTAGAAAACATGATGCAAAGTTTTGGCTCCGTTGTCTACCCCGTTCTGTCCATGACTCCATGTGTAAAGCTTGGTGCACGGCGGTTCGGCAGAATTAAGACCCCTTCACGAGGGGTTGCACTTGCAGAGGTACTACACAAGAAGTCTTGCGTCGCACAGCAGCCAGCCAGCGGCAGCGCACGGATGGCAGTGGTCGGCACTCCAAACCAGCCTGAAGAACTAGCTATTTAAAGCGCGGGCTAATGTATGTCTAGCGTTGACTTTGCTAAAACACTGGGCCAGTTTGGATGCCAAATTTTTTGGCAAACCGCTACGGTAGCGTTTTCGTTGTTATTTGATAATTAGTGTCCAATTATAGTCTAATTAGACTTAAAAGATTCATCTCGTGGATTTCGTCTAAACTGTGTAATTAGTTTTATTTTTTATTTATATTTAATGCTTCATGCATACGTCCAAAGATTCGATGTGGCAGGAAATCTTGAAAATTTTGGCATTTTGGGGTGCAACTAAACAGGGCCTAACCAAGCTAAAGTACAGTCCTAACCCAAACATTATGACATACTTATCAAATCATATAGACACTACACAAAAAAATTTATAATCCTATTGGATGGTCTTTTAAAATAGGTTTTTGCCTAATCACATGGTTCTCTCTCCTATTATCTACCCCATCTTATTTTTTCCTACCTTAGTTCTCAAGTAGACATAGTTTCTTTTATAGGAAACAATTTTCTTCTCTATCCCTTAAGTATAATAGCATATCACTATTTTTTAGTTAACACTAAGTAATGGTCATATGGAGACGGATGGAGGCTTATGGAAAACCAAGCTAAGACATGCCGGAGCATCTTCAGCAGGCTACCAAAACACACTAGTTATCCTTTATTTGGGTAGCGGAGGCCAACAAAATGCACTATAGTAGACTACCTACTAGACTACCCAATTTATTGGCCCGACAAATTCCACCTCTCACTATCTACTTCTGTCGGGCCAACATATGACTATCTATTTTTTCCCACCCATGCGCCTCTCTCTCTCTCTCCTTCACTTGAGCGTCGTCCACCCCGCACGTTCTGTCGTCGACCGCTTTCTCACCCCTCCGCTGTCTCCTTCGCCCCCCGGTGCGAGCTCCCCGCCATGGCTGCCCGTCCCTGGCGCGAACTGCCTGGCCCTCTTCCGCCAGCGCTGGCCCTCCTCCACCACTGCCCGCGCCCTCCTCCGCCGAATCATCGTTGTCCCGGCCCCCGGCCTTCTTCGCTTGCGCAGCCACCTGCCCCTGGAGCGGGCATGACGCTTCGCCAACGGTGGATCCCAGCGCGGCAGGCCTCACGCGGGCGCGGGCGTGGGCGCCTCTGCTCCGGCAAGAAGAACACGAGAGAGGATGGCATGGGGGACCCACATGTCGTTCTCTACTAGGATTAGTTTGGGTAACCTGTTTTAGATAGAATTGTTGGAGTCAGGAGCAAAATATGGATAGTATGAAAATGGATGGCTACACGAACAGACAAATAGGTAGTATGTTTTAGATAGTGCGGAGATGCTTTTACTCTTTCACCGCTTACTTTAAATGCTACTACAGTTTCTTATCATCTTTTGCTTCTAAAAACACTACTTACCTACGTTTAGTCTAACCCTGCATCCACTAGATATGTGGTACAATGGATAAGTAAGTATCCTCGTACTTGTGTTTTATCAATAAGTTGTTTTGCTGGTTGAGTGGGACCCGTTCTAGAGGTTTGTATGGGACAACGGTCTCATGGAATAGTTTCTTTCTGGATAGAAGTACATATCCTTGTAATATATATATATATATATATATATATATATATATATATATATATATAGGGAGAGACTATTCTGTAGCTGGCCATAGAATAACTTATTCTGTAGCCACTTTGAGTTACGATAATTACTATGTTAATTTACGAGATTTACAGTAACTCCTTACTAAGTGGTTTACTATAACGTTATGGTAAATATTCCCATGTGTTATAGTAACCCAACTATCGTAAATATGTATTGACATTATGGTAAATTAGTATATAAAATTATGGTAAATAGAGGTGGCTACAGAATAACTTATTTTGTAGCCGGCTGCTGAATAGTCTCTCCCTATATATAGGGAGAGACTATTCTGTAGCTGGCCATAGAATAACTTATTCTGTAGCCACTTTGAGTTACGATAATTACTATGTTAATTTACGAGATTTACAGTAACTCCTTACTAAGTGGTTTACTATAACGTTATGGTAAATATTCCCATGTGTTATAGTAACCCAACTATCGTAAATATGTATTGACATTATGGTAAATTAGTATATAAAATTATGGTAAATAGAGGTGGCTACAGAATAACTTATTTTGTAGCCGGCTGCTGAATAGTCTCTCCCTATATATAGGGAGAGACTATTCTGTAGCTGGCCATAGAATAACTTATTCTGTAGCCACTTTGAGTTACGATAATTACTATGTTAATTTACGAGATTTACAGTAACTCCTTACTAAGTGGTTTACTATAACGTTATGGTAAATATTCCCATGTGTTATAGTAACCCAACTATCGTAAATATGTATTGACATTATGGTAAATTAGTATATAAAATTATGGTAAATAGAGGTGGCTACAGAATAACTTATTTTGTAGCCGGCTGCTGAATAGTCTCTCCCTATATATAGGGAGAGACTATTCTGTAGCTGGCCATAGAATAACTTATTCTGTAGCCACTTTGAGTTACGATAATTACTATGTTAATTTACGAGATTTACAGTAACTCCTTACTAAGTGGTTTACTATAACGTTATGGTAAATATTCCCATGTGTTATAGTAACCCAACTATCGTAAATATGTATTGACATTATGGTAAATTAGTATATAAAATTATGGTAAATAGAGGTGGCTACAGAATAACTTATTTTGTAGCCGGCTGCTGAATAGTCTCTCCCTATATATAGGGAGAGACTATTCTGTAGCTGGCCATAGAATAACTTATTCTGTAGCCACTTTGAGTTACGATAATTACTATGTTAATTTACGAGATTTACAGTAACTCCTTACTAAGTGGTTTACTATAACGTTATGGTAAATATTCCCATGTGTTATAGTAACCCAACTATCGTAAATATGTATTGACATTATGGTAAATTAGTATATAAAATTATGGTAAATAGAGGTGGCTACAGAATGTCCTGTGCGTATGGTGTCCGTGATGAGTCCTGTGAAATGGCGCTTGAATTTATTAACCTGATAAGTACAATGTTTTTTTTCTCGTAATAAATTAGCGAACAGGGCCAAATGTGCTACGGAGCCGTATGTGTTGCCGAAATGTGCTGATGAGGTGTACGTGTTGCATCTCAGGGATTCTCGAGGTTGTTTAGCTTGAGTAGTCGAGAGAGGACAATACTTGGTTTAGGTTAAACCTAGGCATGTCCAGGTGACCAGGTAATACATTTCAAGCTCTGTGAAATAGCATGCATCCTCTTGTTCTGTTTCAAGGTCGTTGTGGTTCCACCATTAGCAATATGTGGCTATATATTGTGATATGTTATTTCCATCATCCCATCAGAGCATCTGCATCGCATGGAATGGAAGGGTCAGATAATAGGTTACTTTTAAATGTATACAGCGGGCAGCTATGCTTTATTATCATGTTATCTTCTTTCTTGGGTACTTGGGTTCATTTTTAAAAATAACGATAAGGGAAACAAGGTGACTTTTCTCAAGTTCAAAAAGATTAGGAGGATGATTTTTTTTTCTAGATCAAGCATATAGCCCTATTTCATTAAGAGGAAGTAGAATTAGTTAAATAGATACAACAAAAGGCATCCCGGTAATCCCAAGATTACCAAGACCCTCAACCACCCGATACAAGGAAACAAGAAAACAAGCAAGAGAGATGAAAGGGAGAGGACCTTCCACCACAGCCCTAACCGACTGGACCTGCAGAAATAAATCAATTCAACACAAAGACTGCCCACTCAGAAGACTAAGCCACGGTGACAAAGCATCCACCGATAAGAAGAGATGGCGGCAAAGCATCTGCCAAGAGAGCAACATCGACCAGGTAGCCACTATGAACAAGCGAGCGACTGCATCAGCAACATCAACAGTGACCAGGTAGCCGCTGTGAACCGATCGACTACAGCGGTAGCATCAACAGCCACCAGGTAGCCACTGTGAACCGCGCGGCTGCGGTAGCAACATCCATATCGACCAGGTAGCCGTTGTGAATAGGCAAGTGACTGCAGCGGCAACATCAACTGAGGTAGGGTAGGCTGATGCGAAGAACGGCATGAAACACATCCAGGTGCTGCACAGTAAGGAGCAACCCCAGGCAGAGAAGTGGAAGGAGCCGAGGCACGGCCGTAGGAACGCTCCAACGAAGCCTTCAAGAAGGGAACTGACATCCACAGACGCCATCTTCGTTGACAAAAGCACACAGGACTTTCATCCCAGAACCCACCCTTGCGACACGCACGGTGAAGACAAGATTCGACGACGCCTTCAAGAAGGAACATGACGCAGGTTGCACCGCTGTCGCCGGCCCGAGCAAGAAGACGGGCAGGGTAGACACCCAAGCACTTCAACACCGTGGGTCTAGGAGGGCCGCAGCTGTGCCAAAGAGTTGTTGGAGAGAGTTTTTTTATCTTCCTAAAAAGCAAGGATTAGGGCCCCGTTCGCTGGTCTGAAACTGGCTGAAAAATACTGTTCCGGCTGAATTGTTGTGAGAGAAAAATATTGTTCTGATTAAAAAAAAGAAACCGAACAAGCTGAATATGGGGTAAACCGAATAAGGCCTAGCAGGGGATTTCTCAAGTTAGTGTGGTAGTTGATTTGTCGGCCGTAAGCTGAGTGAATGTTGCTAGATAGAACAAGGTTGATGACGTAATCAGAATCTAGCATACCGTGCTTTTGATGAGACTTGTGTTTTGTATCTGGCTAACGTTTGGGTTATAATATTTATGTACGGTATGCATAGATATTATAGATATATTGTTTTTGATGAGACTTATGTACGGTATGCATAGATATTTTTGTACGGTATGCATAGATATTATAGATATATACCCGCCGTAGAGAGCATTACGTCCTAGTCGATGGAAAGCTGATACGCAAGAATCCCAAGGAGCTACTCCAGAAGTGCGTCTCCAAGGAAGGAGAGAAGATACTCAAAAAGATCTACGCCGATACTTGTGGCAACCATGCAGACTCAAGAACACTTGTTGGCAAAGCCTTCCAAGTTGGTTTCTATTGGCCTTTGGCCGTCGTCGATGCCGAAGCACTCGTTCGCTGGTGTGAGAATTGTCAATTTTTTGCTAAGCAAATCCACATCCTAGCCCAGGCCCTAGAGACGATTTCTGCTTCTTGGGCCTTTGCGTGCTAGGGGCTAGATATGATCGGGCCGTTCAAGCCCGCGTCAGGAGGATTCCGCTGGGTCTAAGTCTGCATCGACAAGTTCTCCAAGTGGATTGAATACAAACACCTTGTGCAGGCCATAGCGAAGAAGGCAGCCGAGCTGCTCGATGACATCATACATAGGTTCGGCCTGTCAAACAGTATCATCACCGACCTGGGGTCCACGTTCACCGGTAGCGACTTCTAGGACTTTTGCGACGAAAGGTGCATCTCAGTCAAGTACATTTTGGTGGCACACCCCAGGGCAAACGGCTAGGTCGAACGCGCCAACATGATTCTAGATGCATTGAAGAAGAGGTTGTACGAGAAGGAGCAGAAGCACCCGGACAAATGGCTCAAGGAATTGCTAGCCGTGTTCTGGGGACTAAGGACCCAACCCAGTTGCAACACTGGTGTCTCCCCATACTTCATGGTTTTTGGCTCCGAGACTGTTCTACCTATCGATGTCATCATTCGAGCACCCAGGGTGGAGCATTACGACGAAGAGAACTCCGACCGAGCTCGGGCCGATGATATCAATCACCTAGAAGAAGAACGCCCGGTCATGTGTTTTTGGATGGCAAACTACCTCGATGGCCTGCGTAGATAGTACAACCACAATGTCAATGATAGATTCTTCATGGTCAGAGACTTAGTACTCCGTAGGAAACAGAAGACAGAAGGCATGTACAAGCTCTTGTCACTCTAGGAGGGCCCCTACATCGTTAAGGTGGTCACCCGACCAGGGTCTTATAGACTATATGACATGGACGAAGTAGATGTCCCAGACACCTGGCACATTGATCTCCTTAGGTGTTTCTATCCTTGAAACGTTCCATACAAAGATATGTACCTTTTTATATTCAAGTATTCAGTAAAGTTTTTCGCTCTGATGTTTCTTCATGTTGTTTTCTCCACGATTACTCGCAAAGAGATTTTTTTTTCATCTTAAAGATGACATACGACTAAGCCTAAGGCAAATTCTCGAATAGTCATGTTGACGCTCGAATGTCCCTAGAGACGGCCCTGTCCTCGGCTCCTCCCTACACATCCACGAGCATCTGCCTTTGCGTTATGGGTGGTCGGTAGCGGCTCCTTGGCGGTGCCTTGTTCTTCCTACACGCACATGGGCTCTAGGCTCCGCGTCATGGTTAACGGGCTAGCTAGGGCTGAAGACTCAGCTACAAACTAACTAGTCAGATGGTTTATATTAAATATAAACACAAACTTCACAATAACACTAAGTGTTCACCAAAAGCTGTTAAGCACCTTTACATAGCATTGCAACAAAAGTTTTTTCCTAATCTACTGGACATTGTCTTGTCCCTCGCCAAACAGGTCGACGTCTTCAGCAAATTTTACCACTGCTTCCTCTGCTTCGTCTTCCAGCTTCCTCATCTTCGCCTGATTCGTCCCTTAGGCGTAGCCAGTCATTATCACTTCGGGTTTCACCGAAAGATAATGCAACCATAGCACCATGAGTGCGTGGATGACGGCTCCATGTGAAGCGCTTCGTGTGAACTCCTTGAAGTCCGTACACGCCATCTGGTACCGATCTACTATTGTCAAGGGCGACAGGTCGTCGGGCAGCCGTGTTGCCCCTTCTGGTGCCACAAAGTTGATGCAGTCAAGCACGGGTTTGATCCATGTTGTCAATGCCTCCAGCTTCTCATCCCGTTCTTTTACTTGGTCTCCAAAGGCCTTGAACTGCGCATGTGCTTAGTAACGGTACTCTGCAACACAGCAGTAGCATGTTAAGCATTATTTCTAACAATGCAAAAATGGATCCAATGAAAGGCACACTAATGCTCAAGATATGTGGTGGCTTTCTCAGCTTTTTCCTCCGCCTCTTCCTTCCCCTTAAGGAGTTGGCCGACAGCCAGGCGAGAAAGGATGAGCTCCATCTGACGTCCGGTAGGATCATCTAACGTCCCCACGCGTGGCCCATGCTTCTTCACCCGGCATATCTATCAGATCACCTTCGTCGTGCACCCCACCTCCAAGCGAGCTTGGCCCTACAGCTGATGGCTCCTCCATGGTTGGGCTAGCGGGGTCTGCAACAGGCGTCTGCTCTACGGCGGGGCGACCGGGTCCACTCCTGCATGACCCTACTCGGCGACAGGAGCCTTCGATTCCACCACGCGCTGCCCGTCGTCAGCGACCGATGCCTATAGGTCCTCAGTTGACTCCGCACTACGACAAGGAGACAACTTGTCAAACAAAGACTTCATACTAAGGAAATATTGCAAAAAGGGGGAAACTTACAATTTAGACTACATGGTTCTGAACCGGCGCGCCCGTCCGGAGCCACCCTGTCCAGCAGCAGAGCTGGCTGGCTTCTCTACGCCCCTCTAGCTAGTGGCCTCGGCTACCGCCACCGGTGTCACCCGTGCAGTCTCAGGGACAGCGGTGGCCACCCTAGCTACCGCTGCTGGGGTCGCCCGAGCACTCTCGGGGACTGCCGCTATGGCTTCATGCATTCGACGCCTCACCCACGTCTCTGCACCAGCCGACACAGCCAGCGAAGGCATCTCGGTGCTTGGAGGTGGAGGAACCTTCGGTCCGTCATCATCAGATGAATCCGATAGAACCATTGCCGCCTCCGGGGCTGAGTAGGACCACCAATATTAACTGGCCCCTTGTAGGGTCAAGATGGCCGAATAGAGGGGGTGAATATTCATTTCTAAAAATTAATCGCAAGAGCTAGCTAATTTAAATGTGTAAGTGAAACTACGGTCTAGCCTCAACTACACCGCTCTATCTAAATTAGCTAGCACCCTTAAAAAGGAAGGATCTAGAGAGCAACTAAGGTACCAAGCTAGTGAGAGTTCTCCTAAACAATTCTAGTTGGCAAGATCAAACAATCTAAGCAACTAGTACAACCTACACAAGCTAGTGATAAAAGCGGTAAGCAAGAAGCACAAGCTCAACACCACAAGCACAAAATATATAGCATTGAAGTAAACTTGTGTTGAGATAACAAACCACAATGTAGAGGATGACACACGATGTTTTTACGTGGTTCGGTGACTTGCCGGTCACTTAATCCATGTTGAGGCAAGTTCAAGGATTGCCGCTCCTCTTGTTAGCTCTAAGCCCTCAAGCTTCGGACTACCTCACTACGTAGGCTCCACATGAGCACTAAACCTTGAGCCGACCAAATCAACTAGATACTCTCACAAGCCTCAATTTTACTAGAGATGGTCTTTGCCTTCCTCCGGCGGGGATGAGTTCAATAGCCCCTCACAAAGCCAACTCCAGAGCACCGCACAATCCTTCTTGCATGCTTCACAGAGACACAATCACCAAGCTATCTAGGAATCGGCAAGCTCCAAGAGTAACAAGCAACCGTGCCCGCACGATGACCACCTAGTGCCACAAGCAATCTCTCACGCAAAGATTCACACTAGTGGAGCACACTCACTCTCCAAATGTTGCCCTCAAGCAAGGAGTATGAGAGGAGGTGCTAGAAAGGTTCTCTCCCAAAAAGTATGCTGTTAGAATGGCCAAGAGAGACCTCACCAACCAGGCACCCCACTATATATAGAGGAGCACCCAAAAACTAGTTGTTACTGTGCTGATTCGACATTCCCAGACAGTCCACAATACAACTCCTAGACTATCCGCCGTTCACTTAACTAGCCATTGGATTCAAAATCTAGGGTCGCGGACTGTCTGCCATAGGGGCACGGACTGTCCGATGTTGTCTCTCAGCTCCCTAATCAGCAAGGTTAGTAACTCTGCTCGCTGGCGTTTTTGACCGGGGGACTATCCACCGCCAAGGTGCAGACTGTCTGCCATTTATCTGTGGCACTCAAGGCAGAGTTTACAGCAACTCTATACACCGCCGAACTTGACTGGTGGACTGTCCGCACCCTAACCGTGGACTATCCGCCGTCCACCCTCAACGGCCTAGACAGAATGTCCAGTGGCTCTGCTCACCAATGAAAATAGCCAGAGGACTGTCTGCCACTAGGGCGTGGACTGTCCGCCACTATCGAGACATCCCAAGAATAGAAACACTTTCAAACTGTTTGGTTTCCAGGAATGATCGATGGACTATCTACCGTTCAGAGGCCAAACTATCCACAGTACTCCTGAAACCCTTCACCAAGAGCATCGCCTCCTATGCTTTGGTCTACCAATCCAAGCAATGGATGGTTCCAAAACATAACAACATTAGTACCAAGCGCTCTCAAAACCTTTTTAAAGAAAGCCAACACCAAGAGATGATCTCACACGAGAAGATCGTTTCAACTTGCCACCGGTTAGGTTTTAGCAATCTTTTCACAAAAACTTTTAACTTGTCCGCCACTTACCACTAAATGTACCTCAACGTTAGAGCTCACAAGTGGCACTAGATAATCGTAATGCAAAACACTTTTGCCCCTCTTAATAGTACGGCTATCTATCCTAAACCCGGCTATTTAAATCTTCTCTACACACCTCATAGCCAGAAAAATGAAACAACCTATGTTTCATACCTTTGCCTTGCGCAAATCCAAATGCTAGAAATTTGATGCCCACAAGGAAAATGTTGTCCAATATATTCACCAATCCACTTGAGATAAACAAAGAATCTTTCGCTTGATCTCCATAGATGATGTGGATCACCCAAACCACCACATAGACTTCAAGTCCATCGACCTTAGTCTCACTTGCTCTTCATCATTGCTTTGGTCCTTCGGCGTCAAGCCCACTAGCTTGCCCTTCACCATCGCCTGGGTCCATCGGCGCCAAGCCCACTAGCTTGCCCTTCACCATCGCGTTGCACACGGTCCATCGTAGCCAAGTCTTGCTTTGGTCTTCACTTGCTTGCTATGTTTGATTTGAGCATTCCATCATGCTAACAATCAAATCCATATCAACATCCCACTTTTCTTGTGAACTAAACCAACTTTCCTTCACACACTCAAATAGATAAGTTAGTCCACAAGTGTTGTCATCAATTACCAAAACCCAAACAAGGGCCTAGATCTTTCACTCCTCCTCACCTCGAGAGGACCTCACCATTTCCCTCCTCTTTGGGGACGGCTCTTCTTCAACTAGCCGCTTCCCTTGGAGCTTCTCGCGGACATACGTCGACCGCTCATCTTCATCTATAGCTCCATGGCGCTCTGACCCCTCTTCATCAGCATCTAAGCTAGTCTGACGCTGGGGATTGCTCGGCTAGGCATCTACGGCCCTCGGCCACTTCACCGATGGCACCGCTGAGAAGTACACCTCCCGGTCCTGCCCATGAATCTTCAACAACGCAAATGAATACATTGCATACTAAAAATGAACAAGTAAACACCAAAAGAAGACACTTATTGTTGGGGGAAGACTTCCGACGCTGAAGGCCCTCTCTTGATCCCTGATGGACAACCGACCCGCGAGGTTGAACAACATCATGATCCGGCGCTTGACTTCATCACGACCAATCTCTTCGAGCACCTCACGGGTCCCGTCAGTATCACCCTAGAACTCAAATCTGGTGTGTGTGAAAGCAACTAGGCCCATAGTTGGGTTTCGGTGATTAATGACAATACAAGATTACTATGACTAATGTGTATTTTGCAGAGTCAATTAAGTTAGATCATGGTAATGGAAATCGATTGGGCAATCAAAGTTGTCGTGCCCCTACGATGGAAATTGTTTCGGTTTTCAAAGGATGGACGACAAGGTTAAGGATGACTAGTTCTAAGTATCGATTGGAGTTGGAGAGACACTTAGAGTAGTTTAGGACTTTGCTTTTCCTTTGGCCGTACTATTAAGGGGGTATGGATGGGTAGCTTGACCTAGTTGAGTCTAGTGAGTTAGGTGTGGTGCACACTTGTTAAAACTAGCTCTAGGTAGCTCCTACGAATGCCTAAGATCCTTTGGAGCAAACTTCATTCACATATGATCGAGAGTTGGACGTGAATGAAGGGTCAAATGCTGACCAAACGCTGGCCTCGGTGCGACCGAACGCTGGCCATAGGGTCTGGTCAGTTCATTTGATCAACAGTCTACGTTCGGTGCGACCGGACGCTGAAAGGCAGCGTCCGGTCGACTCCAGTAAGGTTCCAGTAAGGGTTTTATGCGACCGAACGCATCCGGTCAGTGGTGACCGGACCCTACCAGCATCCGGTCAACACATTTTTACTAGTTCGCGGGTTGAACTGACCAGAGCGTCCGATCAGTACGACAGGAGCGTCCAGTCACCCCGCAGAAGCTCATAACGGTTTGTTTTTCAGGCTGCCTTATAAATAGAAGCTCCACTCGTGTGTGGAGTCACTTTTGCTCATTCCAACAGCTGAGAAATACGTTTGTGAGTGCCAAGAAGAGCAAGGTCCTAGTGAGATGATTGAGATTTAAGAATCTAAGAGAGTAGCCTCATTAGTGAATCAAGAGTAGCCAAGTGTGCATCTATCTTCTCATTAGGCTTTCCGTGGTCAAGTGAGAGTTCATGCTTGTTACTCTTAGTGATCACCATCACCTAGATGGCTTGGTGGTGATTAGGAGCTTGGTGATCACCCGGCGGAGCTTGTGGGTGACCCAACTCAAGTTATGAGCGGCTTTAGGTGATTCGCCGCGATGGAGTGTCGAAGAATCAACCCGTAGAGAGCACTTGATCCTTGTGTGGATCAAGGGGGAGCTACACCCTTGCGCGGGTGCTCCAATGAGGACTAGTGGGGAGTGGCGACTCTCCGATACCTCGGCAAAACATCGTCGCGTTCCTCTCTCTCTTTACTTTGAGCATTTACTTTGAGTATTTACTTTGAGCAATTCAATACTTGTTTTTACATTCATAGAATTGCCATGCTAGAGTAAGTTTGGAACATAGGTTGCAAGTCCTTTATGCGTTAGTTTGATAGAAACACTTTTCTAGGCACAAGGGGTTAATTGGGCTATCTGTAGGATTTGATTATTGCAAGAAAATTTAGAATTAGCCCAATTCACCCCCTCCTCTTGGGCATCTTGATCCTTTCAATTGGTATCGGAGCCTCGTGCTCATATTTTTAAGCTTAACCGCTTAGAGCAAGATGTCTCACGGGGATGGACCTCCTCCTATCTTTGAGGGAGATGACTTTCCATATTGGAAAATCTGCATGAAGGCGTACTTAGAAGCTCTAGACGTTGGTATTCTTAGAGCCACCTCACAAGGCTTTCTAAAACCTCGGGATGCTACTAACCTACAAGGCGATGAGGTTAACTATGAAAAATGGAATGCAAAGGCTTGAAACACCATCTTTGGAGGCCTTTGCAAAGATATGTTTAACCGTGTAAGGAACCACAAAGACGCCCATGCACTATGGTCGGACGTTTGTGCGCTCCATGAGGGAACCAAGAGTGAGCGTGAGTAACACTATCATCTTGTGATTAAAAAGCTAAATTATTTTGAGATGCTTCCCTAAGAAAGTGCTAATGAGATGTATTCTCGTTTAAATGTTCTTGTAGAGGAAGTCAATGGGCTTGGACTTACTCAAATGTCACCATCCGATGTTGTGAGAAAGATCTTGAGTGTCCTCCCCATTGACAAATATGGGCACATCATGACTGTGCTACATCAAGGTAATCTTTCCGCCGCTACACCGACACAAATCTTGGGAAAGATCAATGCTCATGAGATGTACATGCACATCACCCCACAAGATGGCTCGTCCTCTACAAAGAAGAAAGAGAAGGACTTAGCATTCAAAGCTAGCCAAGATAAGGGCAAAGCAAGACTTGAGTATAAGAGCTCAAGTGATAAAGAAGATGATGAAGAAAGTCTTGCTCTCATGGTGAAGAAGACCGCCAAGATGCTAAAGAAGCTAAATAAAAGTGGCATCAAGTTTAATGGCAAGAAGAAGAAGTTCTTCACTAGCTCAAGAAGAAAACCAATCTCCGAGATGGATTGCTACAATTGTGGTAAACTTGGCCATCTTGCTCATCAATGCATAAAGCCCAAGAAAGACAAGTTCAAGAACAAGAACAAGGGCAAGAAAGATGACTCAAGCAATGAAGATGAAGATGAGAAGAAAAAGAATAAGCCATACAAGAAGAGAGATGGCAAAAAGAGAGACTTCTACAAGAAGAAGAAGAGTGAAAAGGCCTACATTATCGGTGATTGGCTCACGGACATTGATTCATCAAGTGGATCATCCGATGATGATAGAGACAATGAGAAGGTGGCCGCCATTGCTATTGATCTTGCATCTTCACCGCCACCATCGCCATCATCCTCTACACACCTATGCCTTATGGCCAAGGGTGAACGCAAGGTAACTAAGAGTGATGATAGTAGTGATGATGAGCAAGGTAGTGATGATGATAGCGATAGCGATGATGATGATTCACCTACATATGATGATCTTGTCAAAATACTAAGAAAATACACTAAGATCATTAGAAAGAGTAGAGCTACAAATGAAAAGCTTGATGCTAAAAATGATTCACTCTTAGCTAAGTGTGATACATTGGAAAAGGCTAATGATGAGCTTAGAGAAACTAATGATGTTATATCATCCAAACTCAAGGAGCTCAAATCTTCTAAGAAAGCGCTTAAGGATAAACATGATAAACTTGAGTGGGTGCACAATGAGCTCATCACTAGTTACAACAAGCTAAAAGATGAGTATACAACTCTTAAGATCAATCATGATACTCTTGTTATTGCTCAAGAATTCTTACCAAATGAGCCACATGATGCTACTAACTATGTTGTTAAGATTGATATAGCTACATCATGTGATGATTTGATTGATGAGAGCATTGAGCAAGGATCTAGTGGCAAAGGCAAGCAAGTGATTGAGTGTAATGACTATGATAAGTATGTCAAGCTCAAGAGTGATAATGAGAAGCTCATGAAATATCTTGAAGTGATGAAAAGCCACAACATCATTGTGCTAGAAACTCTTGATCATGATAAAGAATTGATCCTTGAGAATGAGAAGCTCAAAGAAGAAAACAAGAAGCTCAAGGAAGAAAAGAACAATGATGTTCTCAAGGAAGAGAACAAGAAGCTCAAGATGGAGAAAGAACATCTCAAGGTGGGATTGAGCAAGTTTGCTAGAGGCAAACATCTCCAAAGTGAGCTACTCATGAACACCATCATGAAGATGGATAGAAGTGGCATTGGATATGTGGCAAGTATAGAGAAGAAGAAGGCTCAAGTTCAACAACAACAATCAAAGCCAAAGCCAAAGCCAAAGAGATGTTTTGAGTGTGGACAAGAAGGCCACTTTGCTCATGAGTGTCAAACTCCACCACCACAACCCTTGCCCAAGCATGCTAGACCCTTTGCCTTCAATGCACACTAAATGCTTAGAAAGGACTCTAGTGGAAAGATGAAAGTCATGTTCTTAGGTCCCCCTAACAAGAATAGGCCTAAGAAGATTTAGGTGGCTAAGTCACTTGTTGAGAAGGTGAAGGTCCCTCAACAAGTTTGGATTCCTAAAGCTTGAATCTCTTGTGTGTAGGTGAACTACAAGACCGGTGGAAGTTATTGGGTTATTGATAGTGGTTGCACTCAACATATGACCGGTGATCCTCGTATGTTCACCTCACTAGATGAAGAGGTAGATGGACAAGAGAAAATAACATTTGGAGATAACTCAAAGGGCAAGGTTAAAGAATTGGGCAAAGTGGCAATATCAAATGATCATTCCATCTCCAATGTGCTCTATGTTGCTTTATTGAGCTTCAACTTGTTATCCGTTGGGCAATTATGTGATCTTGACTTCCAATGCTTGTTCACCGAGGAGATTATTGTATCCAAGGTAGATGACAATCAAGTGATATTCAATGGATTTAGATACAACAACTTATATCTAGTTGACTTCACCTCCGAAGACGCAAATTTGAAGACTTGCCTATTCACCAAAACAATACTTGGGTGGCTATGGCATAGAAGACTTGCTCATGCTGGGATGAGCTCACTCAAGAAGCTTATGAAGAATGATTTGGTGAGAGGGTTGAAGGATGTGAAGTTTAAGAAGGACAAGCTTTGTAGTGCATGTCAAGCCAGCAAGCAAGTTGTAAACACTCATCCAACCAAAGTTTTCATGTCAACCACAAGAGTGCTAGAACTCCTACACATGGATTTATTTGGACCAACAACATACAAGAGTTTGGGAGAGAATCTCTATTGTCTTGTGATTGTGGATGACTATTCAAGGTATCCATGGGTGTTCTTCCTTCATGACAAATCCAAAGTTGCATCTTGCTTCAAGAAGTTTGCCAAGAGAGCTCAAAATGAATTTAAAGTAAAGCTCAAAAAGATTAGAAGTGACAGTGGGAAAGAATTTGACAACACAAATATTAAAGCCTATTGTGATGAAGTTGGGATCAAACATGAAGTCTCCGCAACTTATACTCCTCAATAAAATGGTGTAGTTGAGAGGAAGAACCGGACTTTGATCACTCTTGCAAGGACAATGCTAGATGAATACAACACCCCTGAAGCTCTATGGGCGGAAGCAATCAACACCGCATGCTATGCATCAAACCGCCTATTCCTTCAAAAATTCCTTGGCAAGACACCTTATAAGTTGCTCAATGGGAAGAAGCCGGACGTCTCCTTCTTTAGGGTGTTTGGTTGCAAATGCTACATCTACAAGAAGCGGCAACACCTAGGGAAGTTCTAAAGACATTGTGATATTAGTTTTCTTGTTGGTTACTCATCGAAGTCCAAAACATATAGAGTATTTAATCATACCACCGGCTTGGTTGAAGAAACATATGATGTGGAATTTGATGAATCTAACGGCTCCCAAGGAGCACATGAGAATCTTGATGATATAGGTGATGAACCATTGAGAGAGATTATGAAGAATATTCTGGTGGGAGACATCAAGCCAAAAAATGATGAAGATGATGTACAAATCATTGATTAACCTTCTTCATCAAGTGTACCACAAGATGGTGAAAAAGATGAGAGAGTAGAAAATGAAGATACTCATATCTCCCATGAGCAAATGGTGGTTCAAGCACAAGATATTGATGCTCCACAACCTCCTCCCCAAGTGGTCAATAGAAGAAATACACCTCTCCTACAAGATCATCCACAAGATCTCATCATAGGGAGTCCATCAAAGGGTGTAATGACTCGATCACAAAAACTTACTTCATTTATTGTTCATCACTCTTTTATCTCTTGCTATGAGCCTACCAAGGTAGAAGAAGCTCTTAAAGATCCGGATTGGATCAATGCCATGTATGAAGAGTTGAACAACTTCACTCGTAATAAAGTTTGGACTCTTGAAGAGCGACCAAAAGGTGCAAGAGTCATTGAAACGAAGTGGGTGTTCCGCAACAAGCAAGATGATCAAGGTGTTGTTGTGAGGAACAAGGCAAGACTAGTTGCAAAGGGGTTCTCTCAAGTTGAAGGTTTGGATTTTGGAGAGACCTTTGCACCGGTTGCAAGATTAGAAGCCATCCGTATCCTTCTTGCATATGCATCACATCATGAAATGAAACTATATCAAATAGATGTGAAAAGTACATTTTTAAATGGCTTTATTAATGAACTAGTCTATGTTGATCAATCTCCCGAGTTTGGGGACCCTGGGTATCCTAATCATGTTTATAGGTTGTCCAAGGCACTATATGGGCTTAAGCAAGCCCCAAGAGCTTGGTATGAGCGCCTTCGGGACTTCCTCATTGAGAAGGGCTTCACCATTGGGAAGGTCGACATCACACTATTCACCAAGAAGCTTGATGGGCATATCTTCATTTGTTAAGTATATGTTGATGATATCATCTTTGGATCATCAAATGAAGACTCATGCAAAGAATTTGGTGAATTGATGTCAAAGGAGTTCAAGATGTCCATGATTGGTGAGCTTACATTTTTTCTTGGTTTTCAAGTCAAGCAAATAAAAGAAGGCATCTTCATCTCTCAAGAGAAATACACAAAAGATCTTCTCAAGAGATTCAAGATGGATGAATGTAAGCCAATCAAGACACCAATGCCTACCAATGGATATCTCGACCTAGATGAGGGAGGTAACCTGGTTGATCAAACTCTCTACCATTCTATAATTGGTAGCTTGTTATATTTAACCGCATCTAGGCTCGATATCATGTTTAGTGTGTGTATGTGTGCTAGATTTTAAGCTAGTCCTATGGAAACTCATTTAATTGCCGTAAAAAGAATCCTTAGGTATCTTAATCACACACCAAGCATTGGTCTTTGGTATCCCAAAGGAGCTATATTTGAACTAATTGGCTGTTCCGATTCGGATTACGCCGGATGCAAAGTTGATAGAAAAAGCACATCCGGAGGGTGCCATTTGCTTGGTAGATCACTTGTGTCTTGGTCCTCCAAGAAACAAAATAGTGTGGCTTTGTCCACCGCCGAAGCGGAATACATTGCCGTGGGTGCTTGTTGTGCACAAATATTATACATGAAACAAACTTTGCTAGATTATGGTGTAGTTCTAGAAAAGGTACCTCTTTTGTGCGACAATGAAAGTGCGGTAAAACTTGCAAATAATCCGGTTCAACACTCTCGCACCAAGCACATAGATATTCGCCATCACTTTCTAAGAGATCATGTTGCTAAAAATGATATATCACTAGAAGGTGTAAGAACTGAAGATCAATTAGCGGATATCTTCACTAAACCGCTAGATGAGGCTACATTTTGTAGATTTCGGAATGAGCTCAATGTGCTTAATTTTAGTAACTTCACTAAAAATTGAGCTTGTGTTGTCCCTTGCATTCATTATAATATACAACATGTTTAATGTTTGGCAATGCATATAGGGCTTGTCTAACATGGTTAAGATAACCGCCGAAAAGCGTGTGAAGAAGCTTAACCTTAGATCAAACTTGACAAGCAACTAGATTTACCTACAAGTATTGCATATGCATGAATGTTGTTTTGTCGTTTTGTTCCATTTGCCCTCTTATTGCCTATTTTCTTAAAAAGAATAATAGCCTAAGGCAAAATATTTTGAAAAATATGAGGGTTTGAGAGAGATCACTCACATTAGTCTCAATTGGTGTTTATTTGGATCTTATTCAAGTTGGGACTTGATTGAGAACAGGCAGCACGAAGGAACTTTGAAGATTTGCTAGAAAATGTGCACCGGACGCTGTTGTCTAGCGTCCGGTCAGTTCATAGGAGGTGAACTGCTGCTGAAGGTGTGACCGAACGCTGCGTTTGTGTGTCCGGTCAGGAAGGCATCCAGTGTCCGGTCGTTTGGAGAAGGAACAGGCTATACTGACCGGACCCTGCCTGCGTCCGGTCATGGACCACTAGACGCATCCGGTCACGATTCCAGAGGAATTCGACCTCTCTAGAATCGACCGGACGCTGGGTGGTAGCGTCCGGTCGCTACCACCAGAGCGTCTGGTCAGTGGATCTCGTGCGGCTTTAGGACTCTTTTCCGTTTCCTTTCCTGTCGCGTTGGGGTCCTCATTTAACCATAGCCATCGCGTTTTTTAGACCTAACCCATACGCCGCCGCATCCCGCCTTGCCCTAGCCCGAGCCACCGCCAGCTCACCACGCCACCTCAGCCCCGTGCTGAGCCCCTCGCGCCACCGCATCCGCTAGCCTCGCTCACCACCGCACCGCAGTAGCCGAGCCTCTCCGCACGTCCAAGCCGCCGCGCACCTTCCGTGCCAGCGTCGCTGTCGGCTCCCTAGGCACCAAGCGCCATTCAAGACTGTTTCTAGTGCCCTAGCTCTTGCCTCCTCAATTGCTTGGTAAGGCCAAATCCCTGTGTTGAATTTACCTTGCTTAGATCCATGGCTATGCACTGATTTCAAATCATCCAGGGCAGTCAATCCATTCACAGTTCTTCGCAACCCTAGATCCAGCCAGTTCCGAGGTTTCCCTGCGTAACACGTCCCTCTTTCTCTCGGATCATCGGTTCGTCAGGTAGCATGCCCGTCGTCTCAATCTCGCACCTACATTGCTTGCTTCCTAGGTCTTTTGCATCTATTAGATATATTGTATTTATTTGTATATCCATCTATTTTATCGTGCAGCGAGTCGATGTCGTTGAGGTTCTTGTGGCAGCTGGCAGTCAACTCGGAGCTAAGCTCGCGAGTAAGGATTGAGGCCAAGCCTCGGGAGTGTCAGTTTGACAGTTGATCTTCATCAGCAGCAGTTCATCCTCTTGTCAGATCAGATGGCTTGCACCAAGAATGTTGGTGGTGGCCCAGGTGATGATGACCGGAGGCCCCCGCCTCGCAAGCCTATAGGACCGAAAGGCAAAGCAACAAAGCAAGTGACATCCAAGAAGCGCAAGTACCCCGATGCAGAGACAGCGAGAGCAGCTGCAGTCGCTGAGGGCGCAGAGCGTGCTGAGAGAGGTGGTGCCCGTAGTGGAGTTGTCATAGCAGATCAACTGGCACCAGATGCGCAGGGCAGATTGAGGGAGATTAAGCGACTTCATGGTAGTCCACCTAGGACTATCATGATGGCAGGTCATCGTCTAGCTATTAAGGAGCCTCATCGTCAGGGGGAGTCCCAGCAGGAGCCACAGTAGCAGCCCCCACCAATAGAGCCTTAGCCAGCTCAAGAGACTCAGGAGGGCCAGCAGGCCAAGGAGACCGAGCCAGCACCCTAGCTACGCCGCTCTGGTCGTACCAGTGCTACAGTTCCACCGAGGCCAGCTACACAGCGCAGGGGTTCACGCCCACTGCCTAGACCATAGGGTCCACCTCTAGTGGTACACCTCGACTTGAGGGCCGCCACAGCCAGACAGGTTCGCTAGTTGAGGTTTGTTGAGTTCGATGTGTGGTTTCCTTTGAGGAGGGATGAGAGAGCAGCAGAGGGGTTCTACACGCCGCTCCAGGAGGATTTCTATAATGCCTATCTCAACAGTGGGGTAGTGTTCAGATCTCAGAGAGTCTACAGTTTAGAGTCTATTGTGGCAGCAGCTAGAGAGCACATTCGCCCCTACTTGTTATATTTGCCGGGGCTCGTAGATCTAATTGGCCGGACAGGAGTATATGTACCATCTTGGGTTCAGCAGTTTTATGCTTCACTCTACGTTGATCCGCGTCATAACTTCATTCACTTTACATTCAACGGCAGAGATTATAGGGTGATGAGTTTCAGGGCCCGGGAGATACTGAGACTACAGGATCAGCCTGTCAAATTGCATGAGGTATGTTATGGACAGCAAGAGCCTCCCAGGCGTCCTTATGGAGGGTTGGTGCCCCCTACAGATCTGGTGCGACATTGCTTCAAGGAGCCCTTTGGTGAGGGGTCGAGCAGGAACCCTAGTGTCCTGACTCCTACAGCTCGTGTGCTAGAGGCCATTATCAGGAGGACACTACTTCCTAGGTTGGGATATAGAGAGGGTCTGACTCGCCTACAGCTCTGGCTCCTTAATGCTCTGATGCAACAGATCGTGTTCAACATTTGGGACCTCCTTCTATCAGAGATGGAGGATATTATTGCTGAGGGCTTCAAGGGTCGTAGACAGCTTCCTTATGCACATTGGGTCACATTCTTGATGCTCAAGTGTGTGCAGGTTAGGACTCCTAAGATGGTTGCAGAGTACAAGGGTGCCACCACAGAGTTTCCCGCATATAACATGGCACAGAGGATCAGACACAGCACTCCACAAGCACCCGCTCAGCCCAGTCATCGTCTAGATGTTCTAGAGTCAGCAGCTCAGTAGGACGAGATCATTAGAGGCATAGCCGCTACAGAGGAGGAGCAGCTTGAGGCATAGCAGGGGATGACTGAGTCCAGTGATAGTTCGGATGATGACTATCTGCCGATTCCTCAGATGCCTCCACGCAGACATGATGTAGAGGCCGGCAGTTCCAGCTCAGCTCCACCAGCACCGCAGACGGACCCCGCATTGATTGCTATTCTTGAGCGGATGCAGTAGGATCAGGCACGACAGGCACAGGAGACTGCTGTCAACTTTGCACAGTTCTAGGCTCATTAGGATGAGTTCTAGAGGCAGCAGCAGCTCCTCCAGCAGCAGCAGCAGATGCATCAGCAGCAGATACTCATGCACCAGCAGCTCATGGGCTTTATGCAGCATAAAGTGACAACACTTGGGGCCCCACTGCCATAGCCTTCGCCCTAGCTTGCTCAGCCTGCCTCCACCACGACGACTCTAGCTGTACAACCCAGTGGGCTTCAGAGTCAGGGACTGCCTCCAGCTCCATTTGCTTCACCCATAGTTCAGGTGTCCTAGTAGCTGTCCTCACTGGTGGTTGCCCCACAGTTCACTCCCTATCACACGGGCTTCTCACTGAAGCAGTCAACCTCGCTATTTGTGCCTGACACGTCAGTCTCCAGGAGTCTTGGAGCATCCTTCAGCGAGTTGACCGACATGCCTACATCGCCTCATATGCATACCGCCGGTCCTTCTACAGCAGCCCCAGTTGCAGTGACTACTCAGAGGCTCCCCTCGTCTGTCGCCTCTTCAGATCCTACGATAGACGTACTAGCAGCTTCACAGGCAACACATGCCCCAGCTCAGACCCAGACCGCTTCAGTGACACTTCCTGCTACAGAGGGTCAGTCTGTTCAGAGTTCAGGGTCAGATGATGATGGTGCCTAGTTCCAGCTTGCTCCACGTACTTCAGCGCCCGACTCATCCGCTGCAGCCCCGCCGACCGACCCTTAGGTTTTGGTGTTTGACGCCAAAGGGGGAGAGGGTTCGAGTATGTAGACTCAGGGGGAGCGACTTTCAGGGGGAGCTAGTTATCTAGTATTAGCTTATTATATACATTTGGAGTTTTATCTGTGTGATACACTATTACTATTATGCATTCGTGTGTTACTTTCATGCATACTATTATATCTATGTGATAGTGCTATCTACGTGATTGTGATATATGACATGTGTGCTCGCTACTTTACATTATTTATATGTCATATCACTTGTGTTATGCTCATTTGCCTTTGCTTCTGAGTTTATACTTCGATGCAAATGAGCTTTGTTACTCGTACTCATGCTTAATTCATATCCTTTGAGTACATTGTGTTGGCTTGGGTCATATAAGCTTGACTAACACTTTTGTTCTTATCGACAAAAGCTTATATGAACCAAGCCCGTCAAAAACCTCTCTCTTTCACATACTCGGGGTGGTATTGTCATCAATCACCAAAAAGGGGGAGATTGAAAGCATCTAGGCCTCTAGTTGGGTTTCGATGATTAATAACAATACAAGATTACTATAACTAACGTGTGTTTTGCAGAGGCAATTAAGTTAGGTCATGGTAATGAAGATCGATTGGGCAATCAAAGTTGTCATGCCCCTACGATGGAAATCATTTCGGTTTTCAAAGGATGGACGACAATGTTAAGGATGACTAGTTCTAAGTGTCGATTGGAGTTGGAGAGACACTTAGAGTAGTTTAGGACTTTATTTTTCCTTTGGCCATACTATTAAGGGGGGTATGGACGGGTAGCTTGACCTAGTTGAGTCTAGTGAGTTAGGTGTGGTGCACACTTATTAAAACTAGCTCTAGGTAGCTCCTACGAATGCCTAAGATCCTTTGGAGCAAACTTCATTCACATATGATCGAGAGTTGAAAGTGAATGAAGGGTCAAATGCTGACCGGACGCTGGCCCCGGTGCGACCAAACGCTGGCCACAGGGTCCGGTCAGTTCATTTGATCAACAGTCTGCGTTCGGTGCGATCGGACGCTGGAGAGGTCAAGTGACCGAACGCTGAAAGGCAGCGTCCGGTCGACTCCAGTAAGGTTCTAGTAAGGGTTTTATGCGACCGGACGTGTCCGGTCAGTGGTGATCGGACCCTACCAGCGTCCAGTCAACACATTTTTACTGGTTCGCGGGTTAAACTGACCGGAGCGTCCGGTCAGTACGACTAGAGCGTCCGGTCACCCCGCAGAAGCTCATAACGGTTTGTTTTTCAGGCTGCCTTATAAATAGAAGCTCCACTCGTATGTGGAGTCACTTTTGCTCATTCCAACAGCTGAGAAACATGTTTGTGAGTGCCAAAAAGAGTAAGGTCCTAGTGAGGTGATTGAGATTTGAGAATCCAAGAGAGTAGCCTCATTAGTGAATCCAGAGTAGCCAAGTGTGCATCCATCTTCTCATTAGGCTTCGCGTGGTCAAGTGAGAGTTCGTGCTTGTTACTCTTGGTGATCGCCATCACCTAGATGGCTTGGTGGTGATTGGGAGCTTGGTGATCACCCAACGGAGCTTGTGGGTGACCCAACTCAAGTTGTGAGCGGCTTTGGGTGATTCGCCACGACGGAGTGTCGAAGAATCAATCCGTAGAGAGCACTTGATCCTTGCGTGGATCAAGGGGGAGCTACACCCTTACGCGGGTGCTCCAACGAGGACTAGTGGGGAGTGGCGACTCTCTGATACCTCGGCAAAACATCGCCGCGTTCCTCTCTCTCTCTTTACTTTGAGCATTTACTTTGAGTATTTACTTTGAGCAATTCAATACTTTTCTTTACATTCATAGAATTGCTATGCTAGAGTAAGTTTGGAACATAGGTTGCAAGTCCTTTGTGCGTTAGTTTGATAGAAACACTTTTCTAGGCACAAGGGGTTAATTGGGCTATCCATAGGATTTGATTATTGCAAGAAAATTTAGAATTAGCCCAATTCACCCCCCTCTTGGGCATCTTGATCCTTTTAGTGCGCCCTCTCTTTATAGGGCTGGATCCATCAGAAGGTGAAGTTTGTCGCAACAATAACTCCGTCAAGCCTCCCGTGGTCTATCAAACCCAGGAGCTCCCTCACCTGTTCCATTCCAATGGAACTGGGCCTTTCCGACCACCGAGGGTTACTCACCGGAATCTGATCGATGTCACAAGGCACGTATGGCTCCACCTGCCTGATGTAGAACCACTTCGAAGCCCAATACGTCATGTTCGTGTTAAGCGGGATGGTGATATACTGATTCACCATCCCATCCTGAAGGTGTAGATAGGCGTTGTCGACCACTCTAGATCTAGACCCTCCTCTGATCTTAAGGCAGAAGAAATGGCAGAAAAAGTCGAAATGGGGAAGGATTCCTAGATACGACTCACAGAAATTGATGAAGATAGCGACATGGAGGATGGAATTCGGGCCGAGATTGCAGAGGCTGACGCCATAGTAATCAACTAGCCCACTAAGGAAAGGATGAACGGGAACCCCAAATCCATGGAAGAAATAGTCCTCGAAAACAACTAATTTGTCGGTGCGGGGCATTGAAAAGTTCTCACCGGCAGCTGGACGCCATCCCGCCATCACTCTGTCGGGCAGAACGTCGTGAACCACCAGGCTGTTGAGCGCCGCCTCAACGCTAATGGATCGTGCCCACTCTTCATCGTGGTTGATCCCGCGCGCCGCCTTCTTCGAGCTCCCACGGCTCCTCTTCAGCGCCATCAAGCAGATCTGGCAGCCGGCGGTGGTTTTGTGCTTGGAGTTGCTCTAATGGCGGAGAGGTTGCAGGCGAGGAGGCATCAGCGCAAGGAAGATGATGAGGCGACGGAGAAATGGGGAGTACGCCTCGGAGCCGTGGCAGATTTATAACGGTTCGACCCCTGACCCTTTGCCTTCCAAGGTTTTTGGGAAATCACGCCGACCGCGCCGTGTCTGTCCCTGAATTCTCCACGCGCCACTGGGCCGCTACCTGGGCCTAGTGTATCCACGACTGAAGGCGTGTCGTATGCGGGCCGCCAAGCGAACTTAAGTGCTAAGCACCGTTTCACAGATTTATTTGGGAATTGCAAGCAAGATTTTTTCTTTTTTGATTCTGCTACAAGATTTTTTTTCTCAATCTTCTGGCAGTCTCAGGGACTACGTGTGTACACATCATCTTGCGCTGACTGTACTATTTTTTGCACTGCTTTTTCTTAGCTAAGCTGGGGCCTGGTTTCTAGCTAAGCTAGGGACTGGGTTGGTACCTAAAGACTACTGTTTTGGACCCTGGCACCACGTGAATACTTCACCTACTGTCAGGCTCGGGAACTAAGTGGGCACACTTCACCTTGCGATGAACGTGCTAATTTCTAGGACCTGGTCTTCTTCAAAAACAACTAAGTCGTAATCTGTAATTATTCAAGCCCTTAGTTTGGCTCTAAGAGTCAATTCTACCTAAGGCATGAATGCTAAGCATCTCTCTTTGCTTTTGAGGGACTAAGTTCCTCCGCGTTGACTAAGCCAGGGACGCTAAGCATCCAACTTCGTCGCCCGGAACCCAAGTAGGCACACTTCACCTAAGGTGAAGTCCTCAAAAATTTTTACTTGAGCTCCTTACATCCTTCCGGCAAACCTCAACTTCGAGCAAGTCCTGGTTTAGCTCCCAGTTGAACTGCTCGGACATCGGTTTCAACTGTGCGGGACGCATATTCAACTGCTCGGATGCATGTTCAACTGCTCGGACGTATGTTCAACTGCTCGGCACTTTTTTCAGCAGCTCGGCTCCCAGTTAAACTGGTCGAAAGCTTGCTCCTAGTGATCAGCAGCAAGTTGGACAGTTCGGACAAGCTCAAGACGGTGTTGCTTAGTGGATACAAGACGCTCGGGGACCTGCTGTGGGGTATAACCCCCGATACCCACAAGGTTGTACATGGGTCGAGCCGTCAGGGAAGGCCTAGCCCATGAGATCAAGTCGTGCGGGGCATGGCACAGGTCGACGCGCGCCGCAAGACTGCGTGAAACATCCTTGACGACGAAGGAAGATATGATCAGATATGCTAGATATCGTATTTCCTATAAACACATATCATGTAACCGATCAGGATAGATATAATCGACCTGTAACCCTACCCCCGAGCTATATAAGGCGTGTATGGACCCCCTCGCTTTCATCTCATCTCATAATACAATCCACCCAAGACACATGACGTAGGGTATTACATCAGGCTGACGACCTGAACCTGTCTAATCGTTGTCTCTTACATTCCGTGCCACCATCTAGTTTCCATCACGCGCATCTACACCGATTCATCTATTATCATGGACATACCCCTCGATACACTGCCGACCGTATTTCGTCCACGCCGGCGCTCCAACTCCGCGACCCCCTTCGACGTACGAACATGCAGGTCTCGCTTACTCTGGCCGCGTCGCGCCGTCGGGCGTCGGACGATAGAGCTTTGATGCGGTGGCGATGTACAAGGCGTAGCTTTGGTGCGGGCTCGAGCGGCGCCGCCGGCTTATGTCGGTTAGCCCACGATCAGCAGCGGAGGCGGAGGACCGCGCATTCGGCCAGGATCGGTTGCTTTCTCCGTTTCTCCTCCTACCTTTGCCTTCGGCCTTCGTACCCCTGCGGGTCGCTGCGGCGCCGTTGGGATATGCGGACAAGCCGCATCGAACCGCACCTGGCTTGCGGGCTGGCGGCTCGGTTGTATGTGAGTTCGCGGCGCGGGTTAGCGGCTTGGCCCGCGCCGTTTGCATCCCTAAATTAATGGTCCTGCTAACACCAAGACAAGGTACTAGTGTTGCAACAGCACGTCCACTGTACACGCAAGCGACGAGCAGTTGTTGGCACAACCACCTAACGTATCATGCCCCGACTTAAATGCTTCGGAAGCCTCCCACCGGGAATGTGCGCAAGAATGGCGCCTGAAATTTTGGTATCAAGGGCTCACGACGCTTCTGTGATGCGTCTCGTAGAGAATAACAATAGCAATAACCAATCCATGACATAATGGACGAAAACTCCATTGTGACATAACGATCAATTATCTGTGTTTGGACAAGTTACATCCCATCAAACTCATTTTATCGTAGAAAACTTTTTATCTTTCGTTATAAGGACCTGCATGGTTGACATCTAAAATTTTACCATGCCAAAGATTTGGCAAGCTAAGAGCTAGGCAAAAATATTGTCATAGATTTGATAAGCTAAATGTAAGATTTTAGCAAGTTTTGATAGCAAACTAAGTACTAGTCAAAATCATGACTTGCCAAATCATTGGCATGGCAAATTTTGGAAGCGAACCAATCATGCCCTATAATACCATGCCACATTAGTTTATTTAATATATATGGTCATGAAACTCTAATGCGCTCTTCTCCATTGAGACTGGTCTACGTGTTTAACTGTTTATTATACAAGAGCCTCCAAATTTTAATGTAGTTCTAGGCTAAAAAAAACTCGGAGTATTATTCCATCAAGGCCGAGAGTTCCGTACAAGCCTGCAATCAGCAGCATGTTGAATGATGCCGGGCGGGCAGCCGGGACCGGGAGGACTGGCGGCAAGTGCGACGGGAGTACACCATGATGATCCATGATCCATCTAGGACATGCATGCATCACGCTGCGTGTCTGGAGCCTGCCTCTCCGCTCCGATCCTTGGATTATTGCCTCCAAATCAGTGGCGGACTCAAGATTTGAACCTAGGGTATGCCCAGCAAAAATATTTCACAATCAATATAGTGTATAATCTAAGATATAATATAAACTTAGCGGATACCAACACAATCGAGCACCAGTCAAGAGGAGATATAGTCGTGGGACTAATATCTTAAGAACATTAGACTTCTAATTTGGACTTTTTAAATCTAACTAATAATAATAATTTTGGCTAGGGTAGTCCTCGGACTACCTGAAATCAGGCTGGGTCCGCCCATGCTCCAAATCCTGCCTGCATATGTGTGGTGTACTGGTGTGGATATGGAATAGGCCAGGGGGGGCACCGAGGCTGGGCTGGATGGGAAAACAAATTTGACACACACGCAAACTCGTGGCAGAAAAAATACTCCAGCAATGCAAATTGTTCTCGGCCGATGTCTTGCACACATCTGACATCTATCATATCCATTATACAATTATGGTATCCGTGCCAGTTAAACTAGCACAAATTTAATTAAATTTATAGTAAATAGTATTAGTATTTATGTCTCTAAATAAATTTATTACGAAAATATATTCCGTAACTAATCTAATGATACTTATTTTATATTATGAATGATGATATTTTTTTATAGAAATTTAGTCAAAGTTCAAAATATTTGGCTTCTCAGAAAACGAGAATTGCATTCTTTGAAGACGTAGGACGTACTGTACGTGTAGCTTCAGTACTGTCCAGTCGGTCACGTCTCGTGCATCTCACGTGGTACATATCTGTCCCATACATGCATGCATGAACGATGAATAATCACGATCACACGGAGTCACGGACACGATGCATGGGTTGGTTGATGTGCGAGTGACTAGCTACCTCGCTATGCCCGGCCGTATGCTTGCGATGGAGAAGTAGAGCTGCATCCTCCCCAGCCAGCGGCCGCAGCCGCACACGACACCCCACGTTGCAACTTGCGCAAAAAGCACTGTTGTTGGTGCTGCTTGCTGGAGAACATGAACATGCATAACCAACCTGCTCAGCAAATCGTGGCACTAATCTGCCATTAGCTGCGGATCGATGGATCGATGTTGCACTGGTGTTCGGTGTTCCTGTATATTTCTCGGAACTGCGTGCCGGCACAATCTACCTCCCTCTCAAAAAGAATATAATTTTAGATCTCATCAAAATCAAAATGTCTTAGGTTTAACTAAACTTATATAAATAATATTATTTAACATTCATAAATCCATATGTATACTATAAAAACATTTTTATAATGAATATACTAATATTTATTTAGTATGACAAACATTAGTACCTCTTTATATAACATAAAATTAGCCAAATCTTAAATCGCTTGACATAGCACTATTCTAGAATTATACCATTTATTTATTTTGGATGAGAGAGTACTATATTAGATGGTTGTTGATATACAACCATTCGAATGTCCATGCTCCTCCTTTTTCTTTCCTTGTTTACAAAGTATTTGCCAGCAAATTTAATTTAGTGATAGAAATTTATCAAATTTTATACCATTAGATATTTGTTCTTAAAAAGGCTCATTTCTTAATTACTCCTACCCTAAAAAAATTGATTCCTAGCTGAAGAATTTGTCTAAAAATAATTTTTGGGAGGCTAAACCGTACATCAACCCATTTATTTTCTTCAAAATCTCCCCGCATTTACCGCACCCCTCCTGTCTCCCTCTTTTCCACCAACGCAGACCCCAAACTTCTCAATCCAAGAGGCTCCGAGGATTGAGATTGTGCAGTTGCTTTGTGTGTAATAAATGTGTCAGGGACCAATACTAGGGTACTTGAAGAGGAGGAGCTAATGGTCATCAACATTGATTTATCCGAGCACTCAAGAGCGCGACTACAGCTCCAACCGACCCCAGGTGCCCGGGCTCCGCCTCGCCCGACCTCTGGGGCGGGCTCCATCTCGCCCGAACCCGAGGCCGCGGGCTCCGTCTCGCCCGATAAGGACCCATACCGCCACCGACCACTCCAGGTCCAAGCGTATGGGCCTGGGTCAAAATTCTGATACCAAGGAAGAGACCGGCACGCCCCGATGTAACCCGTGGCCATGACGGGCCATACCTGAGGATTCACATCAAGAACAGAGTCGGACGTGCCGGTGCTATTCTGCCTAACCCTCGTACGAACGCTGACAGGCACGTCAGTTCACCACGACGTCCGCTAGGACGGAATGGAGCGCCATGACCGACAGATGACGCCTGCGCATGGCGCCAGTGACGGACAGGGCCGCGATGTGGAGCCATACCTATTGACATCTACAGGGCCGACGAGACCCGCACGAAGGAGAAGAAGGACCCGACGATCTTGGAAGCCTTCCTCGCTCTCGTTCTTTTCCTTTTCCTCCGCTGTAACCCGCGCTTTCCCTTGGCCTATAAAAGGGAAAGCAGGGCGCCCCATGAAGGGGAGGGCCAGATCCGCACAAGACCTAGATCACGAGATAGAAAACACAAGAATACGACACGAACACACGGTTGAGCAGCGCTCGAGCTCTCAGCATCCGTTCACTCCTTTCACTAGAGACTTAGGATTATTTTCCTCTCTCGCCCGTTTGTAACCCCTACTGCAAACCAAGTGCCGGTAACACGAGCAATAGCAAACTGGACATAGGGATGTTCCGTCCGAACTAGTATAAACCATTGTGTCCTCCGAGTACACGAACACACGGTTGAGCCAAAGAAGAGTCATCTCACCCATTTCCCACTCCTCCCCTAGCTAGGTGGATGACTCTTCTTCGGCTCAGTGCGAGTATGACAGCGGTTCCTAACTCAAGCATCGTCGAATCTAACTTGAGGTCATCGGTGTCATGCGCACAACAAGGTCGTGTGAGGCAGTGGTGATAGTGGTGATGGTGGGTGTTGAATTAGGCAACTTAAGAACTAATGACCTTTAAAATCTATTTATCAAAACCTATGCAAGATATCTATCTAGATGTGCGCTAAGATTTTGCTGAGTTTTGCTAAGTCGTACTCCATAGAATCCCATTGAGCACAGGAGCTCTCGGTGGTGCACCGGAGAGCTGTTGGTATTTCTAATGTTCAGTAATAATTTGCCATGCGTAAAGAATATATTTGTAACATTTTACTCGAGAGTATTCAACATAGCGTATTTATTTTATCCATGGAAAAATATGGCTAAGAATATAAAGTCTTACAAAATGACAATCGTATTAGACCAGATGAAAAAAATGATAATCCTATTAGACCAGAGAAAAAGTCTTACAAAATAAATTTTGATCATTAATTTCTCTTGTAGTATAAAGTCGGCGGCTAAAAAATCAAAATCATCTTAAATGCACTTTTAATACAAATATATCGATATAAGTTTTATGTTCTAAACATTCATATAATGGCCCCGTTCGCTTCGCTGAAAAAATAAACCGAAACACTGTTCCGGCTGATTTGTTGTGAGAGAAAAACACTGTTCCGGCTGAAAAAACAAGCTGAAAAAGACGAATTATAAGAGAAGCGAACATGACTAATTTAATTAACTATTGGTAAAAATTTATAAAGTTTGACTTTTGTCTGGTCTACTATGATTAATATTTTTGGACTAAGGGAGTAATAATGAAGAAAGAAGTGGTCAGCTAACAATTAGTCCTACACCTTCGCATCCTTATTTTCCCTTATTATGTGATTTCTGCAACTGCCGTCTGGCGTGCTGCTGGAAAGAAACAAGTGGTCCAAGAACGAAATTACTGGAAATGAAGAAAAGGGGGTCTGAGAGAGAAAAAGGAAAAGGAGAAACAAAAGAGAAAATGGAAAAGAATCAAAGCAAACCGGATGAGAGCGGTTTTTGCCTTTCACGCGCCTCTGGGCTTTGGTGAGCAAAAGCGGAAACCAAAGCTGAAACTGAAAAGAAGGGGACGAGGGATGACTGAGACAAACGTGCCTGTTCGCTGGTTAGTTTCTGGGTTGATAAGATCAGCTGATGCTAATTTGTTCTGAGAGAAAAACACTATTAACTGACTGATAAGCTCTCACTCAAACTAACTAGCTAACATGCTGAATAGCCGAGGTAGCGAGCAGATCAGTAGAGCCGGCGTCCGATACGGCTACCGCATCACTCTCTCTTTCTCTCTCTCTGCATTGGCAATTTGGCATTGGCATTTTGCATCACGTCACAGCACGAATCCTGTGCTGATCTCCAACTCTCCATCGCCAGCACAAGTGAAGTGCAGAAGCAGAGAGGGGCGAGAGGCAGGTGCCAGGTCTCCTCACTCCCGTCGGCGAACGGCCTCGCTTTCTTTGCTTTGCTCTCGTTTGATTTGCTTTCCATCTCACTATTTATCGGGATTGAAATTATCACTATTTATCATTTTTTGTCAGATATAAATATAAATCTGAATATGCCTAGACACTAACACAAGACATAATATTGGATATCCATTTAACTTTATTCTATATAAATATACATCTCATAATTTGAAACAAAAAAGTCATGTACTAAATAAACTCTATATATACATATAAACAATATAAAAAATATGTTGTTAGTCATATTAACTATATACTACTCGTAGGCATAACTTTTAAAACGGTTTTAACATTTAAAGTTGAGTGTTAACTATTCAAAAAATATATTATGTCTTCGTCGTATTAATGTCATTTGTTTAAAAAAATTGTTAGAATTTCCCTATATATATATCATTAATAATACTTAAATTAGAATTATTACTTATTACTTTTGAATAGTTTTCAGTAACACATGTTAGTAATATTATAATCAATAGAATTACTCATTAGTCACAAGTATAGCTTGTAGACAATTTCACATAGTATAGATTCTTCACCAACGTGGAAGGTATTGGGTATCTAACTATTGGGAGTGTTCGCATCAGCGGCGAACACGCACATTTGAATACATTCATTCAGTATCTATATTAGAAATGAATATGGATATTTACATTCCAAATTTATGTAGATACGATCTAGATTATTTGGATATTCAAGCATCCATTTCTAAACCTAATGTGGACACAACAGGAGACGTGAACACCGGTAGGGACAACTAGGGTTATGTTTGGTTCTAGAAAAAGAGAGATAAAGATGGATCCATTTCAATTGTCTGAGATGCGATGGTTCCATCTCTGTGTTTAGTCTGGGGAGACGGAGTGTTTGGATGGAGAGATAAGGCGAAGAGAATTTATCCTCATTTGTAATCTGTTGATGTACGTCAAGTGAGATCCGCATGTCATCCCCTCTCTCTCTCACACACCTAGGCTGGGGCATGTCCGAACTCCCTCGGAGAGCCGCACCTTCGCCCCGAGCATGCGCATCTTCAGTGTGTTTAGTTTTTTGTGGGATGAGAGTATCTCTGAATCTAGGCCTTGTTTAGATACCCTCAAAATTCTAAGTTTTTTCACTCTCTCTCCATCACATCAATTTTTAGCCGTTTGTATGGAGCATTAAATGTAGATAAAAAAAATAACTAATTGCACAGTTTAGTTGGAAATCACGAGATAATCTTTTGAGCTTAGTTGATCCACGATTGGACAATATTTATCAAATAAGACGAAAGTGCTACTATTCATCGGGTTGAAATTTTTTTCAATCTAAACAAGGCCCTAGTAACAAATTCATCTTTCCTTTTTTCTTTCTTTCTTTCGAAAACCAAACATTTGAATATTATCTCACTTCTTCCGTGTTTCGTCCCAGATCCAAACAGATCCCAGGGCCCAGGCTACATGTACGTATGTGCTGCATCTCATGGAAGTGATCTCCCATCTACTCCTACGGTGGAGTGGAGCAATGAGATGGCAGCAGCAGCAGCAGCAGCAGCAGCAGCACTGGTAGGATACTGGTGCCATCTGCTGCATGCGGGATGATGATGACGCTGCACGGCAGTGTACTGTGCCGTGAGAACGCCTCTGTCCGCTGCTGCTCTGTGCTTGCATTGGTGAGGTTGCATGTGTGAATCTGAGCCCTCCTCGAGAGCAGGCGAAACCAAAAGCTGAAGGCACGGCTGATTGATTTGATCTTTGAGAAAAATACTGATTAAATCGTACGTTATAAACTCAGATACGAATAAGCTGAAACGAAAAGGCCTGCGGAGATGAAACCAAAGCAGGCAGTAACAAGCCCAAGAGAACAGGGCGATGGCCGATGGGCCGGCGATTGTTGCGCATGTGTGAACGCTACCACCCTTTGGCGATTGTCGCCAGTTTTGGTTGGCTCAGGTTCACGGTTCACCCACAGGCCACAGCCAACAAACCAACAAGAGCTCCCGCCGACCGCATAGGCATCAGGCATGCATAGCCCAGGCACGGGCGGCTATAGTAGGATGCTGCAGCTGCAGAGCAGAGAAGGCGAGGACGAGAGAGGCAGAGGCAGGCATCAAGACAACACATTGATGTCCCGATGCGATAGCCAGCCAGCAGCCTGTGTCCTGTGTGTAATGGCAGAGGTGGATGATGCACGTCACTCCTCTCGCCTCGCTTCGCTTCGCCCATTGATCAATCACACAATCAGGCTCCTGCTCCTGGGCCTGCCAGATCGAGATCAGGAGCCAGGCCCACTCCCCACTGCAATGCAGGGATGGGGAGCCAGTCAGGCTGACTTTGACCTGTACACAGGCTGGTCCACGGTACAAAATAATCCACGTGTCACCACCGTAGGTAAGGCCTCCTGCCTCCACCCGTTGGCGGCGGCAGTCCTCGACCCGTGGCGCGAGGCTTGGTCCCCGCGCGACGATGCGAGAGGGTAGATCAGTCGGGATTCGAGTGCTCTCTCAATCGAGGGCTCCTATTAAAGCACATACAAAAAATATTATCCTAAAAAATGAGGGGAGCTGGAGTTGCTCTAATAACAACCTCACCAATAGTTAGAAAAAGCAATCGATAAATCAACCAAGTTTCCAAGCTGCTAAAAAGAGTTGGGAGCATATTTGTTACACGGAAACAAATAGTACGTGGAAACGAAGCAAAATAGTAAGATTGATAAACAAAATGTCTTTACGAATTGGTGGTGTGATTAAGTGCGACTAGTGAGAATGGCTTCTTCTTTTGTTCGAAAACGGGACATAGTTCTTCTTCCGTGTTAAACAAAATGCCTTTCACGAGCTGATGTAAGCGCGACACACGTACACATATATAGGAGGATGAGAAAAGCTAAATAGCAACCAACCCCTATCGCGCCGCCGTGTCGCCGTCGCCGTCGCCGTCGCCGTCGCCGATGCTAGAAATGTGTGTGGTGATACTACCGTACCGCTGAGCCACGACCGACGTACAACGTCCAGCATGTGTGCATCATTCCAACACACGAAAAAGCAAAGAGACGAGGATTTTTCACCATCGTAGCCTAGCTAGAAAACCGAGGCACATACATGAGCTGACGAGATCCCATGATTGTAGAACAGAAGCAAAAGAGCTTTCCAGCCCTGATGATTGAAAGAGCCGTGCCTGCTTCTTTTGACACCATTATAGGCTTAGACCCATCCTAGGAGTATATTTTTTAGATGATGAAAAGGGTCCGGGTCCGGCCTCATCTCTTGATGAACTCAAGAGAATCGTACCAGTTTTTATAAAAATTGAGGAACATATAAAACCAAACCCACTCAAAAATCAATTCTAACATTATTTGATCATCCAAAAGAAGCAAAGAACCGCATAACCGCCATTTCTAGCGACCGACAAACCTGCGAGATGCGGTATCTTGATTTCATCGTACATTTGCAACTATGACCAATGTCACAACCAGTGTGTTCCTTTGAATAAAAACCTACAAAAGAGATTTGGATTGGCATTTCTCAAAAACCATATCATTTCTTTCTGGGGGAATGTCTAACAAATGGCTGCACCATCTGTCAATAACACTTTGCATTCTTTTTGGTAGCCATTACAGTGAGACGTGTCCTAGAATAAGGAAATTGGCCCCCAGGAGACAGGGCGTGGTGGGTGAAGAGATGATGAAGGTTCAGCCTTGAGGGTGGACAAGTCCAATGCAAAGCCGGGGGACCCTGGGGCCTGGGCCGGCAGTACACTCCCGGCGTATATGCCGTTATATCTATCTGCCCAAGTCAGCTCACATCAACTAGACAACTGTCGGGTACCGCGAGAAGGGTACCGCGAGAAGGGGTACCCTAAGCAAGACCCGAAAAACAACTGCTTAGACTTCGTAAAGATCGAAACCAGCTAAACGCTGCCGGCCTCGCCGATTCTCCGACTCGCCCGAGGCTCTAAGGGCCTCGGCCAATTCTCCGACTCGCCCGAGGCCCATCGCCACGGGCCTCGGCCGATTCTCCGATTCGCCCGAGGCCCCCTCACTACTGACCCCGAGCGATTCCCCGCCAAAGGCCTCGGCCGGGCCACCGACCCTCCGTCTCGCGCAAGGCAGGCTCGGCAGCACTCCGCTGCCTCTTCCTTCTCCCGTCCCTCTGACAAAACGTCGTGTCGCATCAACTCAGCCAACTGCTGCCCCTGACGACAACGGCATGCTCGGCACAGTACAGCAGAATGGCCGATGGGACAGGAGGCAGGACTGGGCAGGGGTTACCCGCCACTGTACTAACCACCATGCACATGGTTGACGCCCATGCCTCACTGTGCTGCCAACTCCTGCTCCGAGGACAACGCGGCGTGGGAAGCCACGTCTGGGCTACTGTGGCCTCGGAATCAGTACCCAGGACCAATAATTCCCTCCAGGGCCTCGGCGGTTTGCTTCAGGGGCTCGATAGCCTGGGGGCCCATGTCCGCCAACGCCCCCCGCGATGGCTTGGCCTCGGCACCTACAGAACCACGGCCCCCTACGACGTCATCACGCGATGACCTGCACGTCCTTCGGACTGGGCAGGGGTTACCCGTCACTGTGCTAACCACCATGCACATGGTTGACACCCATGCCTCACTGTGCTGCCAACTCCTGCTCCGAGGACAACGCGGCGTGGGAAGCCACGTCTGGGCTACTGTGGCCTCGGAATCAGTACCCAGGACCAATAATTCCCTCCAGGGCCTCGGCGGTTTGCTTCACGGGCTCGGCAGCCTGAGGGTCCATGACCGCCGAGCCCCCCACGATGGCTCGGCCTCGGCATCTGCAGAGCCGCTGCCCACTACGACGTCATTACACAGTGACCAGCACGTCGCCCGCCATGTCCTGCATCAAGCTGTACTGGAGCCCCACGACGCACAAGATCGAGTATGACCGGCGCGTCACTTCTGCACGACAAGGACGGGGCCACTCCGTCGACCATGCCACAACAGTGGCCGGCTACAGGGCTCGGACACGCCACCCCCGTTTTTAGAACGCTATGTAGCAACATATGTGGGTTCCTGGTTCTCCCTTGGAGTATAAAAGGGAAGGACCAGGGCCATTTCTAGGGGGAGAAAAAGAGGACGAACACACCGATAGAACTAGACACTTCCGCTACGCTGGTGGAGAACAACGCCTCAAGCAGCCCGCACCACCCTCGCCGAGACCTGGGGCTAGCCCCCTCTCTCACCTAGCTTGTAACCCCCTACTACGAGCACTCCGGTGCAAGGAATACAAGATCGATCTCTCGGACTGGACGTAGGGCCTCGATTGCCTGAACCAGTATAAACCTTGTGTCTCTTTGCATCACCATCCGGGATTAGGAGCACGCAGCACAAATTCACTCGTTGGTTGAGGGACCCCTGGTTCCAAAGCACCGACAGTTGGCGCGCCAGGTAGGGGGCGCTGCGTGTCAGCTTCGTCATCCTAGCAAGTTCCGGATGGCAGACCCCGTACGACCATTGCGTCTCGGCACCGTGGTTTGGTTCGGGAGCCTAGAGTTCATGTCCCTAGGGCATGAGTACGACATGGTGCTCCTCACTCCTCGAGCCCCACCGTCCGACGGTGAAGTCGCGCCCCGACAAGCCCAGGCGCAGGCGGCGCCCGGGCGGCCGTTCTCGCCACGCTCGCCAGGCGCGACGCGAGCGGGGCCACCCCGACGTCACGCGAGCCCAGGGCGTCACGCCCCTCCTCGCCGATGCCCTACGACCAGCTGTTGGTACGGGGTCCCTGGCTGGGGACCTGTCTGGCCTGAGCATGGACGAAGGAAAATCGCCGGTGGCTCGCGGCGACGCCCAGTCGTCTAGCTCCGCTCTACCACTCCCTCAAGAGCCGACCCCGGCGGGGCAGAATATGGAGACGGCACCGTCCCCATACCCCTTTGGGTTGAGAGATTGCCGCCGCCTCTTACGCCTACGCATACGCTGCCACCCACGAGCACCCTGCGGAACGCCGCCAGCGCTTCGCTCTCGACCTGAGCACCCGCTCCGACCCCTCGGACGAGGACGAGGCATGGCCCAGGGTGGATTTTCTCCGAACTCCACAACCCTGGGGCTTTGCGCCAATTCTTGGCCGCAAGCGACTACTGCCTCGGCTACTCTGACTCTGACGACGAAGGGACTTACGATCCATCTCGTGAGTGCTTCCACGTCGGGCTCGGGATGCCAAGGGCGGGGTGAAGAGGACGAAAGGACAGGCAACCATTCCCTGCCTCGGGCAGGGGGCGGGCGACGCCACACCTCCGCGTCTCGAGGCCCCGGGCAGCACGGGACGAGAATCCCGTTCGTGGGGGGCATCGACGCCCAGATCTGGAGCAGCTCCGCGAGCTTCGAGACAAGGTCGAACAAGACCGGCTCCTTCTACAACAGCTTTGGAAACACTCTCGAGCAGGAATAGCAGGGGCGCGGTGAGGGCGGAGGAGCCCGAGGGAGGGCCCGCGACGTCCATCACCGCATCAACAACGACGAGGAGGGAGCGCCACCCCTAATCTTTAATCGCGCCAGCCAGAATGTCACAGCCGCTTGCGATGCTGGTCCGATCGATGCCCGAGCCCTCCACCACCGAGGGGCGACGGGTCCGTGGGGAACTCCGCGATCTCCTCGAGACCGCAAGCGGTGCAGCAGGCCGAAAGTTCCACCTCCCGTCGGCGCGGAGGCACCTCGGAGCAACCCACAGCGCAACCTCGCCGGGGCCAGGATGCCTCAGTCCGTCCCGATGGACGCTCGCGCGCCGACGGTCAACAGGGCCCCCTCGGTGCGCGACCGACTTAGGGACCGACGCGAGGCACAGGGCGACCACGAAGTAGTTGGCAGGCGACGGCGGCCACGACGACGGAGCAGCACGGGGCTACCACCCACACCGAGGCGGTCGCTACGACAGCGGTGAGGACCGCAGTCCCTTCCCCTGAGCCACCGGGACCTCGGGTCTTCAGCAGGGCCATCCGTGTTGCCTCCCTTCCCCGCCCGGTTCCGACAGCCGGCCAACCTCGTGAAATACAGCGGCGAGACCAACCCGGAACTCTGGCTCGCCGATTACCGCCTGGCCTGCCAGCTAGGTGGCGCGGACGATGACCTGCTCATCATCCGCAATCTCCCTCTGCTGTTGTCGGACTCGGCACGAGCCTGGCTCGAGCATCTCCCTCCCTCGCAAATCCACGACTGGCGCGACTTGGTTAGGATCTTCGTCGGGAACTTCCAGGGTACATACGTGCGCCCTGGGAATTCCTGGGATCTTAAAAGCTGCCGCCAGAAGCCAGACGAGTCTCTCCGAGATTTCATCCGGCGCTTCTCCAAGCAGTGCACCGAGCTACCCAGCGTCGGCGACTCGGAGATTCGTCCAGGCTTTCCTCTCCGGCACCACTTGTCGGGGCTTGGTCCGAGAGTTAGGACGCAACGTCCCCACGCTCTGCTGCCGCGCTCCTCGACATCGCCACCAGCTTCGCCTTAGGGGAAGAGGCTGTCGGAGCCATCTTCCCCGACGACGATCCCAAAGGGAAGCGGAGGGAAGAGGCCCCCGAGGCCTCAGCCCCCCCACCTCCCTAAGAAAAAGAAGAAAGGGTCGCCCAGGGGAAGCAGGAAGTCCTCGAGGCCGTCCATGTCGCCACGACGGATCGCAGGAATTCCCGCGGCCCCCGTGGCCCCGGGCTATTTGACGACATGCTGAGAAAGC